>NC_089585.1:82721648-83079500 GCF_019320115.1 Miscanthus floridulus | reverse complement strand
AAGCCATCACATCGATGCCGGACACGGGGCAGGGTGCTCTATCCTCCTCCTCCGCCACGGTTGCTGCTCCGTGAGTCCCGCTCCACCCCCCTCCCTCCTCTTCCTGATCCCTTCCCTCCTTGGTGGCACCGTCTACGCCGCCCTGGCCCCCATCTTCTTCTTCTTCTTCTTCTTCTTCAGTTTTTGCTCCGCCTTCTTCGCGACTCCAACATTGGTTGACTCCCTTGTTCCCTATTGCGTGGATGTAATTGTGGGTTCTCACTCGCATCTAGCAAGGGGGGAGGGGGGAGGGGCTTGGTGAGTGGTTGTGTGCCTTCCCGGTCCCACTAGGAACAATAGGGTTAATAGAGCGTTGAACTTCGGTGGTCTTCAGCGAGATAGAGTGCAGGGCCTTCAAGTATGATATATCACAAAATGATGGCTTAAATAAATAACATGCATAACTATGGGCAACAAAACACTATGAACCACCACAAAAAAGATACAAATAATTCAAATTAGAGCTCCAATAGATAGACTATACTTTTAGGAAAAATCTGGTACTAATTTATTTTTTCCCTAATTAGAAATGAGTTAGTTATATGTTTTCTATAAAATAAACTAGTTATTATTATTATCAAAAGCTAAAAAGCCACGCTCTAGAAAATAAACTAGTTATTATTATTATCAAAAACTAAAAAGCCATGTTCAAAACCGGCTAGATGACCAAATTTGTATAGTTTGACAGCTAGAGACTTCTAGTTTTAGAATTACATGGCCAAAACAACTTGGACAACAGTTGTGTGGTCAAAAATAAATTTCTTCTTATCTTTTTATTGTTAAAAAGTTCATATATTGTAAAGGTTTCGTGAAACTTCACTGCTACTCCCTCCGTTCCAAATTATAAGTCCCTTTAATTTGTTTGGTTCATCTATTTTGCTATGTATCTAGACATATTATTATATTTAGATGCAATAGCGAAATGGATGAACTAAAAAAGTCAAAGCGACTTATAATTTAGAACGGGGGGAGTAAGAGTACATTGCTATCCTACTTGATTTTTTTGTCACACAATTGGATCATCAGTTTTTTGGGACTGCTCCACGAACTCCATCGTAGAGTAGCTCCACAAAACCCTGGAGTTTCTAGAGCATCTCTTTAGGTGTCCTCTCAACTTCATCCTGTTTCATGAAGATAAAGTTTGTGTAGGTGCTCCTATTTAACCGAAAAATATTGAACAGAGCTGAAAAGCATGGAGCGGGACAGTCCCAAATAGCAACTTATATATAAAAAAATTAAAAAGACTCTAACGTCATCATTTACCTAATGACATCAAACCTTGATCCCTGCTCACGCGTCCGCGTTTGGTACAAATCATCATCCACTCGGAGCTCACGCTTTTGCATCCTACCCGGTTCCGATACGAAGACCGGATGCACGTATTCACGTCCCATATGAAGTCTCCGGAGCTCAAGCATCTACGTCTGATTACTGAGATCTAGTTTAAAAAATTACGATCCCAGTGCAACATATGGGCATATATCTAATAAGAACAAAAAATTAGTAGGGGTTTTCTAATATGATGGACTATGGAGTCCGAACCAAAATTGCCCTCGCTCTTCTTCTTTTTTTTTTTTCTAAACACGCCTGCTTGGTTTAATTCACAGTATATATACTACTAGTATACGGAGTACTGCTACTTTGGATTATACTACGATGAATGTGAAACGGGCACTCCGATTTAGAGGGCGTTTGGTTTCTCCTCTTAAATTTTAGTCGCTGTCCCATCAGATGTTTGGACACATGCATGGAGTATTAGATATAGACTAATTACGAAACTAATTACACAGTTTGCGACTAATTTACGAGACGAATCTTTTAAGCCTAATTAGTTCATGATTTGATAATGTGTTGCTACAGTAACATGTGCTAATGACGGATTAATTAGGCTTAATAAACTCTTCTCTCGAGGCACCGACGGATTCTGTAATTTGTTTTTTATTAGTATCCAAACACATCATACGATACTTTCACATGATAGCACTTTAATTTTAGTCACCATATCCAAACACCACCGGATATCGAGAGTTCGAATTTTGAAGGCTCAAAGTAGGGCCCAGTTTAGATGCGAGATTTTTTGCAAAATGAGCATTGTAGCGTTTTTGTTGTTATTTGGTAATTAATGTTCGATCATAGTCTAATTAGGTTTAAAAGATTCGTCTCGTGGATTTTATCTAAACTATGTAATTAGTTTTATTTTTTATTTATATTTAATGTTTCATGTATGCATTCAAAAATTTAATATGACGAAGAATCTTGAAAAATTTAGTAAAACGAAGGTGAAACTAAACAGGGCCTAGAAGTATCAGCGGCAGTATCGCAGGTGGAGTTGGCTCGCAGGACGAGGACGAGGGGGAAAAGAAAAGTTCAAAGAGCATCCGAATGCCACTAGAGCCGTGCACCCAGACGCAGCGCTCGTTTAAAAATTTGCGCCTCGTGTCCGATCGAGTACTTCGTACAGTAGCGCCACTGGTTCCCCGGGCCCACTCGAAATTATTCCCCGCCCACTCAGGGTGCGTTTAGATCAAAATTTTTTTTTAGATTTTGGCTCACTGTAGCATTTCGTTTGTATTTGGTAATTAGTATCTAATTATGGACTAATTAGGTTCAAAAGTTTCGTCTCGCGATTTCTCGACCACCTATGTAATTAGTTTTTTTTTTCATCTACATTTAATACTCTATGCATGTATAAAATTAAATTTTTTGAACTAAACGGGGCCTCATTTCCAACGCGCATTCACCCACGCCGCGCGTACACCTCGCGCAAACCACCCAGCCACCCGTAGCTTTTGTCCACCGTATGTATTTCCGGACCTGCACAAAAACACAACGGGCCCAGTAATAAGAACATCAGGGACCCACCTGTCATTCCCCAGTTTGATACTTTCTGGTCCTACGCTTGGGAGGGACGCGTAGCCAGCGCATGCCCCTCAGCTTTACCGTTCCCACTCATCGCGGCAAGCAGGAAGCAGGGGAGGCAGGTCGCACTCACACCCAGGCCGCTGACGTGGGACTCTATAGAGAAGGAAAAGAAAGCAATGAATCATAATCCTAGTTTATTTGTACATGAGTTTTTATTGAATTTTTAGATCTTGGTAGGACTATATATATATATATATATATATATATATATATATATATATATATATATATATATATATATATATATATATATATATATATATATGAAAGCTTTATGCTGTAAATTATCAATATTGAGAGAAGTAAAGAATAGTCTTCCTATTTTTTTTTGTCTGTGTTCAACTTTTATCTACTATGTTGATCATGAGAGATGGAGAGAGAAATGTCTTAACTGCTGACAACATGTTTTATAACACACTTAGATGATTTAGGATTTTTGAAGAAAAGGCATTTTGAGAATTTTGTATTAATGGTAATTAGAAATTTCTAGAATAAAATCCATGTGATTTTGAATGTTGCGTATTTTATATATTTGAAGTATATGGTCCATTTTTTATGTATGAGTAATTCGATCTTTTTTTTTTGGCTAAACAATAAAGAAGCTAGACAATGAAATCGTTTTCTAAACCATGATATGTGCAAACCAGGGGGAGAACATCCCTGAGTTTGTAGGAATGCTGAACATTCTTAAGTGCACTTTATGTATTCTAGCTCGCTGCATTTAGTGAATAATAACCCCCGTGTTAAAATATGTGCGTTAATATTTTCTATAAAACTACATCATAGTATACATGAATGGGCCTTCACTTATAGTTGGAGATACATGATTTTGAATTATTTTAAGTCTATGATAGGGGATATCTTTTGAAGTGTGCTATTAAAGATCTAATATTGACATTAGAGGGAGAGAAAGCCTATGTTAAATGCCAAATATTATTTCATAGAAGGAAAATGGTCTTAAGAGAAAAATATTCCTTGAAGCTTGAAGAAACAATAGTATCACGCACTAAATCAAACAATAGTTTGACTAATGCTCTTATGAAGCATGAAGCGGAGCATATGCCAAATATTTTTAAAAATAAGAGAAGTAACTTGAAGTTATAAACCAGAAGTTATGTTTACTAGTAGTAAACTAAATGTTGTATACAATCAAGCTAAAATCTATGGGGACGTTTGTGGATTCTAGTTTAGTGTGTACTTATTGGATAGAAATAAAATAAAGCTCCTTCATTCTCATGAAGAGAGCTGTAACACCCCGGTGTTATGCCTACATTTAGGCACTGTAAATCACGCATATCATGCATCATCAAGCATCCAAATCATACATGCTTAATCATATGAATAACAAGTGAAACACTGCTTCGAAACATCTTAAACATGTTGTGAAACCTGAATGTTGCATGCCTTTGTTAGAATTGTTTTACCCTGATTTTGTTTGCTAGGTGAGTAGAACTTGTTTGGTCATGATTGTAAATCATCTAGAATTGTTTATCACAATTTTTGGAGCAAGGTTTGTATATGAATTATTGTCAAATTTTGCTTTAAAAATAATTCTCCAAACATTAGGGTTTAAGTCAAAATTTACTTTAATTTTATAATTCAAAATCTATAATGAATTGGACGTTGGTATTAAAATCAAAGTTGTAGAGGATAAAATTTTGAGCAACTTTTATTTTTGGCCCAAAGTTTAAAACTGCTTTGATTTAGTCCAAAAATTCGTTTGAATGAAAAAGGAATTCAAATTAATTTGAAAAATCTTGTTTTTACCTTCGTGGGCCTTGCGCCTCATTTTCGGCCCAGCCGCACCGGCGGCCCGGCCTGCCTTCGCACCGCGCCTTGCTCCTGCAGCCGCTTCGCCGGCCCAGGCCCACGCCGCGCCTGCCGCTCGCCCGCACTCGCGCGCCCGTCGCTGCGCCACGCCGCGACCACGGCAGAGAAATTCCGCCGCGTGGCGACCACGCGCCGGCGTCGCCCGCCGCGCGGCAGCCGCGACCTGACACCGCGCCCACGCGCCCGCCTTTACCTGCTGGTGCCCGCGCGCTCGCTCACTCCCGCCCGCGTTTCCTCTCCTCCCCTCCAGAGCCGAGAGCTCGAGCTCTGCCGCTCGCCGCGCCCACAGCTCCGCCGACGTCGAGCTCCCGCACCACCGCGCCATTCCCCGATTGCTCGCGCCCACAACTCCGCCTCGCCTTCCCTCGACTCACGCTCGTGCTTGCGCCGCCTTTCGAGCCCAGGGTGAGCTTCCCCGCGCCTCGCCACCGACGGCCATGGCGCCGCCGTGCTCGGCCGCCGTGGGACTCCCCCTTCCTCCCCTTCTCCACCCTGCTTAGCTGCCTGCTCGCATTCGCTAATGCCTCGCGAACCTCTTGCGCTCGCTTGCTTGCGCTGCCGTGGCCGGAGATGGCCGCCGGCCGCTGGCCGAGCCGCGCCGGCGGGGCACTCTGCCTCAGCCGGCCAGGCCGAGCCAGGCCGTGGGCTGACGCCCTGTTGGGCCGTCTCCCCCTCCCTCGCGCTCGGGCCGCATAGGCCGGTTGTGGCCGTGGGCCAGTTCGTTTCCACGGGCTAGCCCAGTAACGTTTAAGTGATTTGATTTCCCTTTATTCTTTATTATTTGAAATCTAAAATGGTTTGAAAAATGTTTGGGTGATCAAACTTGCTCCAAATTTGTTGAAACAAACTTTTCTAGGTTCCTTATCATCAGATCTACTAGAAAAAAAATTGTGCATGTCATTTTTGAAATACTCTTCTGTAGGGTTTTATTTAATCATGGATATTGCTGATAACTTGAAAAATGTGTAAAAAAATCTATAGTCTTCAGAAAAATATGATTCCAAGTTTGTTAATCTTATTATGTCATGTACTTCCGAGGAAAAATATGTTTCATGCATGTGCTGTGGGAAAATTTTGAGGTGTAGTTCAAGTACTTTTAATGGCTGAGTTTTGTTATTTTTGCTAGAGAACAAATTTTGTATAAAACATGCATGTGATAATTTTTGTACAGTCATTATATCCTATGAAGAACCTAAGAAAAATATTAATTCTGTTGTTTGACACTTTTCATAGTACAAAGCAATTTCATGCTCATTTTTATGCTATAGCTTGTCATTTTTGTGTAGGATAGTTTACTTATCCAAATGCCATGAAATTTTTATGGTAGTTTGTTTAGGATAGTATTATGCTACTGTAATTTTCTCAGATTTTTAGGAGCATCAGAAATATATGTTGCTATTCAAACCTATTATTAATTAGGGTTTAAGCAAGTGTTGCTTTAAGTGTGATTAAGAAATTAGTAAAGCTTTGATGTATCTTTGAAGCATTTCATAAGATATGTTGACTTAACATATTAGTAGTAGAAGAGAATGCAGTAGATGACATGTGCTTGTAGTATAGTTTCTTGGATGATGTTGACTACCTTGCATTTAAACATATCCATTGCATTCATCTCCTTCAATGCACCGTTTGCATAATCACTTACGCGCATTGCATCATACAGGATCGCAAACCGAGAACCCAGTCGTCATACCCGAGGAGCCCGAGGAGCAGCTCGAGGTGCAGCAGCAGGAAGTGCCAGAAGCCGACGAGGAGGACGTTGAGGAACTTCCGGAGTGCCCCGATCACCGCCCGAGCTCCTTCGAGAGAGGCAAGCTCCGGAGCATTTTTCTCCCGGTTTGCGATTATTTAATTAAATGCTTTACTTTAATTGATGCATTACGTTCAGGAGTTGTTTGCAACCGTTGCTGCATTATACCTTGTCTACCTTTGTTATACTATATCCTTGTTACCCTGTTATCCGTAGTCAAGTCAATGCTTAGCTGGCTTAGACCGGTAGAAGTCAGGTGATTTTCTATCACCTGCGAGCTATAGGTGGTTACCTGGATCTGTTTGGATGACTATGAAGTCATGGCATAACTAAGTGTTAAATGAAGTTGAGACTGGACGGAGACTTGTAGAGTTTTGGACTGTAGTGTTTTCCGTCTGTGTCGATTAAGGACCGACCGTTGTTGGGCCTTAAGTCATGTTGAACGCATGCCTTACATTTAGCTGGCCGGATAAAGTACCTTCCGACCGCGAAGCTGGGAGATTTTTCGGGCCGAGTAGATTGCCCACAACGCACTGTGCCGGAGCAGGTGTGGTAGGACACGGGGGCAGGATGATAAGACCAAAGTGCAGTCGGTCGGCCCCCGGGTACATGTGGTTCCTAGCAAACTCGAGATTCCTGGAAAGTTGACTCGGTGATCAATATCTCACTTTAGCGGGTGAGTGAGGTTTGTGTAAGGAATAAATCACCAGCTGGTTAGGAATCGATTCGAATCGCCATCACTCCTGGATAGTGAGCACTTGACTTGAGTTACTTCATCGTAGTAAATGTTTATGGAACACTTGGACAGTTTTAATGAATATGACAGTATGGAAGTTGTTTAATGATCATTGGTTATCATTATCTGCTTAATCACATGTTTACTCTAGTATAGGTGTAAATCTAGTTGACAGGTTAATAATAATTAACTTGGCAATAATGCTTTTAGAAAGGTTTTTGAAATGCTAAAAATGCTTCTTTTTGCAAATGAGTCAGCTACCCTACTATAAAGCCCTTCATAATCCTTGGTGTCAATTATTTTCGGTTATGTCGGATAAGTCTAGCTGAGTACCTTCTCGTACTCAGGGTTTTATTCCCACTTGTTGCAGATGGGCAGATGTATTACGGCTACTGTATCAACTGCCTTTATCCTGTGATGGGTGATGCTTAGGACCATGGGCATGGTCATTCCTTACGTCTCACCTGATGCTTTTGTTGGAGATGATCATTCGCTGGCACTATATTTAAACTACGCGTGAGTGTGTATGGTTTGAACAAATGACTTCCGCTACTTTTATTCGAACTGGTTTGTAATAACTATGTTTAAACTCTGATGTATATGTGATGCAAACTTTTATGTAATTTGTGATGGTGACCGCTAAACTTATTACGATCATGGCTGGTACACGAGTTGGTTTGAAATCCTTCATGATTTCACGGACTACCGGGTTATACGGGCTTAAGTTTGTTCAATCGTCTGCTCTGGTGGATGATTTTCTTACTTAATTTCGTATAATTGGTCGGTTCTGTCACAGCTGGTATCAGAGCATGGTTTAGCATGTTACTGTTCACAAGTGTATTTAAAACAAAAAAAGTCATTTGAAAAACGTGATTTTAAAACTATAAAGTGTGCCAGTGATCATATCCGTTATGCCTAGTTAAGGACTTTAGGTGGCTTAATTAAATACTGACTGGGGGTCTTGCATCATATTTCTCTTTCGTCGCTCATATGGCGTGCTATTATATGAGTGCCACTTGTTTGAGTGGTAATGTATGGATCATTTGCCTCTACGCCTCGGTAAGTGTGAGTTGTGAGAGCATGATCGGATACACCGCCGATCTAGGGTGAATGCTTATATGATGCTGGAGTAATTACATGTTCTACACATGTTTTACAAAGGTATCTCATGAATGGGTCTTCCATCTGTTGAGGCGATGCCGTCAGTAGGACGATGGTTCGGGTAGTTACTACCGTTGTACACGTATCTAGAGATTCGTGTAGAGCGTGTAGATAAAACTTTACTGCTTTTATGCATTCATTGGAAATTTGGGCTAAAATGAATCTTCTGCAGGTACATAACAACGCTATCATGTAGAACGTATTAGCTACGTATTGAGAGATCGTTGTATGCCACCGAATTCGTCGTTAGAAATTATTTATTTCCTAAGTTTGTGAGAACGTACGACACGTACATACATCATGTTACTTGTGCATTTCATTCATCTCATGCATTCCTCCCCTTATAAATTGATTATCTCATTTTGACAAAAGTTGTATCACCTAAAATATGTTTCCCCGAGGTAATAAAAGAACTTTTGCTACAGATGGCTCGCACGAAGCAGACCGCCCGTAAGTCCACCGGAGGAAGAGCACCTCGACGTCCGTTGGCCCTAAGGGAGCACCGCACCACGAACACCTTCTTGAGCGAGTTTGGCATGCCGACTTTGCTTTGGAGAGTGCTCCATGATGTGGGGTACCCAGAGGGTCAAGAGCCGGTGTACTCATGGAATTAGAGCCAGTTAGCAGAGGATGGACTTGCAGTGGTGGAGATCACGGTTCCTGCTCTCGGTGATGCTCCAGATTGGGACGGTTGGCATTTGGAGTTTGAGGGTCGCACTCCGGCTAAGGGTGCAGAGGGAGCAGCCTTCCGTGTCATCAGGGACATCATGAGCAGATTTCCCAGTGAGCCTGCAGCAGCTCTAGCTGGTACTTTTCCTAGGGATGATCCTCGTGATGCCATTTGGGTTTAGCCTTAGGGAAGCGCATTGGTCAGAGGTCCAGCTAAAGGACAGGCTAGCGACAACCAGGCAATGAGTGCTATGTTCGCCGCCATCAGAGCGTATGAGGGTCTCGAGAGTACCTACTGGACTTTGACTGGCTTGCATAGTGAGGATAAGCTCAAAGGGAAGAAGGAGAAGAAGAGACAGGCACGTGCTATAGCTAGCTTGCAGGAGTAGTTGGCTGATATGAACTTACAGAGAGATCAGGCGGTTGAGAGAGGTGATAGAGCTATGCAGCGAGTGCATATGTTGACTCAAGCCAACAACAATGCAGACCGCATGATTGGACAACTGGTTCAGGAAAGGAATGAAGCCTGGAACGCAAGAAACCTTCTACTGTAGAGGGTCGATGAGCTAGAGGAATACAACGGCTACTTGCACGAGGAGTTTCACGCGCTCTACAATGGGGTTGGCCCATATGCTCCACCAGTCGCCGCTGGCATGGACATCGACGACGACGACCAGGATGAGCCTACAGTTTCACCTGGAGGCGATGGTGACATCTCCGATCCTGATGATGGCCCCGAGGAGTAGGCTAGTTGCCTTGCGCTAGTATCTAGGTCTCGTCGCGATGACCTTTCTTTTATTGGCATGTAATCTATCGTATGTTGCTTCGAACGTATGAGACTTGGCATATGGTTGGAACTTGATTTTTGAATGCGATATCTGAACGCATAAAAAGTCGAGTGTATGTATGCTGGCAATGTGATTGTATGGACGCGATGTTTGCTGTTGAAGCAATTCGATTAAATGCTGTTGTTTTAATTGGGATGCGATGGTTGTGCCTCTGTTTTATTGTATGAGTTTATTCTCTCCAGTAAATTCAGTACGGCATAAATTTTTCCTTCACTTGCAATTATTACAGCTTCACTCAATCGTTACTTGTTGCTGAAATATGCAGATGACAAACACTCGTTGAACCACGTATGAGGCCGCTGAGCCCGGTGCCAATGGTGAGGGGACCGGTGGTGGTGGTGGTGGTGGAAACCACAGCAACAACAATGAACCTCCCCATGAACCGCATTTGCCACCTCCTCCCCCGTTTACCCTCGAGATATTCCTCGCACAACTGCTCGGGAGTCAGCGCAACGCGGAACAATCCCAGAAGAATATGGAGGATCTTCTTCGAACCATCGCCAACAACGTTCAACATGGTAACAATCAAGGTGGTGGCATGTGAGTGAACCAATATAGCAGCTTCAAAGATTTCATGGACACCAGGCCGCCAGTATTCAAGGAAGCAATAGAGCCACTCGATGCTGAGGAATGGATCAAAATGATGGAAGATAAATTCCGTGTGTTGAGGATGACTGAGGTTCTAAAAACGGAGTATGCTGCACTTCAATTGCAAGGATCGACGGGAATGTGGTGGAAGCACCATCGTACTACCTTCCCTCCAAATGCTTAGATTTCTTGGAGAGAGTTTGCTGAGGCCTTCCGTGGAGCCTATATTCCACCAGGGCTGACCGAGATGAAGTTGGGAGAGTTTCTGGCGTTGAACCAGGGCACCAAAACCGTGACGCAATACCTGCATGCCTTCAACAACTTGTGTCGCTATGCTCTCGACATGGTTGACACAGATGCTAAAAGAATAGCCAGTTTTAAGAGAGGTCTCAATCCAAAAATGATGAAGCATGTTGGTACCAACAACCGCGTCAGATTCAATGACTTCATCAGCGACTGTCTGAAGCAGAAGAAGAATAACAACGCCAGCACCGCAGCCAAGACACGCAAGAGAGCCTTTGAAGGTGGGCCGTCTCAAGCTAGAGCCCCTATGGGAGGTCGTCCCCCATATCGCCCATCGGCACCTGGCGCTAGGTTTCGTCCACCTCAGCCAAGAAGTCAGAATTTCCATGGACCTCAAAAGCCGTACAAGATGGCAGTACAACCCAACAAAGCAGTCGCAACCACGGTACAAGGCAGTTCCAAGGGAGCTGTGGGATCTGCCGGGACAGTAAGAGGACCCTGCTATAACTGTAATCAACCCGGTCATTTCTCGAGGTTTTGTCCATACCCACCCAAAAAGAAGCAGCAGACTTATAATGCTAGAGTGCATAGTACGATAGTGGATGAAATTCTAGAGGGAGAGCCCGTCACTGCTGGTAAGTTTCCTGTCAACAAAAACCCTGCAGTTGTTCTATTTGATTCTGGATCATCACATTCTTTTATGAGTCAAGCATTTGCATAGAAACATGAACAACTATACACAGAATTGGGTTATGGTTACCGTATAAGTTCAGCAGGGGCTGATGTTTTGACCAACCAGATGGTTTGAGGGGCAACCCTTGAATTAGGTAGCAGGAAGTTCCGAGTGAACTTGATAGTTATGCCTGGGTTAGTCTTGGATGTCATTATAGGGATGAATTGGATGAAGGATTGGGGAGCAGTCATAGATACTGGAAGTCGAGTACTTACCCTTAAGGATCCCCTGGGTGAGGGTACTTTCTAAGTACCATTACCTCGAAGAACAGACCTTATAAGTATTACATGTGCTACGGCAGTCATTCCTATTCATCAGATTCCGGTAGTGTGTGAATTCCCGGACGTATTCCCGGATGAGCTACCTGGTCTTCCGCCAGATAGGGAGATTGAGTTTGGAATTGAGCTAGTCCCCGGAACAGCTCCAATTTCAAGGAGGCCCTATCGGATGCCTCCAGATGAGTTAGCTGAGCTGAAGAAGCAATTAGAAGATTTGTCAAAAAAGGGGTTTATTCGGCCAAGCAAGTCTGAATGGGGATGTCCCGCTTTGTTTATGAAAAAGAAGAAAGAGGGCACGTTGAGAATGTGCGTAGATTATAGGCCACTCAATGCTGTGACCATCAAGAATAAATATCCCTTGCCACATATTGATGTTCTGTTTGACCAATTATCCAAGGCCAAGGTGTTCTCAAAAATAGATTTGAGATCCGGTTATTATCAGATTAAGATTAGGCCACAAGATATACCGAAAACTACATTTTCCACCAGATACGGGTTGTATGAGTATCTTGTCATGTCTTTTGGCTTGACAAATGCTCCTGCGTACTTTATGTTTTTGATGAATACAGTTTTTATGCCAGAATTGGATAAGTTTGTGGTGGTGTTCATCGATGACATTCTGGTGTACTCCGAGAACGAGAAAGATTATGAAGAGCATCTGAGAACTGTCTTGACCAGACTTAGAGATCATCAATTGTATGCTAAGTTTAGCAAATGCGAATTCTGGTTGAAGGAAGTTCCTTTCCTTGGTCACATTCTGTCAGAGAATGGAGTTTCAGTCGATCCAAGTAAGGTGCAAGAAGTTATGAATTGGAAAGCACCGACCACAGTTCATGAGATTAGAAGTTTCTTAGGACTAGCGAGTTATTATCGTCGCTTTATACCAGATTTCTCGAAGATCGCCAAACCAATGACAAGCCTCCTACAGAAGGATCATAAGTTTGTGTGGACAGAAGAGTGTGAAGCAGCTTTCCACACTTTGCGGAAACTGTTGACCACTGCTCCTGTTCTAGCACAACCAGATATTGAGAAACCATTTGATATGGTTTGCGATGCATCGAAGACTGGATTGGGTTGTGTTCTTATGCAAGAAAGGAGAGTCATAGCTTATGCATCATGACAATTGAGAAAGCACGAAGTCAACTATCCAACACATGATCTTGAACTTGCTGCAGTTGTGCACGCCCTAAAAATTTGGAGACATTATCTACTTGGTAATGTGTGCAATATTTTCACGGATCACAAGAGTCTTAAGTATATCTTTACCCAACCAGAGCTAAACATGAGACAGCGCAGATGGTTGGAATTGATAAAGGATTATAACTTGAATGTGCAATATCATCCTGGTAAAGCCAATGTAGTGGCAGATGCTTTGAGCAGAAAGTCACATTATTTAAATGTGCAGCCATTACTTGAAGATGGGTTCGATCTAATGCATCCTGCTGTGTTACATAGTATTCAGATTAGTTGCTCTTTGAAAAGTAAGATAATAGAAAGTCAGAAAACCGACAAGGGAATATTCCATATCAAAGAGAAAATAAAAGAAAAGCCGTCTCAACACTTTAAAGTGGATGAACAGGGCGTGTTGTGGTTTGACAACCGTCTTGTGGTTCCCAAGGATCGAGAGCTTAGGAATAAGCTCATGGATGAAGCTCACTTTTCTAAGCTATCTATCCATCCCAGAAGTAGTAAGATGTATCAAGAACTAAGATCTCGCTATTGGTGGACCAAAATGAAAAAAGAAATTACAGCATATGTTGTCAGATGTGACACATGTTGTCGAGTGAAAGCAATTCACATGAAACCTGCCGGTATGTTGCAACCCTTATCAGTCCCTAGTTGGAAGTGGGACGATATAAGTATGGATTTTATCATGGGTTTGCCCACTACTCAAAAAGGACATGATTCGATTTGGGTAATTGTGGACCGTCTTACCAAGACCGCTCATTTCTTGCCTGTCAAAACAGACTATCGACCACCTCAATATGCCGAGAGGTATATCGCAGAGGTTGTGAGGTTGCATGGTATACCAAAGACCATAGTATCTGATAGAGGCTCGCAGTTCATGGCTCATTTTTGGGAACATTTACATAAAGGCTTAGGAACTAGTTTGATTCACAGTACCGCTTATCATCCTTAGACAGATGGTCAGACTGAACGAGTGAATGCTATTTTGGAAGATATGTTAAGAGCCTATGTATTGTCTTCTAAGGGATCATGGGAGTCATGGTTACCGCTAGCTGAGTTTTCTTATAATAATAGTTATCAAGAAAGCATCAAGATGGCCCCATTCGAAGCTTTATATGGCAGAAAATGTAGAACACCATTGAATTGGGTAGAGCCTGGTGATAGAAGATATTATGGCATTGACTTTGTAGAAGAAGCCGAGAAGAAAGTTCATATTATTCAGCAGAATATGAAAGCTGCCCAATCATGTCAGAAAAGTTATGCAGACAAAAGAAGGAGACCCCTTATGTTTGAAGTTGGTGACTATGTTTATCTGAAAGTCACGCCAATGAAGAAGAAAAGGTTTGGAATCTGAAGGAAGCTTGCCGCGAGATTCGTAGGACCATACAAGATCTTAGAACGAAGAGGTCCGGTAGCTTACAAGTTAGAGTTACCTGAGACAATGAGTATTGTTTTCCTAGTTTTCCATGT
This sequence comes from Miscanthus floridulus, assembly GCF_019320115.1. Lineage (NCBI taxonomy): Eukaryota > Viridiplantae > Streptophyta > Magnoliopsida > Poales > Poaceae > Miscanthus > Miscanthus floridulus. The sequence goes on along the minus strand of NC_089585.1, from coordinate 83,065,045 downwards.
ATCACATCTCAAGAAATGTTTGCGTGTTCCAGAGGAAAGAATAGAACCTCGAGGTATTCAACTCAAATCAGATTTGGTGTATCGTGAGCAACCAGTCCGGGTGTTAGACACTAAGGAACATGCTACTTGGAATAATGTGGTGAAACCATACAAGATACAGTGGGATCATCATGATGAGGGAGATGCAACGTGGGAAACAGGAGAGTATCTACAAAAAGCTTATGAAGAATTTTATAACAAATGGTTCGTAACCCAAATCTCGGGATGAGATTTTTATAAGGGGGGAGGGCTGTAACACCCCGGTGTTATGCCTACATTTAGGCACTACAAATCACACATATCATGCATCATCAAGCATCCAAATCATACATGCTTAATCATGTGAATAACAAGTGAAACACTGCTTCGAAACATCTGAAACATGTTGTGAAACCTGAATGTTGCATGCCTTTGTTAGAATTGTTTTGCCCTGATTTTGTTTGCTAGGTTAGTAGAACTTGTTTGGTTATGATTGTAAATCATCTAGAATTGTTTATCACAATTTTTGGAGCAAGGTTTGTATTTGAATTATTGTCAAATTTTGCTTTAAAAATAATTCTCCAAACATTAGGGTTTAAGTCAAAATTTACTTTAATTTTATAATTCAAAATCTATAATGAATTGGACGTTGGTATTAAAATCAAAGTTGTAGATGATAAAATTTTGAGCAACTTTTATTTTTGGCCCAAAGTTTGAAACTGCTTTGATTTAGTCCAAAAATTCGTTTGAATGAAAAAGGAATTCAAATTAATTTGAAAAATCTTGTTTTTACCTTCGTGGGCCTTGCGCCTCGTTTTTGGCCCAGCCGCACCGGCGGCCCGGCCTGCCTTCGCGCCGCGCCTTGCTCCCGCAGCCGCTTCGCCGGCCCAGGCCCACGCCGCGCCTGCCGCTCGCCCGCACTCGCGCGCCCGTCGCTGCGCCACGCCGCGACCGCGGCAGAGAAATTCCGCCGCGTGGCGACCACGCGCCGGCGTCGCCCGCCGCGCGACAGCCGCGGCCTGACACCGCGCCCACGCGCCCGCCTTCACCTGCTGGTGCCCGCGCGCTCGCTCACTCCCGCCCGCGTTTCCTCTCCTCCCCTCCAGAGCCGAGAGCTCGAGCTCTGCCGCTCGCCGCGCCCGCAGCTCCGCCGGCGTCGAGCTCCCGCACCACCGCGCCATTCCCCGATTGCTCGCGCCTACAACTCCACCTCGCCTTCCCTCGACTCACGCTCGTGCTTGCGCCGCCTTCCGAGCCCAGGGTGAGCTTCCCCGCGCCTCGCCACCGACGGCCATGGCGCCGCCATGCTCGGCCGCCGTGGGACTCCCCCTTCCTCCTCTTCTCTACCCTGCTTAGCTGCCTGCTCACATTCGCCAATGCCTCGTGAACCTCTTGCGCTCGCTTGCTTGCGCTGCCGTGGCCGGAGATGGCCGCCGGCCGCTGGCCGAGCCGCGCCAGCGCGCGCGCCGGCGGGGCACTCTGCCTCAGCCGGCCAGGCCGAGCCAGGCCGTGGGCTGACGCCCTGTTGGGCCGTCTCCCCCTCTCTCGCGCTCGGGCCGCGCAGGCCGGTTGTGGCCGTGGGCCAGTTCGTTTCCACGGGCTGGCCCAGTAACGTTTAAGTGATTTGATTTCCCTTTATTCTTTATTATTTGAAATCTAAAATGGTTTGAAAAATGTTTGGGTGATCAAACTTGCTCCAAATTTGTTGAAACAAACTTTTCTAGGTTCCTTATCATCAGATCTACTGGAAAAAAATTGTGCATGTCATTTTTGAAATACTCTTCTATAGGGTTTTATTTAATCATGGATATTGCTGATAACTTGAAAAATGTGTAAAAAAATCTATAGTCTTCAGAAAAATATGATTCCAAGTTTGTTAATCTTATTATGTCATATACTTCCTAGGAAAAATATGTTTCATGCATGTGCTGTGGGAAAATTTTGAGGTGTAGTTCAAGTACTTTTAATGGCTGAGTTTTGTTATTTTTGCTAGAGAACAAATTTTGTATAAAACATGCATGTGATAATTTTTGTGCAGTCATTATATCCTATGAAGAACCTAGGAAAAATATTAATTCTGTTGTTTGACACTTTTCATAGTACAAAGCAATTTCATGCTCATTTTTATGCTATAGCTTGTCATTTTTGTGTAGGATAGTTTACTTATCCAAATGCCATGAAATTTTTATGGTAGTTTGTTTAGGATAGTATTATGCTACTGTAATTTTCTTAGATTTTTAGGAGCATCAGAAATATATGTTGCTATTCAAACCTATTATTAATTAGGGTTTAAGCAAGTGTTGCTTTAAGTGTGATTAAGAAATTAGTAAAGCTTTGGTGTATCTTTGAAGCATTTCCTAAGATATGTTGACTTAACATATTAGTAGTAGAAGAGAATGCAGTAGATGACATGTGCTTATAGTATAGTTTCTTGGATGATGTTGACTACCTTGCATTTAAACATATCCATTGCATTCATCTCCTTCGATGCACCGTTTGCATAATCACTTACGCGCATTGCATCATACAGGATCGCAAACCGAGAACCCAGTCGTCATACCCGAGGAGCCCGAGGAGCAGCTCGAGGTGCAGCAGCAGGAAGTGCTAGAAGCCGACGAGGAGGATGTTGAGGAACTTCCGGAGTGCCCCGATCACCGCCCGAGCTCCTTCGAGAGAGGCAAGCCCCGGAGCATTTTTCTCCCGGTTTGCGATTATTTAATTAAATGCTTTACTTTAATTGATGCATTACGTTCAGGAGTTGTTTGCAACCGTTGCTGCATTATACCTTGTCTACCTTTGTTATACTATATCCTTATTACCCTGGTATCCGTAGTCAAGTCAATGCTTAGCTGGCTTAGACCGGTAGAAGTCAGGTGATTTCCTGTCACCTGCGAGCTATAGATGGTTACCTGGATCTGCTTGGATGACTATGAAGTCATGGTATAACTAAGTGTTAAATGAAGTTGAGACCGGACGGAGACTTGCAGAGTTTTGGACTGTAGTGTTTTCCATCTGTGTCGATTAAGGACCGACCGTTGTTGGGCCTCAAGTCATATTGAACGTATGCCTTACATTTAGCTGGCCGAATAAAGTACCTTCCGACTGCGAAGCTGGGAGATTTTTTGGGCCGAGTAGATTGCCCACAATGCACTGTGCCGGAGCAGGTGTGGTAGGACACGGGGGCGGGATGATAAGACCAAAGTGCAGTCGGTCGGCCCCCGGGTACATGTGGTTCCTGGCAAACTCGAGATTCCTGGAAAGTTGACTCGGTGATCAATATCTCACTTTAGCGGGTGAGTGAGGTTTGTGTAAGGAATAAATCACCAGCTGGTTAGGAATCGATTCGAATCGCCATCGCTCCTGGATAGTGAGCACTTAACTTGAGTTACTTCATCGTAGTAAATGTTTATGGAACACTTGGACAATTTTAATATGACAGTATGGAAGTTGTTTAATGATCATTGGTTATCATTATCTGCTTAATCACATGTTTACTCTAGTATAGGTGCAAATCTAGTTGACAGGTTAATAATAATTAACTTGGCAATAATGCTTTTAGAAAGGTTCTTGAAATGCTAAAAATACTTCTTTTTGCAAATGAGTCAGCTACCCTACTATAAAGCCCTTCATAATCCTTGGTGTCAATTATTTTCGGTTATGTCGGGTAAGTCTAGCTGAGTACCTTCTCGTACTCAGGGTTTTATTCCCACTTGTTACAGATGGGCAGATGTATTACGGCTACTATATCAACTGCCTTTATCCTGCGATGGGTGATGCTTAGGACCATGGGCATGGTCATTCCTTACGTCTCACCTGATGCTTTTGTTGGAGATGATCATTCGCTGGCACTATATTTAAACTACGCGTGAGTGTGTGTGGTTTGAACAAATGACTTCCGCTACTTTTATTCGAACTGGTTTGTAATAACTATGTTTAAACTCTGATGTATCTGTGATGCGAACTTTTATGTAATTTGTGATGGTGACCGCTAAACTTATTACGATCATGGCTAGGACACGAGTTGGTTTGAAATCCTTCGTGATTTCACGAACTAACAGGTTATACGGGCTTAAGTTTGTTCAATCGTCTGCTCTGGTGGATGATTTTCTTACTTAATTTCGTATAATTGGTCGGTTCTATCACAAGAACACCTCATGAAGAAGGTTAAGAACCTCATGAAGAGGATCATCATGAAGATGAAATCCAACACACTAAGCGCGCGTATCATTAGTGTTGGGATGTAGAACAATAAATTATCTCTTATTTGAGAAATGACAAAGAGATAGAATAATCTTACATTGTGAGAATATTAGAAGAAAATAATAGTTGTCAACAACACTACCTCTAAAATTATAAATGTTTCCCTTATGAGAACCCGGATCCGAAAACAAAGTCCATGGCAAAATTGTCTGTAACGATTATATCAGGTCAATGAAGAAAGCAATTGAGGTTGAATCTCCTACTCAAAAGAAATAAATATTCTGCTATATATCTTTGACAAATGAAATGAATGAATATTAAATATGCAGTTAATAAGTGGATTATGAAGATCCATATAGTTCCTAAAGAATATAAATCGCAACATATGGAAATTAAATCTCATACAAAGTATTAAGAAGTCTAAGATATAATATATTCCTCAATAAATATTGAAGTCTTAAGAAAAACATGTCCTAGAAGGAATAGTCATCGAATGACTTTGTAGTAAATAACATTATCTCAGTGTGTATATCACATAATAATCTCTCATGTAGTAGATAATATATCTCATAGAAGAGAAATGTTATTCACTAAGAATGAGAACATCCTTAAAGAATTTAATCTATGAAGGATTTAATAGTCGATTCTTGAAAAGCATCATTAATTCCTGAAGTGAATGTAGACCCGAGAAAAAAATGAGAAATCCTAAATACCATGAAGGTGTCATACAAACACTCAGAAAGTTCATATTGAAAGGCTAGCAATGAAGTGATGATATCCTCTAAATACCATAGAAGGTATGAGAATATTGGTGATCTTGGCAATTAAATTATCACCTAAATGCCAAATGCAAGATTGGATTTATTATTTAGTGGTACAATCTAAATCCTAAAGATTTGTAGAACATATAATATGAAAATCCACTAAGGAAAAATTATAACTATTCAAACTCTAGTATGAGATTTGATGCACTATCTTGAAGATATTTAATATTGTAACTTACTTACCCATATAGTCCCCTGAAAGGATTTATTATCCTGAAGGATAAAATTTATTTATTTTGCACAACTAATAAGTGGTTATTATGCATGAAGCATATTGCTCTTGTTTATACCCATATAATTCATAGTAGAATTATGAGCCAACTTTTTAAAAGATATAGTATTATGGCATTGCACACCATTAATTAAGCACACATTTATGTAAAATATGATTTGAACAATGAAGTTCAAAATTTGGTTTTATGAGGGGAGCATATTTTTATTGAATCTATCTTGAAGGTAAACCACTAGAATTACAAAGATTAAATAGATCATATATTTGCTAAAACACTAAAGTTTATGCATAGATCATGAAGTTCAATATCTATTCATGAAGAATAGAATATCCTGAAGAATACATGACTAAGAAGGTTAAATGTTGTACTCTTTTTCTTTATGTGAGTTTTTACTTGAAGGTTTCTCACACAAGGTTTTTAATGAGACAACATTGCAAAGTAGTTAATGAATGAAATGTACTCTTTTCTCCAAGAATCGTTTTTTCCCACTGAGTTTTCGGATGGATTTTTTAACGAGGCAATGTGCATATCGTGGTAATCGTCCAAGGAGGAGTGTTGTAAAACATATGAACTCTATCCTAGAAGGAAAGGAGATGGAGGAATCCTAATCCTAACCCGTTTGCATGTGGGCTCTTACCAAACTCTTAGATCTTGGCAGGACTATATATATGTGGGAGCTCTATGTTGTAAATTACCAATATTAAGAGAAATAAAGAATAGACTTCCTATCTTTTTGTGTCCGTGTTATACTTTCATCTACTGTGTTGATCGTGAGAGACGAAGAGGAAAATGTCTTAACCGTTGGCAACATGTTTTATAACACAGTACCTCCCTCATCGCTCTTCTGTCGGTCACCTCACTCGCTCACCCATCACGCCTCATGATTCATCAATTCATTCATGAACCGACGCCCACTACAGGGGCCCACCTGTCATTCTCACAGCCACCGCGGACGTGGGCCCCACCTCACCACCCAACGGGGCGATGGACACGGAAGCCGATAGGCGGGGCCCGGACCACCGGCCCATAGTGAGGTCAGTTCACGCGAGGCGCCGCGGTCGCCGACAGAGACGGACGGTGCGGAGCCAGACGAGTCAGAGCCGCATAGAGGGAACCCTAGCCAACCACGTCACCGTCCACGTCACGCCCACCTATAAAGTGGAGCGAGCCACCACCCAACCTGACCCGTCTTCGCCCCGTATCGTTTCCTCCTCTCTTTTCCCCTTCGCTTCGCCCCCCTGCCTGGCTTGGCGTCTACCCGGCGCGACCCGGACCGAATCCTCCTAAGGCCGACGGCCGCCGCCGCCGTCGGTGCCCGCTGCCCCCCCGCCGCCGGCTCGGCTCCCGTTGGACACGGTAAAACCTCCTTCCTCCTCATCCATGTCGCCGGGGTCGGGATCCAAGGGGCCGCGCGCGCGGGGTCTCGCCGCCGACGCCGATCTGGGCGCCGCCGGCGTTGACCCTGCCCGATTCGCCCCGGGCTGCTGCTGGGCTGCGCGACCTGCGCCTCCGTGACCGATTACTGAGAATTTCTACTCGCCTGTGGGATTCTCGAGCGGATCAGCTGAGCACATCGACTTCAGCACCATGCTTTTGGTTGGGACGCGAATCGTAGAGCTTTCCTGGATTTTCCGAGGGCTCTTGCTCTTCTCAGATGTGGAGTCCTCCTCCTCCAGAGTCTAGTCCTGATTCTTTCGGAATCTGGACTAGCTAAGGGCTCCTACTGTGCACGACTGCTAGACAGGATATTACGGATTATTAGGTGTATATATATGCGTGTGCGCCTTCTAGAGGCATGATTCTCAAATCAGAGCCTTTCCTGTTTGAATCAGAGTTTGCTTTCGTGTTGAACTATGAGTGAATTTCCTTTTCTGCCGAAGATAAAGTCGGTTTAGGTCAGGGCTGTTTAATCCGTGTTCATATATGTATATGTATGTATGGAGGATACAGGAAGCTGTTGCTTGCGATCTGATTAAGGCTTTTTGCTTGCTATTCTGATTTCTTTTTCAGAGTTTGGAGTAAAGAAATCAACCTTGCGTCTGTGTTCTGTCTCTGCTGCTTTGCTTTGGATTCCAAAAAAAAAAATCACATCTCACTGACTTGAGATAACTATGCCGAAGGACAGGAGCTCCCGCGTTTCCTCTTATGAGAGCCGTCGGGCTCGTGCCTCCCCATACATCTCAGCGTCTCATGGACAGAGCAGTTCTTCTCGCCGGTCAGAAGAGTCTTCTGTGGCTGCAGCAGCGGCAGCAGCAAAGCAAGCTGCAGAGTGGGAGGATGTTCGGTGCCCGGTCTGCATGGACCACCCGCACAACGCTGTCCTGCTGGTCTGCTCGTCACATGAGAAGGGCTGCCGCCCCTTCATGTGTGACACCAGCTCGCGCCACTCCAATTGCTATGACCAGTACCGAAAGGCCTCCAAGGATTCCTCCAAGGATTCAGGGACAGAGTGCAGCGAGTGCCAGCAGCAGGTTCAGCTCTCGTGCCCACTGTGCCGTGGGCCAGTCAGCGATTGCATCAAGGAGTACGACGCGCGAAGGTACATGAACACCAAGGTCCGATCGTGCACCATGGAGTCGTGCGAGTTCAGGGGCGCCTACCATGAGCTGAGGAAGCATGCTAGGGTGGAGCATCCAGCAGCGAGGCCAATGGAGGTAGACCCTGAACGGCAGCGGGATTGGCGCCGGATGGAGCAGCAGCGGGACCTTGGGGACTTGATGAGCATGCTGCGTTCAGGGTTCAGCAGCAATATCGAGGACGACAGTGGTGGACTTGGAGCCATAGAAGAAGGGGAAGAGGAAGCTGAAAGGACTCCGACTGCCATAACAATGGTCTTCATCATGCCATCTAGAGGCTCGATCATGCAGTACTTAACAGAACGCAGTAGGGCGATCATTCTGGTCAGTCGGAGGCGAGCAAGCAGTGGCAGTGGTGATGCTGAAGCCACAGCACCAGACAGCGAGGAAGGTGATGACCCTATGCCATCGGCGGAGGCATCTGCTGGTTCACAGCATGCTTCTGAAGAAGAGGAGGCTGATGGTGACCCTGCCCAATGACAGAAGTCAGCTGGCAGGAGGTGTGCCATGGCATCTTCTTAGCCTGAAGATCCCGACCAGCATAATGGTATGCGGTGCTGTGTGCTGGGGAAGAAAAACATGGATGCAGGTGCCATCAAGGTGTAGTCAGGACAATCTGTCTACCCTGAAGAAGAATCGAGGGGAATCAGCATCGTGGGAAGGGTTGAAGAACGTGGTGGATCGGTAGTCGGGTCTCTGGTGCCCTTTCTAATGTATCTGCTGGGTTCTCTGTAGCAGTGGAGGGGAAGAAGCAATTGGGTGGTTGTATCTATCTTGTCTGAATGGATTTCCTTTTCCCTGCGTTGTAATTCTCTCTCATATATTATCATGAAATAGATTTGGCCGTATTTGCACTGCATAATTTAATCTTTGTACGGCGTCTAAGATTGACCATACTGCTGCTGAAGATCGCTCGTGTGGACTTAGTCCTATTCTTTTTCTTCTCTATAATATACAGAGGACATGCCAGAAGTAACTCTCGCCAGCTGTAGTTTCTTGCGACTCTGTATAAGAGGAGCAACTCTCTCGGTAAATAAAATGCATGCAGGTTTGATAGCTGTACTAGCATCTGTTTCTTGTTGCTGCTGCTCGGCCATGGATGAAGATGAAGAGACGAGGCCAAGCAGCATGTGCAAGAAGAACGAGTGCCTCAAGTGTTAAAAATCAGTGAACAACTCCTCGCTCTTCTCTGCCTAACTCGCTAGCAGAATTCCCCCCCTCGTCCTTGCAACTATAGCTACTGCCGGTGCTTCTTCTGCGAGTGGTTATGCTCTGACGACTGCAAGTGCGAGGGGTGCTGGAACAGGGTGGACTGGAGAATATTAGTGGAGGAGCACGCCGAGTTGAGACTCAACACGAAGCCCAGCGCGTCGCAGTAGAAGATCTCCATCCATGTAGACGCATCCAGCTCGGTAAAGTTACCTGTATCAGCGCAACAATGTCTTTCTTTTCTTTTGATGAAAATAAGATAGCAAAAGTATCTTTCTTTCTTTTTTATGAAAATAAGATATTTTTTTTGATAAGGATGAAAATAAGATATTGACTTCACCCTGATAGAAGAGCAGAGTAGGCATTTTTTTAGGAATAGCAGAGTAGGCATGTCAAGGGTTGCACTTGCAAGAAGTCGGGATGCAAGAAAACCTAATGCGAGTGTTTCAAGGTATACATGGCAATCATTGGTCTCTGATGCCCATTGCTTACTTGATTCTGATGATCGTGTATTATGTTACTAAAATCTTATTGCTTGAACTGTGATTCTGAAGAACCAGGTTGCGTGCACTGTGAGATGAAGAGTCGCTACGGCCAACCGAAGGTGTGGCTGGAAACATCACAGCAATTGCCGATCCTCAGGATTCTACCACACATGTTCATGAAGTCGGGACCGGTTAGCTCTTGACCTTGACATTTTTGTTATTTTTCAAAGGTGATTTGCAGTCCTGCTCTGCTCCCGAACGCATATGTAGTGTGGTGGCAAGTGCTCCCGGTGGTGACTGGTGAGCCAGTCGGCCAGGACTAGTTTTCCTGGTGATCTGTTTATAAATCATAGCAGTTCTTGCGATAGTATATTTCATTGGAATAGCACAAAGACTGTCATCAAATGAATATAGTAAACGATAAACTGCTGCATATTAGGTGCCACGTCAGTATTCTGATGTTTGTATTCATGTTGACATGATTGCACGTAGTCCCTCAAACCTATACAATTGCGACACGGACAACAACAGCCAGATCAGATTCCGATGCAAGTTGAGATTGATGAAGCTGATCAACTGCAGAATATACATTGGTAATAGGTATGATTGCGCCTGGCATTAGATATCCCCCATGTACCAATTGCAACTTTGAGGATTGCTCTATTTGTTGACTTAGTGTGGTACTTAGCGATGAATTTTGTCGACCATTGCTCATTGTAATGCTGTAATACTTGAACATTGAAGCTGCAAAGTCTGATCTTGTCTTTTAATGATTGTGGAAATATGTTATGTTGCAAACTCACATGTATATAACTGAACACGCAGTAAGCTGATCTTGAGCACAACTGTAAAGAGCATTACTACTGAAGTAACTAAACAAGCAATACAATACTACATTACAGGCATCCTCTTTAGTGGTAGATAAACTAACATGGTATGTATCAGTGAGGAAAGTACATGGGGTTTACAGCCTACCAAGCCATGACAGTCAACTCACAATTCACATAGCCTATCAACCTTCTGCATATTGTCAATACCTGTCTCTATGTATATCACTATTAAAGCCATCGTACTGCCAACATATTTAATTTTCAGATTAGCAACTTGGGCGCTCAAAGTCCCAACGTTGACCTGAGCCACTTGCTGACGTCGTCCATCTCTTCAGGGGTAGTATAGTGACCAAGTCTGCATTAAAAAAAAGAGAACATTTTGTGACTTTTTAATCTCCGGGGAAAAAACTGATGGTAAAGCGTTCATGACAAAATTTGAGAATATCAGTACCCATTGTAGGGTTTGAAATAGGTATACTGGAATCCCGAGTTCCGTAGAATCTCAGCTGACCTTTCACCGTTCCTGTAGGTGACAACCTCATCGGCTGCAAAAACATAAAGAAATAAACCATTTTTGGATCTTTAGAGCTTGCAGTAGATTAACAAATTTAAACACATCAATGCTAACCTATTCCGTGGTTGAGCAGGATTGGCAAGCTAGAAGCTTTTCTAAGAGCAAGCTGCGAGCTCTCAATCTTGCTCCTTAGGGTCCTGAACAAGTAAACATAAGAGCAGTCTATTCAGGATGCATTTTAAGAAAACGTATTAACATAACCATGTTTTCCGGAAATTAGAAGGTTGAAGTCACACCTTGAGCAAGGAAGCCAGCCACTTAAACCAACGACGACGCGGAGGTTGATCGGATAGGCAATGCCATTTGTGAATCTCCCATGAGCATAGCATGCAGCAGAGTGGAGGGCAGCGGCAGCGCCCATGCTGAACCCTCCTATCCCAAGGCTCACTGACATTGCAATTTCATCAGCATTAACGACATGAAATTCCACAACGATTGATATTTGTATATATTCTTGGTGATGTTTGACGTACTCAACTAAAAGTAAAATTGCATAAATAATTGTAAGAAAAAATAGAAACTAGTATCTCGCAAAAAAAGAAACTAGTAATATGCTGTCAGATCAGTTTCTATTGGTGTTTTACTGTTTACACGTTTTCCTTTGTTTTACTGATATATTATTGTGTAAATCCTAAATCCTGAAGTTAGCTATAGTACCATCAGATGGCTCGGAGGATAGTAGGTTTGCCACATGCGCGGCTGAAGCATCGAGCCCTTCGACATCAGCATGGCCATCCAATGAAGTTTCGTCCACATCAAACCCTGTTTTATTTCAGAGAAGAAACAGAGAATCATTTCTTGCTCACATAAAGATACCCTAGAAGCTCGATGAGGAAAGCAAAGTTGCAGGCTTTTGAGCCCAGTCGATAAGTCATATATAGAGTTGAGAAACCCACATGCAGTGCAAGGGAATCCACCGAAAGCCGCGACAGGCCGTGTTGGTGCAGTAGGGCAAATCCATTTAACCTGCACAAGGATGAGATGGGTTTCAGAGTCAGTGGACATAAAATGCAGGGGCAATTCTATGCCTATTCTATTCCTATGTAGTGAGGTGGATAAGGTTTATTAATCTGCAGATAACAGCAGTTATTATATATAGATGTATGTTGATAGAGGAATAGTAGCTAGCTATTAGGTGTGTCTGCATGAATAACTCAATTGCAAAAGTGAAAGTGTAGCATGATTTCTTACATTGGGCAGCGGAAGAGAATCCAGGAGCTGGGACCAGCTGCAAATGGGAACAAAAATGAAAAGGATAAGGAAAACATATTAGGCCAATGTCTGAAGTATTGCAGCAAGTGAGCAACTGGTGCTGATATTTTAGCTGTAGCTTGTGTGAAATTGACAGTTTGTTACATTACATATTGATTTGAGGGGCTCTAGGAGCACATACATATACATAGGATTCAATCTCTTTGCCCTTACTGAATCTTATAGCTTGCTGGCCTAACATTATCTGGCAATGGAATAGTATCCTTACTTGCAAAATTAAGCACACTGTTTATATTAGGGCTCGTTCGGTTTTCTTGGAACGAGGTTAGGAACCAATCCGGCTGATCAATTGTTATACAAATTAGCCTATCATTCTAGCCGATTCCGAGGCAACCGAACAAGCCCTTAGTCGGTATTGATCTGAAAAGGGCGCACACGACACAAGTGGAGAAAGAACATTTGAAGGAAGCTGATGACACTTTGGACAGTTTGCACATGCATATTGAGGGAAATAAAGCAAAAATATCATGCCAGGCATATTCCTTGCTTTGCGCCCGAAACTCATCAGAGCGAGAGAGCAGGACAAGACATACACCAGGAAATTCTGGGTAATAATTTAATTTAATTAATGCCCACATCAATCACAAAAACCTGAGGTGCTCGATGCATTGTTCTGGTCGGCAGACAGAACCTTTGTTAGCTTGCATGCATGAGCTAACCCCACAGTTGTCCAACAATATTTAATCTACTCTCTGTATTGCTATTGCTCTCCATCCATAAAAGAATTCTATTAATGAAGCTAGCTTCAATTTCACGACCTTCCAGCGCGTGATGAGTTTATTCTTTTCTTTTCAGGAAAAGAAAAAACGTAAATCCTACATATATCTCGATCATGAACATGAACAACGTCCCTGTCGTACGTGTAGGATCGGACGTGCATGAAGTGCTTTCTTTTTGGGACGAAAGAGTGGCGCAACTAACGTCAGCTAGCTCCTGCTTCCTTATCCCCTCTCCCTCTTGTATAGTCTTGTTGTACCGGAGGAAAAGGCCAATGGACGCAGCACTAGCTAGTAGTTCATTGTTGTTTATTTGTTAGGTAGCAATTAAGCTATTGGAAGAGGCAGCATATATATATATAGTAGCACAATACTAGGAATATATGCATGCATGGACACAAATATGGTACGGTGTGGCCCTGGCTATCAACCAACTATTTGTAGCAATGGGGGAGGGAATGAAGTGGTGTGGAGTAGCTAGCTAGTGTGTATCGATCATATGCATCGAGCCATCGACATGTGTTCTCGCATGCATTTTATCTCACCAATCGCATCCTCCACTTCACATGCCTTTGTTGCATTCAGAATTTCAGACTAGCACTATACCCAGCTAGCTGTCTGATCGATCGATATCTTACTTTTCTGCTCAATCTGTTTGATGTTTTGCAACTCTGGAAATACCGACCGATCGATCGATGATCTTATATTGTGTTAGCGTAAATAAAGAGATAAAACAGTGAGCACAAACCCCTGCAAACAAGGATGGTTATGGTTTGGTGTTTACGACATACCTGGTGCCATTGTCGCCGAGGCCATGGAGCCACACAATGGTGGCCTGGTGCCTCCCCTTGGGCCTCACCACGTACGTCCGGCCGTACTCCACACGCCGCCCCCCTCGTCCGCCTGCATCCATGGCCGGCCTAGGTTAGTTAGTTAGTTAGTTAACCACGCATCATGCATCTAGCTTGCTGTTGGATCCATGCAGAGGCCTTGGAGCTACAGCTAGCAGCCAGGCACAAGCTAAGAAAGAGCAAGAACGACGACAGCAATGGAACACACACGGACCAGAAGAGCTGCCCCCATAGCTCATGGTGTCGGTCTCCGGCTCTCCGCTGCCGCTGGTGCCTAGCTACAGATCGAGCACCACCACCACTGGAAGGTAGCTACAAGATCGAACGAGCCACCGGCCGGCCGGCGATGGAGACGACGACGGACTGCTACTGCAAGTACGAGTACGACGAGCTAGGCTCAAGTGAAGAAAAGCTTGCTTGGCTTGGCTTCTTGGTGGTTGCTGCCTTGCTGGCTTGCTGCTGTTGCAAGTACGATGTACACAGGCTCAATTCACCTCTATTTATAGCGCGAGCTCGACAGGGACGGCGAGGCGATGGAATAATATGAACAGCTGCCAGCACCAGCCTTCAGGCTGCTGCTTGGCGGCCCGGCCGGCGCCCGCCATGCGTCCCTGCGGGGCGTCGTGCGAAGCGAATCCGGCCGTCGAATGGAAGAGAGCATGGATTGCTAGTTTGTTACAGCTAAGAAGGGCCTATAAGGAAACAACCTAAGCTAGCCTCAGCCGTTTGGGAGGTAGGAGCAGCAGGATAAAAAGGCTGGATCCTTTGTTTTTTTCCTTTTTATTGTTTGTTTTCTTTTGGGGGGTTGAGGGGAGGGTAGAAGAATCTCACTCCACGACTCACCTTAGCAGTTGCATGCAGTGCTCCTTGTTCTGTTTCCGTGTGAATTGAGTTCAGATTTGCAGTGTGGTCTAGTCCAAGAAAAAAATATTAGTGCAGTGAAATAAAAATAATTTAGGTAGAGAAATAAAAGGTCTAAGAAAAAAAAGTGAAACAAAAGGATTTAGCTGTCCAAGAAAAAAAATTCTACCAGATTGTTTGCATGTTCCTGTCTAAGGACAAAAAAAACACTCAACAGAAAATTTAAATAAAATGTCTCGGTACATAAATAAAATGTTCTAGAAAACCAGGTACCACTTTTTCTATCATGGAAGGACGCATAATTCGATGGTTAGAAAAGTAACATGTTTTATGCGTCGTAATAATTTACTAATTTGTCAACAGTTAAATAAATAGTTCCGTTTTCTTAGTTACATGAATGAAGAATTACTTCGGTGTTGTTGAATAAGTGTACAATGGGAAAATGTCCGGTCCAAATAATCACGTCTTCTGTGATATCGTAAAAACGGTTTAGAAAAATATACTTAGGAATTTCCAAAAATTTCAAAACAACGCACACCCATAATGCATCTATAGGTGTGCACTACCGTAAAAGTTAAGATGCAAACTCATTTTGTAAAATAATCATACAAAAATAACAAATTTCTGCTGCACAATAAAATAAGGATTTTGTCTTCTAGTGCGTATACACCTGAAATTTGTTATTTTTAATTTTTTCTAGATTGAATTTGAATCTCAACCTTTTATATGGTAATATAAATCTAAACATACACTATGGACGTGTATCATCTCAAAAAATTTGAAACTCGTAAATATGTTTTTCTAGGATTTTTCACGATCTCATTGAATATGTGTTTTGCCCTGAATATTTTTGCGTGCACTTTTAATATCTGTGGCCTTTACATTACTGATCAGTTGCACGACGCTGCGTGCGCGTGACGACAGTGTGAGACAAGGATTATGGAGGAACTAACAAGGTGGCACACAGAGCACAGCATCACACAGGTCCCAGCAAGGGCCTAGCTCTCTCTCTGCCAATTCCTAGCAGGCTAGCTATGCCCTGTCCATGCAGGGATCAAGGAGAGGCATGGATGCAATTGTGTTACATGGCCGGAGCGAATTCGAATCGATGCAGCCTCGGCAGTGGAGGGAGAACCGGAAATATAAAAATATTACTTTGTATTCCAAAAAGAAAACATATAAATATTGCTTAAGGACCCCATTTCAGCCGCGCCTAGCTATCTATCACCACCCAATTTCCCCTCTTTGATCTTGATCAAGAACTAATGCCCACTAATCCGGTACAATTCCTGAATATTGTATATTTATATATAACCTTATTAGCCGAATTGACAAGGAATAAGCATATAACTATACTATTTTTTTAGAAAAGGGAATATATTAATATCCCAGCTTCTACATCGATCAATACATATAGCTGTTCAGACAAGAATAAAACGGTCCAGGGAATCTAAAAAACAAAGTTTTGAGCCATAGCGAAAACACAAGCTTTTCTAAAAAAAACACAACTAAAAAGCAAGTCTGTTGCTGAATCGTCAGCTGTATCTAGCAAACACCTCCATCATAATTGTCTTAATAGATCTACATCCTATCTTTATCGAATGGCGATCCTCCTCCTTCTGTAGTAGGGATCAGAACCTGGCCCAGTAAGTTCCCCTGAAGATAACCTGTAAATAAGATGGTGCTAGGATCTTGTCAAACACAATGTCATTCCAAGTTAACCAAATTGCTCAACATATAGCACTTGCACCCACAAGAATTTGAGATTTCAGTTTCCTATTTACCCTATCCAACCAACCTGTAAACAAATTGTGTACACTAGTTGGAGGTATTAGATTAAAGAAAACCTGAACAATTCTCCACATGAATTTAGCATAATGACAGTCAAAAGAGTAAATGTTGTATGGACTCATTTGAAGAACAGAAACAACACCTCCTATCTCCTTGCCACTGTAGCCTCGCCAAATTATCTTTTGTTAAAATTATTCCCTTGTACAACCACCACATGAAAACTTTGATTTTGAGAGGTAGCTTAAGTTTCCAAATTAAAGTACTATACGGTATAGCTTGTGTTCCTAACAAAGTTCTGTACATGGAGTTGACTGAGTACAGCCTATTGTGATGTAGCCCCCACACAGAGCGATCTCTCTGGTTCGTTAGTTGTACATCTACAACCATGGCCACCACTTCGTGCCATGCTCACAAATTCGCACCTATCAAAGATCTCCTTAAGGCTACATTTAATGGCGTCGTAGCCAACACTAACCTTACAGTCGCACTTTTTCCTCTCACAATGTTATATAGTGTAGGGAAGAGCAATTTTAGAGGGCCCGGTCTTATCCACGAATTCTCCCAAAAACGCACTTGAGACCCATCACCTAGATCAAACTTACCCATCGAGAGGAACTTCCCCTTGACCTTCATGAGGCCAGCCCAAAACTGAGAATCCCTGGGCATGTATTGAACCTGTGTTAAGGTTTTGTCCCTTAAATATTTATTCGTAAGTAATTGCTGTCGGACCCCGTCTCCATTAATTAGTTTAAAAAGCCATTTGCTTATGAGACACTTATTGTGAACATCTAAATTTAAGACTCCCAACCCTCCTTGGTCTTTGGGTGTACAAACTACCTCCCATTTCGTCAATCTATATTTTTTCTTGTGTTCATCACTCTGTCAAAAAAACCGAGATCTAAAATAGTCCAACCTTTTCAAAACCCCTCTAGGTATTTCAAAAAAGGACATCATGAACATGGGAAGACTGCTTAGAACAGAGTTAATTAGGACAAGCCTCCCACCTACCGACAACATCTTACTCCTCCAACAGCTTAGTCTCTTTTGAAATCTTTCCTCAACATGCTTCCAGTCCCTATTCATGAGCTTTCTATGGTGTATAGGAATTCCTAGGTATCTAAAGGGTAACGACCCTACATTACACCCAAAGATTTGAGCATACTCATTTTGATTAGCTTTAGCTACTCCAAAGCAAAACAATTCACTTTTATGAAAAATTGATCTTTAGCTCTGATAACGGTTCAAAAGCACAAAGCAAGAGCTTCATGTTTTTGGCCGTCTCTAGATCATTATCCATAAATATAATAGTGTCATCTGCGTACTGAAGGACCGAGAGTCCGTCCTCTACCAGATGCGGAACAACCCCTTCAATTTGTTCAGCTTCTTTTGCTCGAGAAATAAGGATAGCCAGTATATCAACCATTGTATTAAAAAGGATTGGAGATAACGGATCTCCCTGACACACTCCTTTTCTTGTTTGGAAATAATAGCCTAAATTATCATTGACCTTTATTGCAACACTCCCTCTAGACATGGCTTTTGAAATCCATTCACACCAAGTTGGTGAGAATCCTTTCATCCTGAGGACTTGTTGTATGAAAGGCCACTTTAGCTTATCATATGCTTTCTCAAAGTCTAGCTTTAAGATGACACCATTTTGTTTTTTCCTATGCAACTCATGAATAGTTTCATGTAAAATCACAACTCCTTCCATTATATAGTGACCCGGAACAAAGGTCGTCTAAGACGGTCCTATCAGCTTGTCAGCCACTTTCAAAATTCTATTATTTAGCACTTTCATGAAAATCTTAAAGCTCACATTTAAGAGACAAATAAGCCTATATTGTTGTATCCAAATTGCATCAGAGATCTTAGACAATAAAGTAATTACCCCAAAGTTTAAACTATGAATAGACAATCTCCTAGCATGGAATTCATAAAAGAGGCTCATCAAATCCGTCTTCACAACCTCCCAAAAGAATTGATAAAATTCAGCGGGAAAGCCATCCGGACCAGATGCCTTGTTATGTTCCATATCAAAGACTGTCACTTTAACCTCCTCCTCACTGAATGGAGCCACCAATACTTCATTCTCCTCCACCGACATTGAGGTATGTCATGCCTCAAGGTCTCATCCATTGAGAAAGAATTCTGTACATGAGGTCCAAACAGTCCTTTATAGTACTCACTTATATAATCTTTCAAGTTCGTGTCCCCTACAATAATTCCTTCTTCCTATTCTAGCTGTACATTTTTTATTTTCCTGTGTCTCCCATTTGCCACCACATAGAAATACTTAGTATTATCATCCCCTTGCAATAACTTTGTTGCTTTTGATCGTTGGAGCTAATATATCTCCTCCTCTCTGAGCAACTTAGTTAATTGCTCTTTAAGATGATATCTAAGTTCCCCCTCTTGAGGTAACAACAAATTAGTCTCTGCCTTTTGTTTTGGTGAGCCAAATTCCTAGCCCAACCTCTAAGGAACCGTCACAATCTCCACTACAAGAAATACCCTTATACATGACAGTTCACCGGTGACCTTATGAGAAATCATCATAGAATGTAGTAATTCGTGATGGATTATTTCTAAGGTGCTAAATCTATGACGACTTGTTAACATATCGTCATGGTTTGACGTCATAGACCCACCGCACACTCTGTGTCTAAATTTTTGTCGCTCCGCACCATATAGTTTCGCACGCCGCGCGGCAACAGACCTCAAAACCGTCCCTGCCTCTAAAAATTTCTCATCTTATCCTCTCTTCCACCACATCTCCCTTATCCTCTAGTTCTCCAATGCACGAACAGGAGGGTTTCAGGTGGCGGTACATCCACGCAGGCTCGCTGCTCCTAGCTCCCCAATCCCAAATCTTGCCTCTTCGTTCTTTAGCCTAGGCGAGCAACGGCGACAGGGGGCGGTGCTCCACACCCGGTGAGATGAGGCAGGGCGGGTGCTAAGGACGCGGCCAGTGGCCACGTGGGACTGCTGTGGCCCTAGGGCTCCTTGCGGCTACCGGATCTACAGGGCAGCGGCGGCCTGCTGTGGCCTGGGGCTCCTTGCGTCTGTTGGATCTGTAGGGCAACGGCGGCTGATGGCTACTGCATCCAACCACTAGGGCCTGGAATGGTCGACCGAGGGAGGTCGAGAGGGTCCGCCGTGGGTGCTCATCGACTAGGTACGCAATGAGGAGGTGGATGCCGCCCACGAGGAGTAGCTCTGCTACATCGTCGCGCTCTCCCTCATCCATGTGAGGTTCGCCCCAACCCTAATATGCAGGTATCCTGCCTCTTCTTATCTCAGTTGTGCATCCACAGATTCTTTGTGGGTTAAGCTGATTTTGGTGGCCCTTCTTTTTGCCACCGTAGGAGAAACCAACAAATGATAGGATGATGCTGTGGTGGAGGGGCAACTGTCAATGTTGAGTGTAGCTCTGCTGCTTCCTCTCTCTACGCTTTAGATAAGATTAATTAGGATTTGGAGGTGCTTTAATTTGTGCAGATCTGCTCTCCTGCTCGTTCATGATGTTCATATGTTCTGTTGTGAATTTACCTGTGTGTACTAGAGAAATGTTATGTATTTTACAAATGTCTCTTAGCTTCTTAGTTCAAGTAGGAAGTAGGTTTACTAATTAGCAATTGAATGTCTTGTCAGTTAATTTCGTAATCGATTAGTACTGTCTTTTTCCATGTGTAAGAGTAAGACTTGATTAATACTGACTTTCCTTAAATGCTTAAGTATGGGTATGGATGTGATGCTTGCTGATTGCTAATTACCATGACTTTGGCAGGTAAAAAATAGTGATAGTTGAAGGGAACTTTCTATTGCAAATTTTCTAGACTGAATATCATTTTTTCAAGCTGCCTAGTAATATTCTGATTTTTTCCTTGCTCATGAAAGCATGTATGAGTAAAATTTTGTACTGAATTTGTTGTGTAAGTAGGCTTAGTTCACTTTCAAAGCAAAGAGTGTGCCTCTCTATTTTTTCTCACTGTTGTCTGTTCTGCAGGCACAGTAAGTCTTGAGAGTGTGGTTTACAGTTTTGGCACAGTTTTGCTGAACCCCTGAGTGAAAAGCACATTCCACCTAGTCATGCAAGTTTTCCTGCTCTGTGTACAACTTTCGAAAAGCAGAGTGCTCTATTTGCTCTTGCAGTTTTAGACATTGTTATGATAAATTTGTGAGTTTCTATTCCACATATTACTGTTTTATTGAAACTTAAAATTTTAGCGAGCACAGAGATATTTAATTATCATACGAGCTACAGGTGGTGTCATGACATTGGGTGAGAACATGCTGCTAATAGATCTCTTTTGAGAACAATATTTTAGGTTTGTACTGTTCAGAGACTCAGTCTAGTTTCTTTCTTTCTGCAGTTTGATACTTGTACCTGTTACCCAAATATGGTCTGTCTTTTGCAGCATAAGTCATTTGCAACTTATCTAATGTAGTGCTCAAATAATCTGCCCTTGATCTTACCATGTGTCTTCTGTGATTGTTTGATTGGGCCTCTGGACTCTAGTGATTCATCTGTGTTGATCTGAGTCCTAACCTATCAGTTTCCTTATAGTAATATTCAACAAAATATTTCATGCATACAAGTGTTGCCATTCAACCATCTGACTAAAAGTTATTTGCCAATTTAATTTAATTTCTAAAAACTTAGGTTTTTAGTTTGACACAACTATCATTTGCTAAAATTAATTTCTGATGTCATTCTATAGGATTGTAAGTTCTATCGAGATTACCATGGTTTGTTCTGTTGGTTGTGTGCAGTTCAGCCTGATTGACTGACACTGACATAGCTGTAGCACTGGGTTGGGTCTTGTTTCTATCTATGTGCTGTTCTAAATTGATATCGACATATCTCTTACATGGTTTGCTAACCAAAATGTCTTTCTTTGATGCAGTAATATAATGGGAATAGAGTTCTTCTATCTCTGCCCAGCAATACAATGAAAGTGTGCTTATGTTTTAGAGTACTGGTTTCAAATCTCCTTTAAAATAGATGGTATTTTTTAGAATCATTGCTCAAAACTGACTTATCCCATATTCATATTGATTTTCAGGTAGCACCTTCTCGACAGCAAGCCAATTAAAGTTCTCATATGTTTGTTTATTTAGACTCCCTAGAGATGAAATCTTTATGTGCAAACTTAGTTGTTATGAGAGCTTAGATCTAAAGTGACTGTCCTCAAACTAAATGGTTGTGAGCTAGGTCAATTTGTACTTTGATGTTCAATGTGACCGTTGTGGACATGCTAATATATGAATGAATCAATGCTTGTTAATACGATTGGTGTATCTTATGAGTTGTAATGCATGTTAATGCAGTGATGATTTGGCACAAATTTGTGATGTTCTTTTTCGTCACTGCGGTTTGGATTTGGGCTGGTTATAGGAGATAGACAATAATCCATGATGAACAAAAACTCCAATATGTGACGGTTTATTTTGGTCCAACAAATGTATGACGCGGGATACATGACATTTTTTTATTGTCATGGTGAGTTAACTGTGGCGCATTTTCGCTTGTCTGTGACTAAAGTAAACCATCATGCATAAGGGTATTTTTTGTAGTGCTCCTACTCTTATTTAGCCACCGTTCCATGGGTGATCTACCCCTATTTTCAGACTCCCAAACCTCCTTCACTAACTCAAAGAAACCATCCCTTGACAGCCACCCTAACTCAAATTTAAAATTTCTAACGTTGCCTCTATGAGATGGTTCTCCTCCATCTAGCAAAAGCGGTGTGTGATCTGAGATTTCCTGGGTGAGTGCCTGAACAGAAGCAAGCGAAAATTTTTGTTCCCACTCTGTTGTACCAAGATACAGTCCAGCTTTTGTTGGAACCTCCGCATAATTAGCCCACATGTATTTTCTACCTGTCATCTCTAATTCTCTTAAATTCAATGTTTCAATAATAGCATTAAACAAAAGTGTCCACTTGTTATTATATCTTGAGTTGTTTTTTCTGATGGGTTCCTGATTATATTAAAATCCCCCCCTACTAAGAAAGGTAGATCTCCATAGCTAGTACACGCTCGTGCTAGTTCTGATAGAAAGTGTTCTTTGTGCTCCTCTTGCGCTACGTCGTATACAGACAAGAGGGCCCATCGAAAAACATCTACTTTGTTTTTAAGACAAACTTGATATGGTAGTCACCATTGATAATATTTTCAACTTCAAAACATCCTTGATTTATTCCCATTAGCATCCCTCCGGACATACCCCGGGGGCACCGCCAATGCCAAACAAAATCAGCCCCGCACAGAAATTTTCCAGACACTGAGTTGAGAAACTATTTCTGTTCGTTTCTGATAGAGCTATAAAATCAAGTTTATTATCTTTGGCCACAACATGTAAAAAGTATGTTTAGCCAGGTCACGCAAGCCTCTACAATTCTAGAACACACCTTTCATTGGAACAATTTTTTTAGCTACCTTCTTATTGAGGAGTTTCTTTTTCTTCTTACTCTTTGCCACCTTGATGGGTACATCAACAAGTACTCCATCAAGGCCTGCACTATTATCATCCATCACCTCCTCCGTCAAGTCACCATAGAGTCAACTGATAGTGGAGGTGTCAGGATCAATCTCATCCTCCTCAGAATCAATTTCGTTGTCATGTGTAATTAAGAGATTAGAAGGTTTCATCCTTTCTTTTTTCTACCTCTTTGATTAACGTTATAGACCAAGAGTTAATTTTTCATTGTCACCCAAACTGATCCCCACTCCCTTTAAGTTTTGCTCAATACGAATGTTAGAAAAAGAACAAAATGAATTTATTTTCACATCACCTTCATTTTCCTCAAGGTTCTTGATGGCAACCTTTTTTCTGCTTTCTTAAGAGAGTCAACATCAGCCACGCCCGCATTCCGCTTGCTGCGCCACACTGGGGTAAGCTCACCATCTGATAGAACTGCCAATGTCATGACACTCCCCAATTCTTTTGTTGCCCCACCATTAGCTAAGACTTCGACTTCTAACATGGCATCAAGAAGGGCCCCAAGGTGTTGAGCACCATCTACAATCCCTCCTGCTGCCCCATCGGACTGTCCCACTAAAACCTGCACTTGTTCCTCCTCAATCATGAAAGATGGCTGCTTGAGACTTTGCTGTGAGTCAAGGGCTGCACCCACGGTTGCACCTGCATTCTGTGCCACGAACTCCTATGTAGGCTGCTTCTTTTGGCCCATTGCACTGCCTAAAGCCGACCCCTTCTCCTGCACCTTCGGCTAATCCACCATGCTCTATTGCCCGCCTAGCCTGAATAACTGTGAAGGCCGCTGCAGTAAGCATCCTGGCGCAAAATGGCCTGCCACAGATGTAGCACTCTTCACATTCACCGAGTGACCCCTTTTCACTCCTACAAAATCATGTGCCGCCTCACTTAGTTCATTCTCCTCGCCTAACAAATCATCCTCAGAGAAATCTATATCCATCTGTGCCTCAGGGACATTGACTTCTTTTCCTTTTATGCTATTATTCTCTATAGTTCCCCCACTTGCATTCAAAGTAAGATTACCTCCATTATTTTGTGGCTCTCTCATTTTAGTGTCCTTTGCTGCCCCATTGGCATGATCACCGTTCCCATCATCTTGGGTGCTCCAAATGCTCCGCAACCCAATATTTGGCAAGTAAGGTTCAACCTGAAAGATCAATTGGAAATATCTATTACCAATAATAACATCTAGCTTGGTCAGAATTGCCTCAGGTTCTAGCATAGCAACTGCGAACCGCCCAAACCTACTCACTCTGGTAGTCACCATATCCACTTCCTGAGTGACACCAAAAAGAGTTCCTAGTGCCCATAGAATGACATATTCCTTTAAAATCGTTGGGAGGTTCATAACACGCATCCAGACCACTGGTAGAGCGTGTCCAAAATACTCTTCTTCTTCCTTAAACTCTTGAAACTTGAGAGTCACCCCTTCTTTCATTTCTACATTAAACCTCGTCATCTTTGTAAGATCTCCTTTTGTTGGAAAAAGAGCCTTGAAATCAGAACCACTGTGCTGTTTCACTTCCCAAGCAAAAATGACAGAAACCAACACACGCAAGAATGCAACAACATCCTCTTCTATTAAATTTTTGCCAGAAGTCAAAATTAAAGCCATTCTAGAATCTCTCTTTGTTGGTTGAATTGGTGGATGCAGAATATGAAAACCGGCAAGTGCATCAGCAGCCTGACCAACCAACTGGGCTACCAGTTTCAGTTGTTTGAGAATCTGGCACCGACTCATGGCATGCTCAGTGCTTCTACAAATATCACAAAACACTAACGCCATGCAATGGAACATCATGTGTCCCTTCACTCCACACCGCCTGCACATTTTAGTAGTGGTTGTCCTTTGGATCACACCCGTAGCACCAACAGTAGTCATACCAATCACCGAGTTCTCGACATGTACCTCACCTATTCCTATAGCCAACAAGAAGCCCTGCAAAATTTGATATTCTTGTATGTTTTCAGTTCTAACCACACTATGTTCAGTCCCTGCTGCCCCTTTCCTTGGTAGATGCTGCTGATCGACATTGACGGCTTGTTGCTCCTGTAAACCTAGCCCCGGTTGTGGCAGTGAAGACTGAACCATCATCCCCGAAGCTGTCGGTTGGATCTGAGGTATATGCTGCTGTTGATTCTGAATCAACCCATGCTGCATCACATGTTGTTGTGGTTGTCCATGCTGCCGCGGTTGCCCATGAGTCAGTATCTGCTGTCGTTGCTGTCCTTGCTGCATCACATGTTGTTGCTGTTGTCCAAGCTGATGCGTTTGCCCATGAGTCTATCATTGCTGAATCGGTACCTGGTGGAGAGCCAACACTTGCTGCGGCACCTGTTGCTACGGCAGTCCTTGAGGTGGCACCTGCTGCCGTTGATAACCGCGATTCTATCGGTACCCGCCATTCCATTTGCGAGCTCCATTGCCTCCTTGCCTACCTCATCGTCCTTGCTCATATTCCCACCTGGGGCCATAATTAGGCGGATGAACCCCGAGGTTAGGATTGAAGCACTGACTATTGAAGAGCGCGCCATCATCCTTGTGATGATTGTAGCCGTATCCAACTCCATAGCCGGTACCATAGCCATGACGACCACCACACGCACCGCCACTGCACCCTCCACCGCGTCCCGCTCCATACCCCCTTCCTCTAGTGCCAGCACCCTCATTGCCGATGCTGCTGTCCCCTACACCACCCGCTCCCGCTGCTGCCATGCCTGCATGTACCGCCTGGACGTACGAAGGAGAAAACAAATAGGGAGTGGCGGCTAGGGTTCTTTTGTTGATCACGTCAAGATCGCAGGTGTCGAGCAGAAATCGTGGCACAAGTTTCCCTGAGCGACACCTCCTTCATCTAATTCCGATTGGTCTGCAAGGCCCACTTTAGACCCCGTCGGAAGGCCCACCAGCCAATGCGGTTGAAACGGATCAGAACATGGAAACATATTTTCCTACCAATTCCCTGTGTGAAATGAAGTAAAATAAAATAAAGGCGGTGAATGCCTCACTGTCTGGGTGGTGAGGAAATGTTCTTATGGACAAGGGTATATTTAGCAGGAAAAGGCAGAATATTTCGCGTCTTTTTTTGCCCCTCTGGGAAGTTCACAAGAGGCTTGTTTTTCACCCTCCTATCCTACTCCTACTATGATCAAAAGTTATGATGGATGTAAATGGATGGATAGCAGCAGAGCTACTCCATGCTATCTATCGTTCAGAATTTGTCTCACAAAGACTAGTTAGATGGGGCCATCTACATTAAACCCACACCACATCCATCCATACGAACACCAGGTTGGATCCATGTGTATATTTTTTATCTAAACTATATATGATCGGCACCAGGGTTATTTTCTGTCACACTAATCTGTCTAGGACATGGGAGTCTATATGATCACTGTTTGTCAGTTGAGAGATGCCCATCTGGTGAAATTCTTGATAGTCCTGTATATGTATTATAATATGCATGCACAATGGAAGATTCCTGAAATATCTTGAAGGTATCTTGGGCATCGACAAGAAACAGACATCTAAGCCAACTTGGTACAATTGCAGGTTGTTAGAATAAACTACAATTTTCCCTATGTGAACACAGCAAGGGAAGGCGGCGCCGAAAGGCCCCCCTGCTGTGATACTGTAGCCGCTGCAGGTGTAGGCGCCGCACGGCTCACCTGCAGCACTATAGCCATGCAGTGGCCGGTGCAGAGTCAGCCCTGTATGTTATCTAGTTACTGTTACAGCATGTGGGCTGTACGAGGACTAGATGGATAGAGTTGTATAAATAGACTACAACGGCAACTCAGTAAAGAGAGTTCAGATTTACCTTCTCACAGACAGGGCTTCGGCCAATGTTGGTGTCTTGTATTGTGCGTGCATGCTCTGTTCTCCCTTCTTCCTCTAGCTCTAGCCATAGTGTGTGAGGACGGACAACGCCTGTTCGTTGTCGGCACGGCTAGTGGGTGCTCAGCAACACTAGCGGGTGCTCGGCAAGACTGGTGAGTGATTCACTCACCTGAGCCGGTGATCCTATAGGCCAACAAGTGGTATCAGAGCCGTACAAGTGCCATCGCCTGACTAATCACTGGCGATGACGGGCAGTTTGGAGTTGGGCGACAACAGTGGCACTACTGTGGCTACCCAGCCATGACCGAAGGTCATTGTTCATACAGTGTGAGAGGTCAGAGGCACCAGTTGGCCGACGCTGACTCGCACCAACTATGGAGAGTGGTCGGTGACCATGAAGGTCAAGCTCAGAGCCCGACGACTCTAGAATGCTGTTGACAAGGGCACTGACAATGAGAAAGATGACATGTCAGCGTTGGAGGCTATCCTCACCGCTGTACTGGTGGAGTACAGGGAGCCATTGGAGACGAAGAGCTCTGCTATGGAGGCATGAGAGGCTATTGCGGTGATGCGCGTCGGTTCTGACCGCACAAAGAAGGCGACGACCTAGCTTCTAAAGCAGGAGTACGCCATCCTCAAGTTCAAGGATGGTGAAATGGTGGAGGACTTCTCCCTCTGCCTATAGACGCTCATCAGCAAGCTGAAGAGCCATGGCGTCATCATCGATAAAGAGGAGGCCGTCTCCAAGTACCTCCACTCCGTATCGATAAAGTACATCTAGATCGCTCTCTTTATAGAGATGATGCTGGACTTATCCACCCTCACCATTGAGGATGTGACAGGCCATCTACGGGCGGTGGATGAGCGTCTGGAGCACATGATAGCAATGAAGGACAGCGGTAAACTACTACTGATGAAAGAGGAGTGGGCTGCTTATAGGAACTCTGGGAAGGCAGCCTCCTCCAGCCACGGTGGCGATGGCAAGCGCCGCGACAAGGCTTCTTCAGAGAAGAAGAAGCAGGTCGGCCCCAACGCCTATCAGCGATGTGGGAAGATGGGCCATTGGGCATGAGAGTGCCCAAATCACAAGCAGGAGAAGAAGGATAAGGCTCATCTGGCATAAGCTGATGATGAGGATGAGGCCACTATCCTGATAGCGACATTCTGTGCACTGCACGACGTCGAGGCTAAGGAGAAGGAAGAGGCGACGACGGTGGAAGGACCTGGGAAGGCCCTAAAGACTATCAACCTTGAGAAACCACGTGCCCAAGTCCACCTTGGACATGTGGTCACCGACTAAGAGCAGTGGTGGTATCTGAACTCCGGTGCCAGCAACCACATGACGGGCTCTAAGGAATCCATCTTCGAGCTCGATGACGATGTTACTGGTATGATGAAGTTTGGTGATGGCTCAAGGGTGGCAATCCAAGGGCGCGACACCATCATCATTAGGTGCCAGAACAGGGAGCACCATATGCTAACGGATGTATATTACATCCCATAGCTGCGTTCCAGCATCATTAGCATTAGTCAGCTGAATGAGTGTGGTAGCGAGGTACTGATCAAGGACGGAGTCCTTAGGATTAGGGATCAGGAGCAGTGACTTCTTGCCAAGGTGAAGAGGTCCCTGAACCGGTTGTACCTGCTCGACCTAAAGGTAGAGCAGCCGGTGTGCCTGGCGACAAGGCACTCTGAGGAACCGTGGATGTGGCATGCTCGGTTCGGACATCTCAGCTTCGACGCGCTTGGTTGGCTAGAGAAGATGGTTTGAGGGCTACCCCACATCAAGCACGGAGGCGAGTTGTGTGACAGCTGCCTAGCCGAGAAGCAGAGGAGGCTACCTTTCCCAAAGGCGGCCAAGTATCATGCGAAGGACGCTCTTGAGCTCATCCACGATGACCTCTGCGGGCCGATCACTCAGCTACAAACGGTGGTCGGCGGTACTTCCTCCTGCTCATGGATGATTGTAGTCACTACATGTGGATGCAACTCCTAACGAGCAAGGACAAAGTGGCAGCGGCGATCAAGAAGTTCAAGACGTGCGCAGAGGCCGAGAGCGACAAGAAGCTCCATGTGCTGAGGACTGACCATGACGGTGAATTCACTTCGGTGGAGTTCACTGCGTACTGTGCGGATCAGGGTGTGACACAACTCCACACTATGTCGTACTCGCCACAACAAAATGGTGTGGTGGAGAGGCAGGAACCAGACGGTGGTCGGCATGGCCTGATCCATGATGAAGGCCAAAGGCATGCCGGCAAGGTTCTAGGGTGAGGTAGTGACCATGGTGGTGTTCATCCTCAACCGCGCTCCGACCAAAGCCCTAATGGGCAAGACACCGTTCGAAGCTTGGTATGGGTAGAAGCCGAGCATGTCCTTCCTCTAGACATTCGGCTGCATCGGCCACGTCAGGAAGATGAAGCCAAACCTTACCAAGCTAGAGGATAGGAGCACACCCATGGTGTTTCTAGGCTACGCGGAGGGTACCAAGGCATACCAGCTCTATGACCCATGCAGAGACAAGGTGCTTGTCTCGCACGACATCATGTTCGATGAGGAGGCGGCTTGGGACTAGAGCAGTCTGAGCACGGGGGAAGCTGGTGGCTTCACCAACACCTTCATCGTCGAGCACTTGGTCATCCACGGTGGTGGAGATGCTAGGGAAGAGGTGTCGAGCACTCCATGAGGAGAGCTAAGCACTCCAGTGATAGAGCTGAGCACTCCTAGGGCAGTGTCGAGCACTCCTGGAGTTATGCCGAGCACGCCAGGAGTGGCATCGGGAGGTTCTACAGTGGTGGCGACCACTCCAGGATGGTTGCTGAGCACTCCAATGATGGAGCCATGACGTCTTGCAGTGGTGCCAACCACTCCAAGACTGAGGCTGGATACTCCTACAATATGGCCAAACGCTGTAGGAGTTATGATGAGCTGTCTAGAAGTAGTGCCGAGCACTGCAACCGGGGTGCTGAGCACTTTAGGTGTTGTGCAGAGCACTCAGGTAGAACAGGGAACTCCATCAATGCTGATTGAGTTCACCTCACCTCCAAGTGACATCACTGAGTTCGTGGACGCCTACCACGAAGGTGAGGAGGTGCGGTTCCATAGGCTGGACGACATCATCGGCGGCATAGGACCCTTAGGACTAGCTGGTCGGCTGCTCAATGACACAGAGCTGTTGCTTGTCAGTGCAGAGGAACCACCCACGTTAGCGCTAGCTGAGTGGGACAGAAACTGGCGACGAGTGATGTTGTAGGAGATGAAGGCGATCTAGGAAAACGAGACATGGCAGCTCATCGATCCACCTTCAGAATGTCATCCGATCAGCCTGAAGTGGGTGTACAAGGTTAAGCAAGATGAGCTCGGTGCTGTTGTCAAGCACAAGGCGCGCCTTGTCGTTCGAGGCTTTGTTCAGCACGAGGGCATAGACTTTGAGGAGGTCTTTGCGCTAGTAGAGCGCATGGAGTCGGTCCGTTTGCTAGTTGCTTTAGCAGCAGCAAAGGACTGGCGCGTCCATCACTTGGACGTTAAATCGGCCTTTCTCAATGGTGAGCTGGCGGAGACGGTCTTTATTAGACAACCTCTAGGTTTCACCACCAAGGGAGAGGAGCATAGGGTGCTCAGACTACGCAAGGCACTCTATGGGTTGCGGTAGGCCACACGAGCCTAGAACGCCAAGCTTGATGCCACGCTAGGCGAGCTTGGGTTTCAACGGTGCGCAACCGAGCACGTCGTCGGTGTGTATGTGGATGACTTGATTGTCACCCTTGTGCGCACGGAGGACATCAATAGCTTCAAGCGTGAGATGACGGCTCGTTTTCGAATGAACAATCTTGGTGCACTCTCCTACTACCTTGACATCGAGGTGAGACAGGGAAAGGAGGAACTCACGCTCGGTCAGAGCGCGTATGCCTCTAAGATGTTGGAGCGGAGCGGCATGGCTGAGTGCAAGCCATGTGTAACTCTGATGGAGGAGCGGCTAAAGCTGATGAAGGCTAGCACCACGGCAAAGGTGGATGCAACACTCTACCGGAGTATCATCGGCGGTCTACGCTACGTAGTCCACATGAGGCCAGACATTGCGTTCGCCGTGGGCTACGTCAGTCGCTTCATGGAGGATCCCAGAGAGGATCACTGGGCTGTGGTGAAGCGGCTACTGCGCTACATCAAGTGGACAGTGGATCAAGGGATCATCTTTCCTAGGACCGGCAAAAGTAAGATGTAGCTCACTGTGTTCAGCGATGCAGACATGGTGAGGGACATCGACAGACGACGGAGCACCTCTGGCGTGCTCGTCTTCCTTGGGTCGGCCCCAATTTCATGGTTGTCACTGAAACAGAAGGTGGTGGCACTATCTACGTGCGAGGCAGAGTACGTAGCGGTGGCCACAGCGACGTGCCAAGTTGTGTGGCTATGCCGGCTACTGGGCGAGCTGACCGGCGTGGAAGCTCACCCACCAGCACTGGTGGTGGACAATCAGCCCGCCATCGCCCTCGCGAAGAATCCGGTTTTGCATGACCGGAGCAAACACATCGACGTGAAGTTCTACTTCCTCAGGGACTGTGTCGATGGAGGGCAGATCGTCATCGAGTTCGTCGAAACTGGTTGGCAACTCGCGGACATCCTCACCAAGCCGCTCGGACGTCTTCGACTCACGGAGCTGAAGGAGATGATCAGCATGGAGGGGGTACAAGGGATAGTAGTAGGTTTAGGGGAAGAATTGTTAGAATAAACAACTGTTTTCCTTGTGTGAACACAGCAAGGGAAGGCGGCACCGAAAGGCCCCCCTGCTGTGATATTGTAGCCGTTGCAGGTGCAGGCGCCGCACGGCTCACCTGCAGCACTGTAGCCATGCAGTGGCAGGCGCAGAGTCAGCCCTGTATGTTATCTAGTTACTGTTACAGCATGTGAGCTGCATTAGGACTAGATGGATAGAGTCGTATAAATAAACTACAATGGCAACTCAGTAAAGAGAGTTCAGATTTGCCATCTCACAGACAGGGCTTCGGCCAACGCTGGTGTCTTGTATTGTGCGTGCATGCTCTGTTCTCTCTTCTTCCTCTAGCTCCAGCCATAGTGTGTGGGGACGGACAACGCCTGTTCGTGATCGGCACGGCTAGTGGGTGCTCGACAACACTAGCGGGTGCTCGACAAGACTGGTGAGTGGTTCACTTACCTGAGCCGATGATCCTGTGGGCCAACACAGGTCCAGTGGCAATGCAAACTTGCAAAGAGAGCTAAGGTTCTATTATTTGGTAAACCAAATATATATATACCTATCTAATTTCAAACATTACATCCCAAGAATTTTGTAGTAGTGACCGATATTATATCATATCGTGTGAGGAGGCTGCCCTTTTTTAGTGCAGCTGTGGCTGCTTGATTACTACAGTTTCTGTTGAGAGGTGCGGTGCTGCTTCAGCAAGCATTTCCTATCAGGGTGCACAATAGAAAATGGAGCAGAAATGAACAGCACTGTAGCTATACAGTGATATTATAGCCGTTGCAGGTGTAGGCGTCGCACGGCTCACCTGCAGCACTGTAGCCATGCAGTGGCAGGCGCAGAGTCAGCCCTGTATATTATCTAGTTACTGTTACAGCATGTGGGCACAGCATGTAGGCTGTATTAGGACTAGATGGATAGAGTTGTATAAATAGAATACAACGGCAACTCAGTAAAGAGAGTTCAGATTTGCCATCTCACAGACAGGGCTTCGGCCAACGCTGGTGTCTTGTATTGTACGTGCATGCTCTGTTCTCCCTTCTTCCTCTAGCTCCAGCCATAGTGTGTGGGGACGAATAACGCCTGTTCGTGGTCGGCACGGCTAGTAAGTGCTCGACAACACTAGCGAGTGCTCGGTAAGACTGGTGAGTGATTCACTTACCTGAGCCGGTGATCCTGTGGGCCAACACAGGTCCAGTGGCAATGCAAACTTGCAAAGAGAGCTGAGGTTCTATTATTTGGTAAACCAAATATATATATACCTATCTAATTTCAAACATTACGTCCCAAGAATTTTGTAGTAGTGACCGATATTATATCATATCGTGTGAGGAGGCTGCCCTTTTTTTAGTGCAGCTGTGGCTGCTTGATTACTACAGTTTCTGTTGAGAGGTGCAGTGCTGCTTCAGCAAGCATTTCCTATCAGGGTGCACAATAAAAAATGGATGTGTTCGCAGCTTCTAGCAGAAACGAACAAGTATAGCATGGCACCACACTATTTACAAAATAAACATATCGATACTGAAGGACAGCGAACTGAACTTCTCAGCCAGAAGAATGTATAGGGAACTAGCTAATGAACTGACAGACAGCAACACTTAACTGAAGAATTGCGCATTGACAGTAACCAGATGGGACTGTACTGAAGAATTTTCGCGCAGCTTCCCGCTCTCTTTCGTTCCTACTCCTACTGACATATCTCCACTATATACTACTAAAATCTCGTCACGTTTGGTTGGGCAGAAAAAAATATTCCGATCAGGAACATGCATGCATAACAAACTGCTGTTCTAAGGTTCCTACTGCCTCGCCTGAAAGTAAAGCAAAGCGACGCGCCTTTTGCAGAAACGCTCCAGGGCGGGGCAGAGGTAGGCTCAGATCCCTTCTTGACGATCCAAGATTAAAACCGATTAAACAAGGGCCTAAGTCAAATCTAAACTACTAGGGGAGCGCCAAGCGCATATATATGCATGGCAGTGGAATATAATGCAAAGGAATTGCACTGGTTTTTTTCATCTTGCAAATGTGACAGGTCCACTACTACTTGGTAGTGTGGGTGTGGCAGGAGGAATCGTATGCAAATGCAATACAGCCCACCTCTGCAAGTTTTTTTTATGAGCTGGGGTTACCAGAGTGGGGGCAGCTTGAGCTAGATTATGTGAGCTATGCCTGGTTTTTGTCCCTATGTTTGCTTGAGACAGCAGGTTTCTAGCTGAGGTTTCTCAGAGAGAGAGGATATTAACTACCCAACCGTTGCTCCTTTGATTAGAGGTTATAGGCTATGATTGTGTTTTCTGCCCTAGGGCTTGGGGTTGGAGGCTGCATATTCATATCTTTTCCTTATATAGCATAGGTTTCTCTTAATTGCATGTGTAGTGCTCCTAGGAAATATGAAGCATCCATAAAGTTTTGGTAAAGAAAAATATTTCTTCTGAAAAGGTCGCACGAGTGAGATATGAACAATTGTCATTACTGAAAAGCTCATCACAATTTGAAAAGGTTGCAGCGACTTTCTTAAAATTTATCCCTTCATCCTCTCATGTTTAATTAATGTGTATAGTAAATACACTAGTTAATTCAGAACCCCAGCTGTTCATAAGAAAATCTACAGAGACTTATGAATACACTAGTTAATTCGGAACCCCAGCTGTTCAGAACACAGTTCCATTCCATACAAAAACTTCTTTTCTCACAGAGACAGAGGTCAGAGCATACTGCTGACTGTAGTATGTTCCAAGCATGCTTCTGATTGCACGCACCGTTAGGTATTCATCATCTTCCGCCGAATAAAACAGCAGAACGATGAGCTACTGTATGAATTGGGTCGACATCAAGGCCTAATCAAAAAAAGGTCAACGACCAAATTGCAACAGAGAAAAGGGCGTACCTAGTGCAAAGAGCTCCCGCTCTGTGCGGGGTCTGGAGAAGGGTGTTAATGGAAAGCCTTACCCTCGCTTGTGCAATGCGAGGAGACCACAACTCGAACCCGGGACCCTCCGGTCACAACCGCTTGCACCAGGCCCGCCCTTCACCAAATTGCAACAAAGAATGATGCAAAAATAAAGAGAGGTATTTGGGGACACCACACCATTGTGAAAGAAAGAATATTGCCATATGAAAAGTCTCCAAATCCTCCTGCCGGTTGCATTTTACACGATCTCACCTGAAATATCTCGATCGAAAACCCGTTCCGTACTTTCTTCTTTCTTCTTTCTCTTGTTAATTCTGTGGGCATTTCTATTATGTGTTTGATTTTTGTCCTTTTTATTCCGTGTTTACAATTTGAGGCATTAGAAAGTGTTTTAGGAAGGAAAAGAGGAAATTAAAGTGGGTTTAGTGCCGAACATGTAATCTGATCAACCTTGAATAATCCAGAGCAAAAGTTTGTTCCGTTTATCTGGCTTCTTCTGATGTTCTTGCATGTGGTGGGAAAAAGAACACATCATCAAAAGCTTGAAAACTAGTATTATATCATAAAGTCCAGCTATTCACATGAGCACACACATATATATTATTAATTTATTATAAAGTTTGAATTATCGGATTTGATTTCATCCTTGGGTGGAACCATGCATTCTGTATGTAGTTTTGTCAGTGTTCTGCGAGTCTTTTTTAGTGACCAGCATTCAGCCACAGAGAACCCATTCTGTATGTAGGTTTCACTTCTCCTTGCAGTAACTCCAGCCGGAATTCTGGATGCACTGAACTGGCCAAAAGAAAAGGTGAAGAAAAAAAATTCAACAGAATAAAATGACGACGACGTGTATGAAACCATCGTCGTTTCACACTTTTTTTTTCACATGAAAGGAACTTTGCATGGTGCACATTTCCATTAACAACAATACCATCGATATCAAAGGGAAAAGGAATTTTATCTCATTTACCACTTCTTAATTAAAAGCCTCTCAACAAGGTGAAAAATAAGAAGCAGCATGAGCCTCAAGTTACTGAATTAGTGACAACAAAATGCATTCCTCCTGTGTAAATAAATAAAATACATAAAATGTGAGGCATCCGAAGCATACGTAAACCTCATCTCCACAAACTAATGCCCTGAAAGTAACACGGCCGGCATGAAACGAGAGAGAGGGATGGCATTGTCACCATCGCCATCATCCGATTCAGCACCGCGGCGGGAATTTCCTCTTGGTGTCCTTGGCGCCCTTCTTTTGGTTCCTCTTTGCCACTATTGTGAATCACTAAAACACTAGCTGGAAGCTTATGGAATAGGGGAGAATAATGCAGGCAACCCTTTTCTTATTTTTGCTTTGCTTTCCTTTTTATCGAGAATACCGTATCCTATCTAGCATAATAAGATGTTGATTTCATATACCCCTTACATCACAGGAAACCTCAGTGATCAGTGTAGAGAGCTGCAGCTTCTGAAAAAGAAAGGGAGTAGGCAGAACAGAAGGAAGAAAGAACATCTATCAATCGAACAGCTAGACAGCACATCAATTCTGTCTGCAAATAAAGGACGACCTGCAAAAAACTTGAGGCAAGTCGCCAAACCTAGTAAAGAATCTGATCTCCTTCATACCATACCGAAACTTCTGCCCCCGGACGGACGGATCGGATGTCCTGTCGCGCTGGCGCTGGTAGTGTCGCCTTCGTTCGCCACCGGTGAATGGTGATGATCTGCCACCAGCGGCGTAGCGTAGCATGGGCGGAACATTTGCCTTGCTTCCGATCCTCCACGTCGTCACCCACCCATTCACCTAGAGCATATTTTTCAGTTAACGGGCAGCAGCCAGCAAGTACGTCCCCTCTTGAGAGGCTTGAGGCTGTCAGTGACAGCTTCCAAATCCCGCGTCCTTGTCTTGTCACACGTCCCAGTCCCAGAACAGCACTTGGTTGGCATCCCCCAGTCACCTCACCGTCACCGGCGTACAAGCTCTGGCTGGAGGCTGGCCTTTCTGAGATTTTCCGTGGAACAGGGAATATTGCGGTATAATTTGCGCGGTCGAAAACTGTCATTTGCCGGAGAGTATTCGACTTTGACGCGTGTAGTGTAGGCACTAGGCAGCATAGAGTATGTAGCTGACAGTGCATGAGATGATGTTGGTGTTGTTAACTTAAAAGAGTGGGCTGCCTAAGTGTGATTGGATTGGTAGTATGAAATGCAGAGAAGAGATTGCTCTCTCTTTCAATTTCCCTCCCTTTTTTGCGACGGCTGAGGGGGGCTGTAACCAGTTGAGCAGACAGGCCAATTAGCAACTCAAATCGGCTACTGCAGCTAGGAACAAAAGCATTGTTGCGATGTTGCATTGTCGTTGAGATCACACATGATAAAGGAGACCTTTTTTTGCTAGGATTGGAAAAGGCCATGGGAAGAATGGAACAAAGATAAGCAGATTGCCCTCCCTTTCGTCCAAACCGGAATTTTGCTATGCAACTCGTGCTGGCACGACGGGTGGTCGACGCGGAACAAGTGCTGCAGAGCAGAACCTCTTCTTTTTTTCTGAATGAATGCTGTCAACAACAGTGTCTCTTGTGCTCAATAGTCAATGTCTCAAAGGCCCTGGACCCCTGGTATCTTATTCTAGTATACCAGGGCCGCGTTCTGTTCGTCCAATCTATGCTGAGTGTGAAGTCATTTGGCTAGCTCTGAAAAATTCATGTTACGGGCGGGTGTTACGATGTACAACATCTGCTGCCTTGGCTGAAATACAGGGCCTAGTTTTGTGATATACATATTCAAGATTTTGGTTGAAGAGACGAACGATGTCCAACCCACTGCTAACAAGATGTCCATCCATCTCATGAATCGCAGATCAAACGCATTCAAGAATATAACCGTTCCAGAACAACCAATAATCAATCTAACTTGTGTCACCCATTCCAATCCAACTTGTGTCATTTCATTTTGTACAGAGGATTTGTAACGCAAAGAGCTGCCACAGGTGACATGTGCCAGCGCACGACATACCAAACATAGCAGGATCATCGAGGGAAGCTAGAACCAGTGATCTGTTGCCGGACTAGGAATGATTAACACTAATAAACAGCATACATGCCACAAGCTGTACTCAATAGGAAAATGGCACCATGAAGATTGTCGCAGAACAGCACAATTGTTAAGACAATATAGTCATAAAATGATGATCATCAAAAACTCTGGCTTGAAACCTGTCAAAGATATTGGAGGCCTTTTGCAAATTTCTCAGCACACTAAATAAAGAAATGGGTCTGTTCCATGACTGAATATTACATTGTTCATCACACCAGATGGCCATATGGTAACAAAAGAAAGCATCTAATGCAGTCATCTTTTATTCGATGATGCTCTTAAAGAAATGCATGGGTTGAATCTCAAATAGCTTTTGTTTGGACAAAATCCCTAGGTGAAAACTACCACCTGCTTGATGGCCAAATGTCTATTCATAAACAAGGATGCCGTGGAGCAGTCTGGTTCTAGAAAAAAGAAGTATAATGGATTCATATGCCTCATCAAATTCTTATTTTCAGAACCATAAGGCATCCTTAGTGATGTCCATCATCTTCATCATCATGACCATCTGGATCTCCACCATCACCGATGACCTTAAGCTGCACAAATCAACCAACCAAATAATTATATTAATTAACACTGACATCAGCACAGCAGTGTTCTTGTGTAGCAATAACTTATAGTAAAGCAAACAGCAATTTAGCGATTTAAATTACCACAAAGTATTGCGAGCAGACTGGGCATTCATGAGGCTCATCTTTTTTCAACCAGAACCATACAACATCATGTTCATCCTCTGCAAAAAACAAAAACAAAAAGCAGGCGAGGAAAGGCAAAAACCAAGCCATTTGTTACACAAATGCTTCACACCACACCAGCTGTTAACTTTAGAAAAATAAAAGGGCGAGGACAGAACTGACTTACCTCCCTCACCACCAGGGCAACCGACTATCCGCTTGTTATAGTAGGACTCGATGACAGCTGGTGCCTCCTGCAGGAACAGCACCAAAAGAAGCAATGAATATTACAGAGTACACAAGAAAAAACATAGCAGACTCTCCAGGTTTAAACCGAAACTTCTGAAGGTAAGAAAGAAGGTAGAACAGCGAAACTCTGCATGCTTACATCCATGGTTTTTAAGGCGGTAAGCAAGGCATGGAGACCTACCCCCCTTACAACACCTAGGCATTCATAAGGCGAGCTGAGGTGACGCCTTACCATTCTAAGAAATAGGAAAGAGTAAAGTCCGATTCACCCCCTGAACTACTCACTGAATTTGAAAGACCCCCTCGAACTTCAATACCGGACAACATACACACCTTAACTTTTCAAACGACGCCTTAAATTTTCGTTCATAAGGCGAGGTGCGTATGTTGTGTGGTATTGAAGCTTGAGGGGGTCTTTCAAATTCAGCGACTAGTTTAGGGGGGGTGAATCACACTTTACTCAATAGGAAAATAGCAGCAGGGAGGAGGAAAGAAAAATCAGAAGAGGGCAAATGAAAAGAGCAGTGGTTGGCCCAGCCCACGAGTGCCCTCCCGTACATGTCCCTTCTCAGGTCAGTCTAATGAGGACACTGACACACACTTCCATGCCCACACATGCCACCTGAGCCTGGCTCTCTGCTTCTCTCACGCAGGTGCAGCGCCGCCGCATCTCCCTCCCTCACACAGATGCAGAGCGGCCGCATCTCCATCCCTTGTGCTGCTCTCGCTTGCATGCGCAGCCTGCCCTCCACCCCTTCCCTCCATCTTGCTGCTGCTCCCTCAGATCGATCTCTGTCATGGTCCCTTCTGGATCAGCTGCCGCTGCCACCACAGATGTCCCAAGCAGCGCCGGATTTTGGTGGGGATGAGATAGGAGACAGCTGCATGGCCTTTCTGGTTGATTCCCTATTGTTTTTTCTTCTGTTTTGCCTCCAGTCTCCTTGGACCTCTCACTACTATTGGCTAGGTGTCAACGCCTTGCTCCCTGCAGGCACCTCATCGCCGAGGCGATGCCTTGGCAATGCCTTAAAAACACTGCTAACATCCAACACTCGGTTTACAGAGCAAAGCACATTATACCCATTATTAACTGTCTCAACGGAAACTAACACCTAAAACTGTGGACCAATATTTGTACAAAAAAGAAGAAGAAGAGGGGAGGAACACAGCAAGACGAGAAGACATGGCAACACTGCAAGGTGATAGCTTAAATGGTAAAATAACAATGTCTCCAGGCCTATGAACATTTCTTTCATAGAACGGATATGTCAAAACTCAATAACAAAAACAAACAGATCATCCTAAAAAGAAAAGGGAAATCGAGTTCAAGCCAAGTTACAGAAATAACCTAATAACCTAATACCCTGGTTCACTGATTCTTGTTCTTCATACTACCACAACCAGACTGATAGTGTTTACCCCAGGTATGAAACTAACATTGGCATGACAGGTTACAACCTTAGCTCACAAAAATGCAGGAGTTAAATCCAACTTGATGTCAAGACTCATGGGTTACACAAGGCCATTTGATAAATGTAATATTTCAAACTTGATATGAAGGCAGAGTTACATATCAAAACATATGCAACATGACGCGAAATTACTTAAAAAGTGAGGGGTTTGAAACTTGTGTTGACGGTTAAATTTTTCCCATTGCACCATTGAACTATCAAGCTTTTAGTCCATATAGCATTGTTAAACAGAATGCATTCCAAATAGCATACTCTTACGACCATACGGTACTTATCAAGCCAAGAATTAGTTGTATCACTAACGGCTCTCTAGAACCAAGTAGAATAACGAGAACACTGCCAAGATAGACATCTGCCATTCAGAAACCATTTTTGTTAACCATAAATGGAAAATTGGTTTTATGTGTTGGCGTGCATCTCACAATTTTATTAATGTGTCATCATCGCCTTTCACATCAGCATCTCAGCATGAGTAGGCAAAGAGCATAGCACAATGGCTATTCCAAAAGTACGTTGAAATAGAAAAGGAACACATGTATGAATATAGATCAACAATTTCAGTTGGTACAATTATAAACAC
Source organism: Miscanthus floridulus (assembly GCF_019320115.1). Taxonomy (NCBI): domain Eukaryota; kingdom Viridiplantae; phylum Streptophyta; class Magnoliopsida; order Poales; family Poaceae; genus Miscanthus; species Miscanthus floridulus. The sequence continues at coordinate 83,024,551 of NC_089585.1, read as the reverse complement.
AGATATTGTGTTTACTTTCGAAATTGAACTGTATTGTTAGCCCAATAGATATTAGGCAGGCTGCAACAATAAAAATATGGTGTCTAATGCATGCCAGTTTTAAAACAGCCAAAGTATGTCTAGCATGTGGACAGCAACTTGCTGAGAAGCAGCCAAGCAGGCTCAAAGCCTCACAGCTCTAGTCATAAAATTAGCTACGGAAATGTGAATGGTTTGAATAATTGCACGAAACCGTAGTAACAACATTCAGCAGAAAACATGGCCTGGTAGAGACAAGATGAAAAAGATTTAAAAAACACCAGCCAGACACCTGATGCCAAATTTTCAGAACAATGTATGATAAACAGGATTGATGTTAATTATCCGAGCATAGTAGTAAGACAACTAAGCATGGATACTGATAGATGAGGCACCAAGACGTCCCGATATAGTGCATTTTCCCTAATAACAATGCAAATAGTTTGCAGCACAATGCGAATCTGGCCACTTGCGAGTAGTTTACCCAATAACCCATATATTATCAATTATTCTCAGAACTATACATCCCAGACATTTCATTACAATACCAACAAATGAAGAACCCTAATTATCATAATAAACATAGAAAGCCTCGGTGTATAATCCGATCCAGGAACGTCAGAAACGACGGTCAAATCTACGAGGGCCAACTAACCTTGGTACCGAAGGGGCCGACCGGGGGATCCATGTCAAACCGCTTCTTCCCCTGCAAAACCCAGGCCAGATCGAGGAATCAGAAGCCATTTCCCAGACCCGAATCGGACGTGCATTCCAGCTCCTCACTCTCGAACGAGGACCGGACCATCTCACCTCGAGCTCGGCCTCCAGCTCCTCCCGCTCGAGCCCCGTGGCGATGGGCATGACGTCCTCCACCTTCGCCGGTTTGTCCCCTGCAGCACATCCACTCCCACGCGGCCACCGCCACTCGATCAGCGCCGGACGCCGCCAGGGAATCGAGATCCGGGGATACGAGATCCTTACCTGAGAGGAGCGGGCTGGTGCGGCGGAAGGCGGCGGCCGCCGAGGAGAGCGGCGCGGCGCGGGCTGCAGAGGAGGCGGGCGCCGCGGGGGCCCCGGCAGCGGCGGCGGCGGTAGCCCTGCGCAAGGCGGGGGCTAGGGTGTGGAGGGGCGGCGCCACATGGTGGTGGATGGGCGGGGTCGGGATCTCTCTCGGCGGCGGGCGGCGGCGGAATGGAGATGGATGGGACTCGATTCGATTTGACCCGGGGACGGAGACGGCGGAGAGGAAATACAGGGGAAGACGGGAAGTGACTGTTCAGGCGGCGGGCCGGGGAGTGGGTGACTGGGTGGTTGTGATGCGCATCGGGGTTCGTGCAAAGGGTTCCATGGACGGAGGAGATCGGGTCTGGGCGAGTGCGCGTGAGCCGGCCCGGCCGTGCGGAGGCCGCCAGGCCGGAAGGGGGGAGTGTGGCGAGGAGACGCGCGCGAGTGAGGTGCCACGTGTGGGAGAAATTTTCCGTTGCAATTTTGTGTAATCGGATCGAAATAAAAGTCATGCTAAGTCTACGTGACTATATCTGTATCTATATCTAATAATAAGAGATAAAATTTTAGATCATTTTTTGTCCATCCATTTTTTGATCCATTTTCCTCTAACAATCAGACAATAAAGAGTATTCCGTTCGAACTTTTATATATATATATATAGAGAGAGACAGTGAGATGTCGGTGTGCTAGCACCTGGTGATGAGCGATTGACAACACGGTGTGCGTGTGACGTGTCTCTGGCAGGTTGTGGTGCAGGTGACAGGTGGAGATAAGGTACATGCGGCGACGAGTGAAGAACGAAGATAGGACGCCGCGTCGAAAAACCGCGGGGGCGGAGAAGGGCGGATCGAGGCTTGCGTTCGAGGGACAGGCGATCGTGCGGTGTACGTCTACTGTACCTGGCTACATGACGGGAGGACGTCGAGGGAGGTTTCCGGATTTGCCACAAAATCCGGGTTCGCTGGTTGAGCCACAAAGCCATGCATCGTACCGGGACGCTCGTGCGGCGTGCGTTGGCCGAAGATGGAAATTCTGACGATCGCGATACGATTTCGGATGGTCGTGCGGCGACATCGCGAGGATCACATCGCGGAGATGGAGGGATCGCGGACATCGCGGAATTTGCCATGGAGGACGTAATTGGAATTTACGCCCCTAGGTTGGATTTATTTAGCGTAGGAGGTTATGTGAAAATAGGTCGTGCCACCCTTTGGAGATATAAATATGTGGCACCTAGGGTTGAAAAGGGAGCGGAACGTTTTGGACTCTCGGCGAGTTACTATTCACGCATGAACAGTATCCATGAACAGTACTCATGCCCCGGGGTTCCTCGGTTCAGTTTTCCTCTCTTCGGTCTAGCCTAGGGTTTGAATTCTAGTGAGAGGTTTTTGTTGATCTCTCCGATTAAGAGAGGGAGGATGTTCGGGCGGAGGCTAGATGCACTTTTGTAAGTTCAATTACTCAATTTAATCTTTCATCTATAATGATTGATCTTGTGCCATCTCGATTGGTTCTTTACAATTCTCGTCAGCATCTGACATAGTCTGCTTGTTTTATTTTTATCCAAGATCCGTAAGTCCGATTGACGTGATTCTAGTTGGGTTAGTTTCGTAATTTCATCTAATTTATCTGACAAATTTTTAGGTCAATCGGAGTTATGGATTTTCGTCCACATCAGGTTTAACTAGGTACATAGAGTTCTGGCCAGATTTGAAAAACGTGATTTAATCTAGGTCTTGTGTTTAGGGGAAGGGTTAGAAATTATTTTTGGCTTCCGCGACCATTCACCCCCCCCCTCTGGTCGCCCGTTTCGATCCTTCAATTGGTATCAGAGCCGGTTTAGGTTTTCTATACCTTAATCGGTGCTGAAAGCTATGACGACCAATAAAAAGTTTGATGTTCGCGCTCCGTTTTTTGATGGGACTGATTATGATTACTGGAAGGCAACGTATGACCAACTATCTCAAAGGCAAGTCGCTGAAGATATGGAAAATCACACAAAATGCCACATATGTGATTCCAGCTGAGGAACCGACTGACGCCGCTGAGATCGGGCTTCTTGAAACAAATCATCGCGCTGTTGCTATTTTACAGGCTTCTATTTGTAAAACTGAATATGATCGGGTTTCTAGTGAAGATCTCGCTTATCAGATCTGGGAGAAACTTAGAAAATATCATGAAGGCTCAAACAATGTGAAAAACCGAAAATTTGAGATTCACCGAAAAGAGTTTGATGCTTTTGCCCAATTGCCTAGTGAGTCTATTGATGACATGTTTGCACGTTTTCAAGTGATTGTTAATAAGATGAAGGCCATGAATAGCATATGCCTTATGATGATCATGCTAGGGCTCTCAGATTATTACATTCACTTAATGATGACTGGGATATGAAAGTTGAGGCGATCGTTGAATCTGTAGGTTATGAGACTCTCACCACTGATGAGCTTTACAGTAAGCTCAAATCAAAAGAGATCGAAATTGTTTCTAAGCGTAAATTGAAAAATCCCACAGCTGCTTCTTCTTCTGACGTTCAATGGCTTTGGTTTCTGGAAATAAGACTAACACTAATGCTAATCCAAATGTTTCCAGTTTTGCTTTGTCTTCTTTGTGTCATGTTGTAGATGAGGAGTTGGAGGTGGTAGATGATGATCAGCTTATACTGCTCTCAACAAGTTTAAGCGTGTGTATGACAACAGGCGTAATAGAAGACGTTCAGATGGCTGCTTCAACTGTGGTGAGCGAGGACACTTTGCTGCTGATTGCCCAAACAAGCAGAGATCTTTTAAGCAGGGCAATAACTCCTCCAGGCGCCAGGAGAAGTTCAGGGAGAGGAAGAAGAAGAAGGATAAGCAATGGAGAAAGGCGGAAAAAATACTCTAACAAGCAAGTCGCTAAGGCTACAAATGTTTTGTTATCTTCTCTTGGACAGTATGTTTCAGGTGGCTCGTCAGACTCCAGCGATTCAGATTCCGAGGATGAGACACCCAAGAAGAAGACAGACGGACTTTGCTTCATCACTGACGCCGGCATCATGGTGGGATATGTACTATGGCCTTGGAGGGTGATGCATCAACCGACAGCAACGATGAAAGTTCTGATGATGAGGTAGATACTTCTGCAGAACAAAGAATAGCTAATTTAATTAAAATTGTTCATAAGCAAAATAAAGTGTTGGCTAAACTTAAAACTGATTATGATAAAACTTGTGCTGAACTAGCTACTCTTAAAAATGCTGCATCTAATCCTGCTAAACCTGATGAATGTGAAGAATGCTCAATTCATATGATTCGCTTTTCTAAATTGCAAACCAAGTATTCTTCCATATTGATGATCGAGATAAACTTTATGCTGAACTAAATGAACTTCGTTCTTCGTCGAATTTGGCTTGGGTACTTGTTCTGCCCGCTTTTTTTTTCTTTTTTTTTTCCCTTTTTTTTTTGTTTTTTTTTTTTTTTCTGAAAGTTGACTTGGATAATGCTTTATGTCGGGTAAAAAATTTTGAAGAACACACTTGTCCTGATTTGCCGGTTTGTTTAATTTGTCCAACTTTACGATCTGAATTAAATGTTGCTAAATCACATATTGTTGAGTTGGAAAAACACACTTGTCCGGTTCTTCCTTCATGCCTAACTTGTCCTAATTTTGTTGTTGAAAATAATGATTTAAGGGCCAAACTTGCTGATTTGGAAGAAGAAAATAAGCATTTGAGAACTATTCTTGGTTGGTGTTCTATTCGTGAGCCTCAAATTGGTATGGCTATTGCTCAAATTAAACGGGGTGAGCGTTTTGGTCCCGGTTATGACTTGAAACATGTTTTTGGTGAAAAAAGTGGACCGCCTGTTGATGAGAAGAATCCACCTTTGGCTAAATATACTGGACCACCTCCTAGGAAGGGTTCAGGTGTCACCTCTGATGGGTTGCTGGTTGAGACATCTAGATCTGCTCCTAAAAAGCAGGTTTGGGTGCCTAAGCCAAAACACTTCAAGGGTGTACAAAATACTAAGCCAAATGGTTCTTCTTGTGATCATTTTGCTAAGCCTGTTTTTGTTGCTTCTAGTTCTAATGCTGAGGCTTCTTTCGCTCCTGCACGCAAGCTTTATCATTGTGATTTTTGCAGTCATGATGGTCATCTTTATGAGTTCTGTTATCGGAGGATGCGTGCTGAACGACGTGAGCAGTACCCCACACGTGGTACTCATGATCGTCGTGTTTTTAGATGTGAGCAGTACCCTGTACGTGGTACTCATGATCGTCCTGTTTTGAGACGTGAGCCATTTGTTCGCTCTTCTGGTTTTCGCTCACGTACTCGTGCTCTTGCACAACATCGGGATGACAGACCACGTTTTCCCCCTCGTGGTTCTCATTTTTTTGAGAACTTTGATTTTGCTAACGCTTCTTTTGAGCAAGTGGCTCAGCACTGGTTTTCATTACATTATCCTAACCCCAGTGTTGAGTCATTAGCTCACCCTCGCTCTCGTTGTTGATTGCAGGTTGGAGGCGAGGAGGACATATGGATAATGGACTCCGGCTGTTCGCGCCACATGACCGGAGATGATAAATGGTTCTCCAGCCTCACCCCCACGAGCGTAAAGGAAAACATCACTTTTGGGGATAAAAGTCAAGGTAAGGTAATGGCGCATGGCTGCATCAAGGTAACAGATAAATACATGTTAAAGGACGTCGCATTGGTAAAGAATTTGCATTATAATTTGCTGTCTGTTTCGCAACTTCTTGAGGATGATTTTGAGGTTCGTTTTAAGAAAGGAAATTCGCGTGTTCTTGATTCTGCTGGTAACCTTGTTTGCAAGATTTCTCCTTTTAGACGGATTTTTAAAGCTGATTTTTCTAAATCTTTTGGTGAAACTCGCTGTTTAGTTGCTCATGGTTCCCCCCTGATTTGGAAGTGGCATCGTCGGTTGGGCCACTTGAGCTTTGATTTGCTTTGTCGTTTGAGTTCATTGGATTTAATTGATGGTTTACCGAAACTCAAGTTTGAAAAGGATTTGATTTGTGCTCCCTGCAAACATGGAAAAATGGTTGCTGCTTCTCATGCACCTGTGACTCAGGTGATGACGAGACGACCGGGTGAACTGTTACATATGGACACTGTTGGTCCAGCCCGTGTTCGGTCTGCTGGTGGGAAGTGGTATGTGCTCGTCGTTGTGGACGATTTTTCTCGATATTCATGGGTGTTCTTTTTGGAATCTAAGGATGAGGCTTTCTCATATGTTCATGATCTTGTTCTGAAGCTGAAAAATGAGTTGTCAAATAATGCCGTTAGAGCAATTCGCAGTGACAACGGTACGGAATTTAAGAATTCTCGCATGAAAGCTTTTTGTTCAGAACAAGGTTTAGATCATCAGTTTTCCTCACCTTACGTTCCTCCCCAGAACGGTGTTGTTGAGCGTAAAAATCGTACGCTTGTTGAGATGGCTAGGACAATGCTTGATGAACATAAAACTCCTAGACGTTTTTGGGCTGAGGCTATCAACACCGCTTGCTATGTTGCTAATCGCATTTTTCTGAGAGCTTTTCTGGGAAAAACATCTTATGAGTTGAGATTTGGTCGACCTCCCAAAGTTTTCCACTTTCGAGTTTTTGGCTGCAAGTGTTTTATATTGAAAAAGGGAAATTTGGATAAATTTGAATCGCGTTCTTCCGATGGGTTATTTTTGGGGTATGCCTTGCAAGGGCGAGCGTACCGTGTGCTTAATCTTGATACTAACCGCATCGATGAGACATGTGAGGTCACCTTCGACGAGACAATGCCTTGTTTTTCTTCTGCTTTTGAGTGTGCAGGTGATGACGAGATCGGGCAGGATATTTTTGAGGATGAGAAAGAGGAAGATGGATGTGACGACGACGATGATGATGCCCAGCCTGCGATGCAGGGGGAGCCTGGCGCCCAGCCTGAGCAGGCGCCCTCCACCACTTTGGAGGATGGACCATCGCCGACACGTACATCTACAGCAAAGCCTGCAGCTTCATCGACTGTTGATCATGTACCGGCTGCAGTTGAGGGGGAGGCGATTTCAGAACGTACAGCACCACGACACATTCAGAATCGTCATCCTGCCAAGAACATAATAGGTAATTTGGATGAACGCACGACAAGGAACAGAGGTATGAAAAATAAAAATTATTGTGTCTTTGCGCATACTGCCTTTGTTGCCTCTTTTGAACCCCGAGATGTTGGACATGCTTTATCTGATTCTAACTGGGTCAATGCCATGCATGAGGAGTTAGAAAATTTTGCACGGAATCAGGTTTGGGTTTTGGTTGATCCTCCTCCTTCTTGTAAACCAATTGGAACTAAATGGGTCTTTAAGAACAAACAAGGGGAAGATGGTCATGTTGTTAGAAATAAAGCTAGGCTGGTTGCTCAGGGCTTTTCTCAAAAAGAGGGTATTGATTATGGTGAAACTTTTGCTCCTGTTGCTCGTTTAGAAGCCATTCGTATTTTGCTTGCATTTGCTGCTTCACGTGGATATAAGCTTTATCAAATGGATGTGAAAAGTGCTTTTCTGAATGGTTTTATAGAAGAAGAAGTTTATGTTAAACAACCGCCTGGTTTTGAACATCCCAATTTTCCTGATCGTGTTTTTAAGTTGCAAAAGGCTTTATATGGTTTGAAGCAAGCACCTCGTGCTTGGTATGCTAGATTGAAAACTTTTCTGCTTAAAAACGGGTTCAAAATGGGTTCAGTTGATAAAACTCTTTTTCTCCTCAGGCAAGGAAATGACACTTTAATAGTTCAGATTTATGTGGATGATATCATTTTCGGTGGTTCCTCTCATGCTCTTGTGAAAAAGTTTGCAGATGTGATGAGTAAAGAATTTGAGATGTCTATGATGGGCGAGCTGAATTTCTTTCTTGGCTTACAAATAAAACAAACTTCGGAAGGTACATTTGTGCATCAGGGAAAGTACACGAAGGATGTCCTGAAGAAGTTTGCGATGGATGATGCGAAGCCAATTTCTACGCCCATGCCGACTAGCGCTGCTTTGGATGCTGATGAGGACGGAGAGCCCGTGGATCAGAAGGAATATCGAAGCATGATTGGGTCGCTGCTGTACTTGACTGCTACGAGGCCAGATATACACTTTGCTGTGTGTATGTGTGCTCGTTTTCAGGCGTCCCCCAGGACTTCTCACCGTCAGGCGGTGAAGCGCATAATGAGGTATCTTCGATTTACTCCTGCATTTGGCCTTTGGTACTCTGCTGCTTCAACTCTCAGTTTGTGTGGTTATTCGGATGCTGATTTTGCTGGGTGTCGTTTGGATAGAAAGTCTACATCGGGTACTTGCCAATTTTTGGGTTCTTCGCTTGTTTCTTGGTCCTCTAGAAAACAATCTAATGTTGCTCAATCTACTACAGAGGCTGAGTATGTTGCTGCTGCTAGTTGTTGTTCTCAGCTTTTATGGATGATAGCTACCCTTCGCGATTTTGGTTTGTCGTTTTCTCGCGTTCCTCTCTTGTGTGACAGCACTAGCGCTATAAGTGTTGCAAAGAATCCTGTGCTTCACTCTAAGACGAAACACATTGAGGTTCGTCATCATTTTCTGAGGGATCATGCTGAGAAGGGTGATATTAAGCTTAAATACATTGATACTAGTCAGCAACTTGCTGATATTCTGACTAAACCACTCGATCAAACCACGTTTGCACGTTTGCGTGGTGAGTTCGGGGTGTGTTACCCATTCTAGTATCATTGTAAGTTGCTTCAGTTACATATGCCTTATACTTGTTTTGGCTAGTTTGCGATCGATGCTTTTGGAGAGGTTTGAATGCTTTGCTTGACCAATTTTTATTTTGAAAACACAAGATATATACTTAAAAATTATGTTGGGCTATGCTTGCTTTTCTGGATCTAGTGACTTGTTGAATACTTGACATATATCTTGCTCATGGTTCGGTGTCAGCTTCTTTTAATGGGTTTTCACTGCAAATGTAACTCACAATGCAAGTTTTAACTGGGAGTGCATAGTATGGTTGCAAATGATCTGCTTGCTTTCCTGAGAATTTAAATATGGGCACAACTCTGATTTTTCCCATGTCTGCTTCTCGCTCATAATCAAAATTAAAAAATGGCTGGGCACAACTCTTGCTTCCCATGTCCCTGCTGGTTCAAGAGGGCCCATCGAAAAACATCTACTTTGTTTTTAAGACAAACTTGATATGGTAGTCACCATTGATAATATTTTCAACTTCAAAACATCCTTGATTTATTCCCATTAGCATCCCTCCGGACATACCCCGGGGGCACCGCCAATGCCAAACAAAATCAGCCCCGCACAGAAATTTTCCAGACACTGAGTTGAGAAACTATTTCTGTTCGTTTCTGATAGAGCTATAAAATCAAGTTTATTATCTTTGGCCACAACATGTAAAAAGTATGTTTAGCCAGGTCACGCAAGCCTCTACAATTCTAGAACACACCTTTCATTGGAACAATTTTTTTAGCTACCTTCTTATTGAGGAGTTTCTTTTTCTTCTTACTCTTTGCCACCTTGATGGGTACATCAACAAGTACTCCATCAAGGCCTGCACTATTATCATCCATCACCTCCTCCGTCAAGTCACCATAGAGTCAACTGATAGTGGAGGTGTCAGGATCAATCTCATCCTCCTCAGAATCAATTTCGTTGTCATGTGTAATTAAGAGATTAGAAGGTTTCATCCTTTCTTTTTTCTACCTCTTTGATTAACGTTATAGACCAAGAGTTAATTTTTCATTGTCACCCAAACTGATCCCCACTCCCTTTAAGTTTTGCTCAATACGAATGTTAGAAAAAGAACAAAATGAATTTATTTTCACATCACCTTCATTTTCCTCAAGGTTCTTGATGGCAACCTTTTTTCTGCTTTCTTAAGAGAGTCAACATCAGCCACGCCCGCATTCCGCTTGCTGCGCCACACTGGGGTAAGCTCACCATCTGATAGAACTGCCAATGTCATGACACTCCCCAATTCTTTTGTTGCCCCACCATTAGCTAAGACTTCGACTTCTAACATGGCATCAAGAAGGGCCCCAAGGTGTTGAGCACCATCTACAATCCCTCCTGCTGCCCCATCGGACTGTCCCACTAAAACCTGCACTTGTTCCTCCTCAATCATGAAAGATGGCTGCTTGAGACTTTGCTGTGAGTCAAGGGCTGCACCCACGGTTGCACCTGCATTCTGTGCCACGAACTCCTATGTAGGCTGCTTCTTTTGGCCCATTGCACTGCCTAAAGCCGACCCCTTCTCCTGCACCTTCGGCTAATCCACCATGCTCTATTGCCCGCCTAGCCTGAATAACTGTGAAGGCCGCTGCAGTAAGCATCCTGGCGCAAAATGGCCTGCCACAGATGTAGCACTCTTCACATTCACCGAGTGACCCCTTTTCACTCCTACAAAATCATGTGCCGCCTCACTTAGTTCATTCTCCTCGCCTAACAAATCATCCTCAGAGAAATCTATATCCATCTGTGCCTCAGGGACATTGACTTCTTTTCCTTTTATGCTATTATTCTCTATAGTTCCCCCACTTGCATTCAAAGTAAGATTACCTCCATTATTTTGTGGCTCTCTCATTTTAGTGTCCTTTGCTGCCCCATTGGCATGATCACCGTTCCCATCATCTTGGGTGCTCCAAATGCTCCGCAACCCAATATTTGGCAAGTAAGGTTCAACCTGAAAGATCAATTGGAAATATCTATTACCAATAATAACATCTAGCTTGGTCAGAATTGCCTCAGGTTCTAGCATAGCAACTGCGAACCGCCCAAACCTACTCACTCTGGTAGTCACCATATCCACTTCCTGAGTGACACCAAAAAGAGTTCCTAGTGCCCATAGAATGACATATTCCTTTAAAATCGTTGGGAGGTTCATAACACGCATCCAGACCACTGGTAGAGCGTGTCCAAAATACTCTTCTTCTTCCTTAAACTCTTGAAACTTGAGAGTCACCCCTTCTTTCATTTCTACATTAAACCTCGTCATCTTTGTAAGATCTCCTTTTGTTGGAAAAAGAGCCTTGAAATCAGAACCACTGTGCTGTTTCACTTCCCAAGCAAAAATGACAGAAACCAACACACGCAAGAATGCAACAACATCCTCTTCTATTAAATTTTTGCCAGAAGTCAAAATTAAAGCCATTCTAGAATCTCTCTTTGTTGGTTGAATTGGTGGATGCAGAATATGAAAACCGGCAAGTGCATCAGCAGCCTGACCAACCAACTGGGCTACCAGTTTCAGTTGTTTGAGAATCTGGCACCGACTCATGGCATGCTCAGTGCTTCTACAAATATCACAAAACACTAACGCCATGCAATGGAACATCATGTGTCCCTTCACTCCACACCGCCTGCACATTTTAGTAGTGGTTGTCCTTTGGATCACACCCGTAGCACCAACAGTAGTCATACCAATCACCGAGTTCTCGACATGTACCTCACCTATTCCTATAGCCAACAAGAAGCCCTGCAAAATTTGATATTCTTGTATGTTTTCAGTTCTAACCACACTATGTTCAGTCCCTGCTGCCCCTTTCCTTGGTAGATGCTGCTGATCGACATTGACGGCTTGTTGCTCCTGTAAACCTAGCCCCGGTTGTGGCAGTGAAGACTGAACCATCATCCCCGAAGCTGTCGGTTGGATCTGAGGTATATGCTGCTGTTGATTCTGAATCAACCCATGCTGCATCACATGTTGTTGTGGTTGTCCATGCTGCCGCGGTTGCCCATGAGTCAGTATCTGCTGTCGTTGCTGTCCTTGCTGCATCACATGTTGTTGCTGTTGTCCAAGCTGATGCGTTTGCCCATGAGTCTATCATTGCTGAATCGGTACCTGGTGGAGAGCCAACACTTGCTGCGGCACCTGTTGCTACGGCAGTCCTTGAGGTGGCACCTGCTGCCGTTGATAACCGCGATTCTATCGGTACCCGCCATTCCATTTGCGAGCTCCATTGCCTCCTTGCCTACCTCATCGTCCTTGCTCATATTCCCACCTGGGGCCATAATTAGGCGGATGAACCCCGAGGTTAGGATTGAAGCACTGACTATTGAAGAGCGCGCCATCATCCTTGTGATGATTGTAGCCGTATCCAACTCCATAGCCGGTACCATAGCCATGACGACCACCACACGCACCGCCACTGCACCCTCCACCGCGTCCCGCTCCATACCCCCTTCCTCTAGTGCCAGCACCCTCATTGCCGATGCTGCTGTCCCCTACACCACCCGCTCCCGCTGCTGCCATGCCTGCATGTACCGCCTGGACGTACGAAGGAGAAAACAAATAGGGAGTGGCGGCTAGGGTTCTTTTGTTGATCACGTCAAGATCGCAGGTGTCGAGCAGAAATCGTGGCACAAGTTTCCCTGAGCGACACCTCCTTCATCTAATTCCGATTGGTCTGCAAGGCCCACTTTAGACCCCGTCGGAAGGCCCACCAGCCAATGCGGTTGAAACGGATCAGAACATGGAAACATATTTTCCTACCAATTCCCTGTGTGAAATGAAGTAAAATAAAATAAAGGCGGTGAATGCCTCACTGTCTGGGTGGTGAGGAAATGTTCTTATGGACAAGGGTATATTTAGCAGGAAAAGGCAGAATATTTCGCGTCTTTTTTTGCCCCTCTGGGAAGTTCACAAGAGGCTTGTTTTTCACCCTCCTATCCTACTCCTACTATGATCAAAAGTTATGATGGATGTAAATGGATGGATAGCAGCAGAGCTACTCCATGCTATCTATCGTTCAGAATTTGTCTCACAAAGACTAGTTAGATGGGGCCATCTACATTAAACCCACACCACATCCATCCATACGAACACCAGGTTGGATCCATGTGTATATTTTTTATCTAAACTATATATGATCGGCACCAGGGTTATTTTCTGTCACACTAATCTGTCTAGGACATGGGAGTCTATATGATCACTGTTTGTCAGTTGAGAGATGCCCATCTGGTGAAATTCTTGATAGTCCTGTATATGTATTATAATATGCATGCACAATGGAAGATTCCTGAAATATCTTGAAGGTATCTTGGGCATCGACAAGAAACAGACATCTAAGCCAACTTGGTACAATTGCAGGTTGTTAGAATAAACTACAATTTTCCCTATGTGAACACAGCAAGGGAAGGCGGCGCCGAAAGGCCCCCCTGCTGTGATACTGTAGCCGCTGCAGGTGTAGGCGCCGCACGGCTCACCTGCAGCACTATAGCCATGCAGTGGCCGGTGCAGAGTCAGCCCTGTATGTTATCTAGTTACTGTTACAGCATGTGGGCTGTACGAGGACTAGATGGATAGAGTTGTATAAATAGACTACAACGGCAACTCAGTAAAGAGAGTTCAGATTTACCTTCTCACAGACAGGGCTTCGGCCAATGTTGGTGTCTTGTATTGTGCGTGCATGCTCTGTTCTCCCTTCTTCCTCTAGCTCTAGCCATAGTGTGTGAGGACGGACAACGCCTGTTCGTTGTCGGCACGGCTAGTGGGTGCTCAGCAACACTAGCGGGTGCTCGGCAAGACTGGTGAGTGATTCACTCACCTGAGCCGGTGATCCTATAGGCCAACAAGTGGTATCAGAGCCGTACAAGTGCCATCGCCTGACTAATCACTGGCGATGACGGGCAGTTTGGAGTTGGGCGACAACAGTGGCACTACTGTGGCTACCCAGCCATGACCGAAGGTCATTGTTCATACAGTGTGAGAGGTCAGAGGCACCAGTTGGCCGACGCTGACTCGCACCAACTATGGAGAGTGGTCGGTGACCATGAAGGTCAAGCTCAGAGCCCGACGACTCTAGAATGCTGTTGACAAGGGCACTGACAATGAGAAAGATGACATGTCAGCGTTGGAGGCTATCCTCACCGCTGTACTGGTGGAGTACAGGGAGCCATTGGAGACGAAGAGCTCTGCTATGGAGGCATGAGAGGCTATTGCGGTGATGCGCGTCGGTTCTGACCGCACAAAGAAGGCGACGACCTAGCTTCTAAAGCAGGAGTACGCCATCCTCAAGTTCAAGGATGGTGAAATGGTGGAGGACTTCTCCCTCTGCCTATAGACGCTCATCAGCAAGCTGAAGAGCCATGGCGTCATCATCGATAAAGAGGAGGCCGTCTCCAAGTACCTCCACTCCGTATCGATAAAGTACATCTAGATCGCTCTCTTTATAGAGATGATGCTGGACTTATCCACCCTCACCATTGAGGATGTGACAGGCCATCTACGGGCGGTGGATGAGCGTCTGGAGCACATGATAGCAATGAAGGACAGCGGTAAACTACTACTGATGAAAGAGGAGTGGGCTGCTTATAGGAACTCTGGGAAGGCAGCCTCCTCCAGCCACGGTGGCGATGGCAAGCGCCGCGACAAGGCTTCTTCAGAGAAGAAGAAGCAGGTCGGCCCCAACGCCTATCAGCGATGTGGGAAGATGGGCCATTGGGCATGAGAGTGCCCAAATCACAAGCAGGAGAAGAAGGATAAGGCTCATCTGGCATAAGCTGATGATGAGGATGAGGCCACTATCCTGATAGCGACATTCTGTGCACTGCACGACGTCGAGGCTAAGGAGAAGGAAGAGGCGACGACGGTGGAAGGACCTGGGAAGGCCCTAAAGACTATCAACCTTGAGAAACCACGTGCCCAAGTCCACCTTGGACATGTGGTCACCGACTAAGAGCAGTGGTGGTATCTGAACTCCGGTGCCAGCAACCACATGACGGGCTCTAAGGAATCCATCTTCGAGCTCGATGACGATGTTACTGGTATGATGAAGTTTGGTGATGGCTCAAGGGTGGCAATCCAAGGGCGCGACACCATCATCATTAGGTGCCAGAACAGGGAGCACCATATGCTAACGGATGTATATTACATCCCATAGCTGCGTTCCAGCATCATTAGCATTAGTCAGCTGAATGAGTGTGGTAGCGAGGTACTGATCAAGGACGGAGTCCTTAGGATTAGGGATCAGGAGCAGTGACTTCTTGCCAAGGTGAAGAGGTCCCTGAACCGGTTGTACCTGCTCGACCTAAAGGTAGAGCAGCCGGTGTGCCTGGCGACAAGGCACTCTGAGGAACCGTGGATGTGGCATGCTCGGTTCGGACATCTCAGCTTCGACGCGCTTGGTTGGCTAGAGAAGATGGTTTGAGGGCTACCCCACATCAAGCACGGAGGCGAGTTGTGTGACAGCTGCCTAGCCGAGAAGCAGAGGAGGCTACCTTTCCCAAAGGCGGCCAAGTATCATGCGAAGGACGCTCTTGAGCTCATCCACGATGACCTCTGCGGGCCGATCACTCAGCTACAAACGGTGGTCGGCGGTACTTCCTCCTGCTCATGGATGATTGTAGTCACTACATGTGGATGCAACTCCTAACGAGCAAGGACAAAGTGGCAGCGGCGATCAAGAAGTTCAAGACGTGCGCAGAGGCCGAGAGCGACAAGAAGCTCCATGTGCTGAGGACTGACCATGACGGTGAATTCACTTCGGTGGAGTTCACTGCGTACTGTGCGGATCAGGGTGTGACACAACTCCACACTATGTCGTACTCGCCACAACAAAATGGTGTGGTGGAGAGGCAGGAACCAGACGGTGGTCGGCATGGCCTGATCCATGATGAAGGCCAAAGGCATGCCGGCAAGGTTCTAGGGTGAGGTAGTGACCATGGTGGTGTTCATCCTCAACCGCGCTCCGACCAAAGCCCTAATGGGCAAGACACCGTTCGAAGCTTGGTATGGGTAGAAGCCGAGCATGTCCTTCCTCTAGACATTCGGCTGCATCGGCCACGTCAGGAAGATGAAGCCAAACCTTACCAAGCTAGAGGATAGGAGCACACCCATGGTGTTTCTAGGCTACGCGGAGGGTACCAAGGCATACCAGCTCTATGACCCATGCAGAGACAAGGTGCTTGTCTCGCACGACATCATGTTCGATGAGGAGGCGGCTTGGGACTAGAGCAGTCTGAGCACGGGGGAAGCTGGTGGCTTCACCAACACCTTCATCGTCGAGCACTTGGTCATCCACGGTGGTGGAGATGCTAGGGAAGAGGTGTCGAGCACTCCATGAGGAGAGCTAAGCACTCCAGTGATAGAGCTGAGCACTCCTAGGGCAGTGTCGAGCACTCCTGGAGTTATGCCGAGCACGCC
This sequence comes from Miscanthus floridulus, assembly GCF_019320115.1. NCBI lineage: Eukaryota > Viridiplantae > Streptophyta > Magnoliopsida > Poales > Poaceae > Miscanthus > Miscanthus floridulus. Next base: position 83,008,390 of record NC_089585.1, on the reverse strand, counting down.
AGGAGTGGCATCGGGAGGTTCTACAGTGGTGGCGACCACTCCAGGATGGTTGCTGAGCACTCCAATGATGGAGCCATGACGTCTTGCAGTGGTGCCAACCACTCCAAGACTGAGGCTGGATACTCCTACAATATGGCCAAACGCTGTAGGAGTTATGATGAGCTGTCTAGAAGTAGTGCCGAGCACTGCAACCGGGGTGCTGAGCACTTTAGGTGTTGTGCAGAGCACTCAGGTAGAACAGGGAACTCCATCAATGCTGATTGAGTTCACCTCACCTCCAAGTGACATCACTGAGTTCGTGGACGCCTACCACGAAGGTGAGGAGGTGCGGTTCCATAGGCTGGACGACATCATCGGCGGCATAGGACCCTTAGGACTAGCTGGTCGGCTGCTCAATGACACAGAGCTGTTGCTTGTCAGTGCAGAGGAACCACCCACGTTAGCGCTAGCTGAGTGGGACAGAAACTGGCGACGAGTGATGTTGTAGGAGATGAAGGCGATCTAGGAAAACGAGACATGGCAGCTCATCGATCCACCTTCAGAATGTCATCCGATCAGCCTGAAGTGGGTGTACAAGGTTAAGCAAGATGAGCTCGGTGCTGTTGTCAAGCACAAGGCGCGCCTTGTCGTTCGAGGCTTTGTTCAGCACGAGGGCATAGACTTTGAGGAGGTCTTTGCGCTAGTAGAGCGCATGGAGTCGGTCCGTTTGCTAGTTGCTTTAGCAGCAGCAAAGGACTGGCGCGTCCATCACTTGGACGTTAAATCGGCCTTTCTCAATGGTGAGCTGGCGGAGACGGTCTTTATTAGACAACCTCTAGGTTTCACCACCAAGGGAGAGGAGCATAGGGTGCTCAGACTACGCAAGGCACTCTATGGGTTGCGGTAGGCCACACGAGCCTAGAACGCCAAGCTTGATGCCACGCTAGGCGAGCTTGGGTTTCAACGGTGCGCAACCGAGCACGTCGTCGGTGTGTATGTGGATGACTTGATTGTCACCCTTGTGCGCACGGAGGACATCAATAGCTTCAAGCGTGAGATGACGGCTCGTTTTCGAATGAACAATCTTGGTGCACTCTCCTACTACCTTGACATCGAGGTGAGACAGGGAAAGGAGGAACTCACGCTCGGTCAGAGCGCGTATGCCTCTAAGATGTTGGAGCGGAGCGGCATGGCTGAGTGCAAGCCATGTGTAACTCTGATGGAGGAGCGGCTAAAGCTGATGAAGGCTAGCACCACGGCAAAGGTGGATGCAACACTCTACCGGAGTATCATCGGCGGTCTACGCTACGTAGTCCACATGAGGCCAGACATTGCGTTCGCCGTGGGCTACGTCAGTCGCTTCATGGAGGATCCCAGAGAGGATCACTGGGCTGTGGTGAAGCGGCTACTGCGCTACATCAAGTGGACAGTGGATCAAGGGATCATCTTTCCTAGGACCGGCAAAAGTAAGATGTAGCTCACTGTGTTCAGCGATGCAGACATGGTGAGGGACATCGACAGACGACGGAGCACCTCTGGCGTGCTCGTCTTCCTTGGGTCGGCCCCAATTTCATGGTTGTCACTGAAACAGAAGGTGGTGGCACTATCTACGTGCGAGGCAGAGTACGTAGCGGTGGCCACAGCGACGTGCCAAGTTGTGTGGCTATGCCGGCTACTGGGCGAGCTGACCGGCGTGGAAGCTCACCCACCAGCACTGGTGGTGGACAATCAGCCCGCCATCGCCCTCGCGAAGAATCCGGTTTTGCATGACCGGAGCAAACACATCGACGTGAAGTTCTACTTCCTCAGGGACTGTGTCGATGGAGGGCAGATCGTCATCGAGTTCGTCGAAACTGGTTGGCAACTCGCGGACATCCTCACCAAGCCGCTCGGACGTCTTCGACTCACGGAGCTGAAGGAGATGATCAGCATGGAGGGGGTACAAGGGATAGTAGTAGGTTTAGGGGAAGAATTGTTAGAATAAACAACTGTTTTCCTTGTGTGAACACAGCAAGGGAAGGCGGCACCGAAAGGCCCCCCTGCTGTGATATTGTAGCCGTTGCAGGTGCAGGCGCCGCACGGCTCACCTGCAGCACTGTAGCCATGCAGTGGCAGGCGCAGAGTCAGCCCTGTATGTTATCTAGTTACTGTTACAGCATGTGAGCTGCATTAGGACTAGATGGATAGAGTCGTATAAATAAACTACAATGGCAACTCAGTAAAGAGAGTTCAGATTTGCCATCTCACAGACAGGGCTTCGGCCAACGCTGGTGTCTTGTATTGTGCGTGCATGCTCTGTTCTCTCTTCTTCCTCTAGCTCCAGCCATAGTGTGTGGGGACGGACAACGCCTGTTCGTGATCGGCACGGCTAGTGGGTGCTCGACAACACTAGCGGGTGCTCGACAAGACTGGTGAGTGGTTCACTTACCTGAGCCGATGATCCTGTGGGCCAACACAGGTCCAGTGGCAATGCAAACTTGCAAAGAGAGCTAAGGTTCTATTATTTGGTAAACCAAATATATATATACCTATCTAATTTCAAACATTACATCCCAAGAATTTTGTAGTAGTGACCGATATTATATCATATCGTGTGAGGAGGCTGCCCTTTTTTAGTGCAGCTGTGGCTGCTTGATTACTACAGTTTCTGTTGAGAGGTGCGGTGCTGCTTCAGCAAGCATTTCCTATCAGGGTGCACAATAGAAAATGGAGCAGAAATGAACAGCACTGTAGCTATACAGTGATATTATAGCCGTTGCAGGTGTAGGCGTCGCACGGCTCACCTGCAGCACTGTAGCCATGCAGTGGCAGGCGCAGAGTCAGCCCTGTATATTATCTAGTTACTGTTACAGCATGTGGGCACAGCATGTAGGCTGTATTAGGACTAGATGGATAGAGTTGTATAAATAGAATACAACGGCAACTCAGTAAAGAGAGTTCAGATTTGCCATCTCACAGACAGGGCTTCGGCCAACGCTGGTGTCTTGTATTGTACGTGCATGCTCTGTTCTCCCTTCTTCCTCTAGCTCCAGCCATAGTGTGTGGGGACGAATAACGCCTGTTCGTGGTCGGCACGGCTAGTAAGTGCTCGACAACACTAGCGAGTGCTCGGTAAGACTGGTGAGTGATTCACTTACCTGAGCCGGTGATCCTGTGGGCCAACACAGGTCCAGTGGCAATGCAAACTTGCAAAGAGAGCTGAGGTTCTATTATTTGGTAAACCAAATATATATATACCTATCTAATTTCAAACATTACGTCCCAAGAATTTTGTAGTAGTGACCGATATTATATCATATCGTGTGAGGAGGCTGCCCTTTTTTTAGTGCAGCTGTGGCTGCTTGATTACTACAGTTTCTGTTGAGAGGTGCAGTGCTGCTTCAGCAAGCATTTCCTATCAGGGTGCACAATAAAAAATGGATGTGTTCGCAGCTTCTAGCAGAAACGAACAAGTATAGCATGGCACCACACTATTTACAAAATAAACATATCGATACTGAAGGACAGCGAACTGAACTTCTCAGCCAGAAGAATGTATAGGGAACTAGCTAATGAACTGACAGACAGCAACACTTAACTGAAGAATTGCGCATTGACAGTAACCAGATGGGACTGTACTGAAGAATTTTCGCGCAGCTTCCCGCTCTCTTTCGTTCCTACTCCTACTGACATATCTCCACTATATACTACTAAAATCTCGTCACGTTTGGTTGGGCAGAAAAAAATATTCCGATCAGGAACATGCATGCATAACAAACTGCTGTTCTAAGGTTCCTACTGCCTCGCCTGAAAGTAAAGCAAAGCGACGCGCCTTTTGCAGAAACGCTCCAGGGCGGGGCAGAGGTAGGCTCAGATCCCTTCTTGACGATCCAAGATTAAAACCGATTAAACAAGGGCCTAAGTCAAATCTAAACTACTAGGGGAGCGCCAAGCGCATATATATGCATGGCAGTGGAATATAATGCAAAGGAATTGCACTGGTTTTTTTCATCTTGCAAATGTGACAGGTCCACTACTACTTGGTAGTGTGGGTGTGGCAGGAGGAATCGTATGCAAATGCAATACAGCCCACCTCTGCAAGTTTTTTTTATGAGCTGGGGTTACCAGAGTGGGGGCAGCTTGAGCTAGATTATGTGAGCTATGCCTGGTTTTTGTCCCTATGTTTGCTTGAGACAGCAGGTTTCTAGCTGAGGTTTCTCAGAGAGAGAGGATATTAACTACCCAACCGTTGCTCCTTTGATTAGAGGTTATAGGCTATGATTGTGTTTTCTGCCCTAGGGCTTGGGGTTGGAGGCTGCATATTCATATCTTTTCCTTATATAGCATAGGTTTCTCTTAATTGCATGTGTAGTGCTCCTAGGAAATATGAAGCATCCATAAAGTTTTGGTAAAGAAAAATATTTCTTCTGAAAAGGTCGCACGAGTGAGATATGAACAATTGTCATTACTGAAAAGCTCATCACAATTTGAAAAGGTTGCAGCGACTTTCTTAAAATTTATCCCTTCATCCTCTCATGTTTAATTAATGTGTATAGTAAATACACTAGTTAATTCAGAACCCCAGCTGTTCATAAGAAAATCTACAGAGACTTATGAATACACTAGTTAATTCGGAACCCCAGCTGTTCAGAACACAGTTCCATTCCATACAAAAACTTCTTTTCTCACAGAGACAGAGGTCAGAGCATACTGCTGACTGTAGTATGTTCCAAGCATGCTTCTGATTGCACGCACCGTTAGGTATTCATCATCTTCCGCCGAATAAAACAGCAGAACGATGAGCTACTGTATGAATTGGGTCGACATCAAGGCCTAATCAAAAAAAGGTCAACGACCAAATTGCAACAGAGAAAAGGGCGTACCTAGTGCAAAGAGCTCCCGCTCTGTGCGGGGTCTGGAGAAGGGTGTTAATGGAAAGCCTTACCCTCGCTTGTGCAATGCGAGGAGACCACAACTCGAACCCGGGACCCTCCGGTCACAACCGCTTGCACCAGGCCCGCCCTTCACCAAATTGCAACAAAGAATGATGCAAAAATAAAGAGAGGTATTTGGGGACACCACACCATTGTGAAAGAAAGAATATTGCCATATGAAAAGTCTCCAAATCCTCCTGCCGGTTGCATTTTACACGATCTCACCTGAAATATCTCGATCGAAAACCCGTTCCGTACTTTCTTCTTTCTTCTTTCTCTTGTTAATTCTGTGGGCATTTCTATTATGTGTTTGATTTTTGTCCTTTTTATTCCGTGTTTACAATTTGAGGCATTAGAAAGTGTTTTAGGAAGGAAAAGAGGAAATTAAAGTGGGTTTAGTGCCGAACATGTAATCTGATCAACCTTGAATAATCCAGAGCAAAAGTTTGTTCCGTTTATCTGGCTTCTTCTGATGTTCTTGCATGTGGTGGGAAAAAGAACACATCATCAAAAGCTTGAAAACTAGTATTATATCATAAAGTCCAGCTATTCACATGAGCACACACATATATATTATTAATTTATTATAAAGTTTGAATTATCGGATTTGATTTCATCCTTGGGTGGAACCATGCATTCTGTATGTAGTTTTGTCAGTGTTCTGCGAGTCTTTTTTAGTGACCAGCATTCAGCCACAGAGAACCCATTCTGTATGTAGGTTTCACTTCTCCTTGCAGTAACTCCAGCCGGAATTCTGGATGCACTGAACTGGCCAAAAGAAAAGGTGAAGAAAAAAAATTCAACAGAATAAAATGACGACGACGTGTATGAAACCATCGTCGTTTCACACTTTTTTTTTCACATGAAAGGAACTTTGCATGGTGCACATTTCCATTAACAACAATACCATCGATATCAAAGGGAAAAGGAATTTTATCTCATTTACCACTTCTTAATTAAAAGCCTCTCAACAAGGTGAAAAATAAGAAGCAGCATGAGCCTCAAGTTACTGAATTAGTGACAACAAAATGCATTCCTCCTGTGTAAATAAATAAAATACATAAAATGTGAGGCATCCGAAGCATACGTAAACCTCATCTCCACAAACTAATGCCCTGAAAGTAACACGGCCGGCATGAAACGAGAGAGAGGGATGGCATTGTCACCATCGCCATCATCCGATTCAGCACCGCGGCGGGAATTTCCTCTTGGTGTCCTTGGCGCCCTTCTTTTGGTTCCTCTTTGCCACTATTGTGAATCACTAAAACACTAGCTGGAAGCTTATGGAATAGGGGAGAATAATGCAGGCAACCCTTTTCTTATTTTTGCTTTGCTTTCCTTTTTATCGAGAATACCGTATCCTATCTAGCATAATAAGATGTTGATTTCATATACCCCTTACATCACAGGAAACCTCAGTGATCAGTGTAGAGAGCTGCAGCTTCTGAAAAAGAAAGGGAGTAGGCAGAACAGAAGGAAGAAAGAACATCTATCAATCGAACAGCTAGACAGCACATCAATTCTGTCTGCAAATAAAGGACGACCTGCAAAAAACTTGAGGCAAGTCGCCAAACCTAGTAAAGAATCTGATCTCCTTCATACCATACCGAAACTTCTGCCCCCGGACGGACGGATCGGATGTCCTGTCGCGCTGGCGCTGGTAGTGTCGCCTTCGTTCGCCACCGGTGAATGGTGATGATCTGCCACCAGCGGCGTAGCGTAGCATGGGCGGAACATTTGCCTTGCTTCCGATCCTCCACGTCGTCACCCACCCATTCACCTAGAGCATATTTTTCAGTTAACGGGCAGCAGCCAGCAAGTACGTCCCCTCTTGAGAGGCTTGAGGCTGTCAGTGACAGCTTCCAAATCCCGCGTCCTTGTCTTGTCACACGTCCCAGTCCCAGAACAGCACTTGGTTGGCATCCCCCAGTCACCTCACCGTCACCGGCGTACAAGCTCTGGCTGGAGGCTGGCCTTTCTGAGATTTTCCGTGGAACAGGGAATATTGCGGTATAATTTGCGCGGTCGAAAACTGTCATTTGCCGGAGAGTATTCGACTTTGACGCGTGTAGTGTAGGCACTAGGCAGCATAGAGTATGTAGCTGACAGTGCATGAGATGATGTTGGTGTTGTTAACTTAAAAGAGTGGGCTGCCTAAGTGTGATTGGATTGGTAGTATGAAATGCAGAGAAGAGATTGCTCTCTCTTTCAATTTCCCTCCCTTTTTTGCGACGGCTGAGGGGGGCTGTAACCAGTTGAGCAGACAGGCCAATTAGCAACTCAAATCGGCTACTGCAGCTAGGAACAAAAGCATTGTTGCGATGTTGCATTGTCGTTGAGATCACACATGATAAAGGAGACCTTTTTTTGCTAGGATTGGAAAAGGCCATGGGAAGAATGGAACAAAGATAAGCAGATTGCCCTCCCTTTCGTCCAAACCGGAATTTTGCTATGCAACTCGTGCTGGCACGACGGGTGGTCGACGCGGAACAAGTGCTGCAGAGCAGAACCTCTTCTTTTTTTCTGAATGAATGCTGTCAACAACAGTGTCTCTTGTGCTCAATAGTCAATGTCTCAAAGGCCCTGGACCCCTGGTATCTTATTCTAGTATACCAGGGCCGCGTTCTGTTCGTCCAATCTATGCTGAGTGTGAAGTCATTTGGCTAGCTCTGAAAAATTCATGTTACGGGCGGGTGTTACGATGTACAACATCTGCTGCCTTGGCTGAAATACAGGGCCTAGTTTTGTGATATACATATTCAAGATTTTGGTTGAAGAGACGAACGATGTCCAACCCACTGCTAACAAGATGTCCATCCATCTCATGAATCGCAGATCAAACGCATTCAAGAATATAACCGTTCCAGAACAACCAATAATCAATCTAACTTGTGTCACCCATTCCAATCCAACTTGTGTCATTTCATTTTGTACAGAGGATTTGTAACGCAAAGAGCTGCCACAGGTGACATGTGCCAGCGCACGACATACCAAACATAGCAGGATCATCGAGGGAAGCTAGAACCAGTGATCTGTTGCCGGACTAGGAATGATTAACACTAATAAACAGCATACATGCCACAAGCTGTACTCAATAGGAAAATGGCACCATGAAGATTGTCGCAGAACAGCACAATTGTTAAGACAATATAGTCATAAAATGATGATCATCAAAAACTCTGGCTTGAAACCTGTCAAAGATATTGGAGGCCTTTTGCAAATTTCTCAGCACACTAAATAAAGAAATGGGTCTGTTCCATGACTGAATATTACATTGTTCATCACACCAGATGGCCATATGGTAACAAAAGAAAGCATCTAATGCAGTCATCTTTTATTCGATGATGCTCTTAAAGAAATGCATGGGTTGAATCTCAAATAGCTTTTGTTTGGACAAAATCCCTAGGTGAAAACTACCACCTGCTTGATGGCCAAATGTCTATTCATAAACAAGGATGCCGTGGAGCAGTCTGGTTCTAGAAAAAAGAAGTATAATGGATTCATATGCCTCATCAAATTCTTATTTTCAGAACCATAAGGCATCCTTAGTGATGTCCATCATCTTCATCATCATGACCATCTGGATCTCCACCATCACCGATGACCTTAAGCTGCACAAATCAACCAACCAAATAATTATATTAATTAACACTGACATCAGCACAGCAGTGTTCTTGTGTAGCAATAACTTATAGTAAAGCAAACAGCAATTTAGCGATTTAAATTACCACAAAGTATTGCGAGCAGACTGGGCATTCATGAGGCTCATCTTTTTTCAACCAGAACCATACAACATCATGTTCATCCTCTGCAAAAAACAAAAACAAAAAGCAGGCGAGGAAAGGCAAAAACCAAGCCATTTGTTACACAAATGCTTCACACCACACCAGCTGTTAACTTTAGAAAAATAAAAGGGCGAGGACAGAACTGACTTACCTCCCTCACCACCAGGGCAACCGACTATCCGCTTGTTATAGTAGGACTCGATGACAGCTGGTGCCTCCTGCAGGAACAGCACCAAAAGAAGCAATGAATATTACAGAGTACACAAGAAAAAACATAGCAGACTCTCCAGGTTTAAACCGAAACTTCTGAAGGTAAGAAAGAAGGTAGAACAGCGAAACTCTGCATGCTTACATCCATGGTTTTTAAGGCGGTAAGCAAGGCATGGAGACCTACCCCCCTTACAACACCTAGGCATTCATAAGGCGAGCTGAGGTGACGCCTTACCATTCTAAGAAATAGGAAAGAGTAAAGTCCGATTCACCCCCTGAACTACTCACTGAATTTGAAAGACCCCCTCGAACTTCAATACCGGACAACATACACACCTTAACTTTTCAAACGACGCCTTAAATTTTCGTTCATAAGGCGAGGTGCGTATGTTGTGTGGTATTGAAGCTTGAGGGGGTCTTTCAAATTCAGCGACTAGTTTAGGGGGGGTGAATCACACTTTACTCAATAGGAAAATAGCAGCAGGGAGGAGGAAAGAAAAATCAGAAGAGGGCAAATGAAAAGAGCAGTGGTTGGCCCAGCCCACGAGTGCCCTCCCGTACATGTCCCTTCTCAGGTCAGTCTAATGAGGACACTGACACACACTTCCATGCCCACACATGCCACCTGAGCCTGGCTCTCTGCTTCTCTCACGCAGGTGCAGCGCCGCCGCATCTCCCTCCCTCACACAGATGCAGAGCGGCCGCATCTCCATCCCTTGTGCTGCTCTCGCTTGCATGCGCAGCCTGCCCTCCACCCCTTCCCTCCATCTTGCTGCTGCTCCCTCAGATCGATCTCTGTCATGGTCCCTTCTGGATCAGCTGCCGCTGCCACCACAGATGTCCCAAGCAGCGCCGGATTTTGGTGGGGATGAGATAGGAGACAGCTGCATGGCCTTTCTGGTTGATTCCCTATTGTTTTTTCTTCTGTTTTGCCTCCAGTCTCCTTGGACCTCTCACTACTATTGGCTAGGTGTCAACGCCTTGCTCCCTGCAGGCACCTCATCGCCGAGGCGATGCCTTGGCAATGCCTTAAAAACACTGCTAACATCCAACACTCGGTTTACAGAGCAAAGCACATTATACCCATTATTAACTGTCTCAACGGAAACTAACACCTAAAACTGTGGACCAATATTTGTACAAAAAAGAAGAAGAAGAGGGGAGGAACACAGCAAGACGAGAAGACATGGCAACACTGCAAGGTGATAGCTTAAATGGTAAAATAACAATGTCTCCAGGCCTATGAACATTTCTTTCATAGAACGGATATGTCAAAACTCAATAACAAAAACAAACAGATCATCCTAAAAAGAAAAGGGAAATCGAGTTCAAGCCAAGTTACAGAAATAACCTAATAACCTAATACCCTGGTTCACTGATTCTTGTTCTTCATACTACCACAACCAGACTGATAGTGTTTACCCCAGGTATGAAACTAACATTGGCATGACAGGTTACAACCTTAGCTCACAAAAATGCAGGAGTTAAATCCAACTTGATGTCAAGACTCATGGGTTACACAAGGCCATTTGATAAATGTAATATTTCAAACTTGATATGAAGGCAGAGTTACATATCAAAACATATGCAACATGACGCGAAATTACTTAAAAAGTGAGGGGTTTGAAACTTGTGTTGACGGTTAAATTTTTCCCATTGCACCATTGAACTATCAAGCTTTTAGTCCATATAGCATTGTTAAACAGAATGCATTCCAAATAGCATACTCTTACGACCATACGGTACTTATCAAGCCAAGAATTAGTTGTATCACTAACGGCTCTCTAGAACCAAGTAGAATAACGAGAACACTGCCAAGATAGACATCTGCCATTCAGAAACCATTTTTGTTAACCATAAATGGAAAATTGGTTTTATGTGTTGGCGTGCATCTCACAATTTTATTAATGTGTCATCATCGCCTTTCACATCAGCATCTCAGCATGAGTAGGCAAAGAGCATAGCACAATGGCTATTCCAAAAGTACGTTGAAATAGAAAAGGAACACATGTATGAATATAGATCAACAATTTCAGTTGGTACAATTATAAACACAGATATTGTGTTTACTTTCGAAATTGAACTGTATTGTTAGCCCAATAGATATTAGGCAGGCTGCAACAATAAAAATATGGTGTCTAATGCATGCCAGTTTTAAAACAGCCAAAGTATGTCTAGCATGTGGACAGCAACTTGCTGAGAAGCAGCCAAGCAGGCTCAAAGCCTCACAGCTCTAGTCATAAAATTAGCTACGGAAATGTGAATGGTTTGAATAATTGCACGAAACCGTAGTAACAACATTCAGCAGAAAACATGGCCTGGTAGAGACAAGATGAAAAAGATTTAAAAAACACCAGCCAGACACCTGATGCCAAATTTTCAGAACAATGTATGATAAACAGGATTGATGTTAATTATCCGAGCATAGTAGTAAGACAACTAAGCATGGATACTGATAGATGAGGCACCAAGACGTCCCGATATAGTGCATTTTCCCTAATAACAATGCAAATAGTTTGCAGCACAATGCGAATCTGGCCACTTGCGAGTAGTTTACCCAATAACCCATATATTATCAATTATTCTCAGAACTATACATCCCAGACATTTCATTACAATACCAACAAATGAAGAACCCTAATTATCATAATAAACATAGAAAGCCTCGGTGTATAATCCGATCCAGGAACGTCAGAAACGACGGTCAAATCTACGAGGGCCAACTAACCTTGGTACCGAAGGGGCCGACCGGGGGATCCATGTCAAACCGCTTCTTCCCCTGCAAAACCCAGGCCAGATCGAGGAATCAGAAGCCATTTCCCAGACCCGAATCGGACGTGCATTCCAGCTCCTCACTCTCGAACGAGGACCGGACCATCTCACCTCGAGCTCGGCCTCCAGCTCCTCCCGCTCGAGCCCCGTGGCGATGGGCATGACGTCCTCCACCTTCGCCGGTTTGTCCCCTGCAGCACATCCACTCCCACGCGGCCACCGCCACTCGATCAGCGCCGGACGCCGCCAGGGAATCGAGATCCGGGGATACGAGATCCTTACCTGAGAGGAGCGGGCTGGTGCGGCGGAAGGCGGCGGCCGCCGAGGAGAGCGGCGCGGCGCGGGCTGCAGAGGAGGCGGGCGCCGCGGGGGCCCCGGCAGCGGCGGCGGCGGTAGCCCTGCGCAAGGCGGGGGCTAGGGTGTGGAGGCGGCGCCACATGGTGGTGGATGGGCGGGGTCGGGATCTCTCTCGGCGGCGGGCGGCGGCGGAAATGGAGATGGATGGACTCGATTCGATTTGACCCGGGGACGGAGACGGCGGAGAGGAAATACAGGGGAAGACGGGAAGTGACTGTTCAGGCGGCGGGCCGGGGAGTGGGTGACTGGGTGGTTGTGATGCGCATCGGGGTTCGTGCAAAGGGTTCCATGGACGGAGGAGATCGGGTCTGGGCGAGTGCGCGTGAGCCGGCCCGGCCGTGCGGAGGCCGCCAGGCCGGAAGGGGGGAGTGTGGCGAGGAGACGCGCGCGAGTGAGGTGCCACGTGTGGGAGAAATTTTCCGTTGCAATTTTGTGTAATCGGATCGAAATAAAAGTCATGCTAAGTCTACGTGACTATATCTGTATCTATATCTAATAATAAAGAGATAAAATTTTAGATCATTTTTTGTCCATCCATTTTTTGATCCATTTTCCTCTAACAATCAGACAATAAAGAGTATTCCGTTCGAACTTTTATATATATATATATAGAGAGAGACAGTGAGATGTCGGTGTGCTAGCACCTTGGTGATGAGCGATTGACAACACGGTGTGCGTGTGACGTGTCTCTTGGCAGGTTGTGGTTGCAGGTGACAGGTGGAGATAAGGTACATGCGGCGACGAGTGAAGAACGAAGATAGGACGCCGCGTCGAAAAACCGCGGGGGCGGAGAAGGGCGGATCGAGGCTTGCGTTCGAGGGACAGGCGATCGTGCGGTGTACGTCTACTGTACCTGGCTACATGACGGGAGGACGTCGAGGGAGGTTTCCGGATTATGCCACAAAATCCGGGGTTCGCTGGTTGAGCCACAAAGCCATGCATCGTACCGGGACGCTCGTGCGGCGTGCGTTGGCCGAAGATGGAAATTCTGACGATCGCGATACGATTTCGGATGGTCGTGCGGCGACATCGCGAGGATCACATCGCGGAGATGGAGGGATCGCGGACATCGCGGAATTTGCCATGGAGGACGTAATTGGAATTTACGCCCCTAGGTTGGATTTATTTAGCGTAGGAGGTTATGTGAAAATAGGTCGTGCCACCCTTTGGAGATATAAATATGTGGCACCTAGGGTTGAAAAGGGAGCGGAACGTTTTGGACTCTCGGCGAGTTACTATTCACGCATGAACAGTATCCATGAACAGTACTCATGCCCCGGGGTTCCTCGGTTCAGTTTTCCTCTCTTCGGTCTAGCCTAGGGTTTGAATTCTAGTGAGAGGTTTTTGTTGATCTCTCCGATTAAGAGAGGGAGGATGTTCGGGCGGAGGCTAGATGCACTTTTGTAAGTTCAATTACTCAATTTAATCTTTCATCTATAATGATTGATCTTGTGCATCTCGATTGGTTCTTTACAATTCTCGTCAGCATCTGACATAGTCTGCTTGTTTTATTTTTATCTCAAGATCCGTAAGTCCGATTGACGTGATTCTAGTTGGGTTAGTTTCGTAATTTCATCTAATTTAATCTGACAAATTTTTAGGTCAATCGGAGTTATGGATTTTCGTCCACATCAGGTTTACTAGGTACATAGAGTTCTGGCCAGATTTGAAAAACGTGATTTAATCAGGTCTTGTGTTTAGGGGAAGGGTTAGAAATTATTTTTGGCTTCCGCGACCATTCACCCCCCCCCTCTGGTCGCCCGTTTCGATCCTTCAATTGGTATCAGAGCCGGTTTAGGTTTTCTATACCTTAATCGGTGCTGAAAGCTATGACGACCAATAAAAAGTTTGATGTTCGCGCTCCGTTTTTTGATGGGACTGATTATGATTACTGGAAGGCACGTATGACCAACTATCTCAAAGGCAAGTCGCTGAAGCTATGGAAAATCACACAAAATGCCACATATGTGATTCCAGCTGAGGAACCGACTGACGCCGCTGAGATCGGGCTTCTTGAAACAAATCATCGCGCTGTTGCTATTTTACAGGCTTCTATTTGTAAAACTGAATATGATCGGGTTTCTAGTGAAGATCTCGCTTATCAGATCTGGGAGAAACTTAGAAAATATCATGAAGGCTCAAACAATGTGAAAAACCGAAAATTTGAGATTCACCGAAAAGAGTTTGATGCTTTTTGCCAATTGCCTAGTGAGTCTATTGATGACATGTTTGCACGTTTTCAAGTGATTGTTAATAAGATGAAGGCCATGAATAGCAATATGCCTTATGATGATCATGCTAGGGCTCTCAGATTATTACATTCACTTAATGATGAATGGGATATGAAAGTTGAGGCGATCGTTGAATCTGTAGGTTATGAGACTCTCACCACTGATGAGCTTTACAGTAAGCTCAAATCAAAAGAGATCGAAATTGTTTCTAAGCGTAAATTGAAAAATCCCACAGCTGCTTCTTCTTCTGACGTTCCAATGGCTTTGGTTTCTGGAAATAAGACTAACACTAATGCTAATCCAAATGTTTCCAGTTTTGCTTTGTCTTCTTTGTGTCATGTTGTAGATGAGGAGTTGGAGGTGGTAGATGATGATCAGCTTATACTGCTCTCCAACAAGTTTAAGCGTGTGTATGACAACAGGCGTAATAGAAGACGTTCAGATGGCTGCTTCAACTGTGGTGAGCGAGGACACTTTGCTGCTGATTGCCCAAACAAGCAGAGATCTTTTAAGCAGGGCAATAACTCCTCCAGGCGCCAGGAGAAGTTCAGGGAGAGGAAGAAGAAGAAGGATAAGCAATGGAGGAAAGGCGGACAAAAATACTCTAACAAGCAAGTCGCTAAGGCTACAAATGTTTTGTTATCTTCTCTTGGACAGTATGTTTCAGGTGGCTCGTCAGACTCCAGCGATTCAGATTCCGAGGATGAGACACCCAAGAAGAAGACAGACGGACTTTGCTTCATCACTGACGCCGGCATCAATGGTGGGATATGTACTATGGCCTTGGAGGGTGATGCATCAACCGACAGCAACGATGAAAGTTCTGATGATGAGGTAGATACTTCTGCAGAACAAAGAATAGCTAATTTAATTAAAATTGTTCATAAGCAAAATAAAGTGTTGGCTAAACTTAAAACTGATTATGATAAAACTTGTGCTGAACTAGCTACTCTTAAAAATGCTGCATCTAATCCTGCTAAACCTGATGAATGTGAAGAATGCTCAATTCATATGATTTCGCTTTCTAAATTGCAAACCAAGTATTCTTCCATTATTGATGATCGAGATAAACTTTATGCTGAACTAAATGAACTTCGTTCTTGGTCGAATTTGCTTGGTACTTGTGTTTCTTGCCCGCTTCTGAAAGTTGACTTGGATAATGCTTTATGTCGGGTAAAAATTTTTGAAGAACACACTTGTCCTGATTTGCCGGTTTGTTTAATTTGTCCAACTTTACGATCTGAATTAAATGTTGCTAAATCACATATTGTTGAGTTAGAAAAACACACTTGTCCGGTTCTTCCTTCATGCCTAACTTGTCCTAATTTTGTTGTTGAAAATAATGATTTAAGGGCCAAACTTGCTGATTTGGAAGAAGAAAATAAGCATTTGAGAACTATTCTTGGTTGGTGTTCTATTCGTGAGCCTCAAATTGGTATGGCTATTGCTCAAATTAAACGGGGTGAGCGTTTTGGTCCCGGTTATGACTTGAAACATGTTTTTGATGAAAAAAGTGGACCGCCTGTTGATGAGAAGAATCCACCTTTGGCTAAATATACTAGACCACCTCCTAGGAAGGGTTCAGGTGTCACCTCTGATGGGTTGCTGGTTGAGACATCTAGATCTGCTCCTAAAAAGCAGGTTTGGGTGCCTAAGCCAAAACACTTCAAGGGTGTACAAAATACTAAGCCAAATGGTTCTTCTTGTGATCATTTTGCTAAGCCTGTTTTTGTTGCTTCTAGTTCTAATGCTGAGGCTTCTTTCGCTCCTGCACGCAAGCTTTATCATTGTGATTTTTGCAGTCATGATGGTCATCTTTATGAGTTCTGTTATCGGAGGATGCGTGCTGAACGACGTGAGCAATACCCCACACGTGGTACTCATGATCATCGTGTTTTTAGATGTGAGCAATACCCTGTACGTGGTACTCATGATCGTCCTGTTTTGAGACGTGAGCCATTTGTTCGCTCTTCTGGTTTTCGCTCACGTACTCGTGCTCTTGCACAACATCGGGATGACAGACCACGTTTTCCCCCTCGTGGTTCTCATTATTTTTTTGAGAACTTTAATTTTGCTAACGCTTCTTTTGAGCAAGTGGGTCAGCACTGGTTTTCATTACATTATCCTAACCCCAGTGTTGAGTCATTAGCTCACCCTCGCTCTCGTTGTTGATTGCAGGTTGGAGGCGAGGAGGACATATGGATAATGGACTCTGGCTGTTCGCGCCACATGACCGGAGATGATAAATGGTTCTCCAGCCTCACCCCCATGAGCGTAAAGGAAAACATCACTTTTGGGGATAAAAGTCAAGGTAAGGTAATGGCGCATGGCTGCATCAAGGTAACAGATAAATACATGTTAAAGGACGTCGCATTGGTAAAGAATTTGCATTATAATTTGCTGTCTGTTTCGCAACTTCTTGAGGATGATTTTGAGGTTCGTTTTAAGAAAGGAAATTCGCGTGTTCTTGATTCTGCTGGTAACCTTGTTTGCAAGATTTCTCCTTTTAGACGAATTTTTAAAGCTGATTTTTCTAAATCTTTTGGTGAAACTCGCTGTTTAGTTGCTTATGGTTCCCCCCTGATTTGGAAGTGGCATCGTCGGTTGGGCCACTTGAGCTTTGATTTGCTTTGTCGTTTGAGTTCATTGGATTTAATTGATGGTTTACCGAAACTCAAGTTTGAAAAGGATTTGATTTGTGCTCCCTGCAAACATGGAAAAATGGTTGCTGCTTCTCATGCACCTATGACTCAGGTGATGACGAGACAACCAGGTGAACTGTTACATATGGACACTATTGGTCCAGCCCGTGTTCGGTCTGCTGGTGGGAAGTGGTATGTGCTCGTCGTTGTGGACGATTTTTCTCGATATTCATGGGTGTTCTTTTTGGAATCTAAGGATGAGGCTTTCTCATATGTTCATGATCTTGTTCTGAAGCTGAAAAATGAGTTGTCAAATAATGCCGTTAGAGCAATTCGTAGTGACAACGGTACGGAATTTAAGAATTCTCGCATGAAAGCTTTTTGTTCAGAACAAGGTTTAGATCATCAGTTTTCCTCACCTTACGTTCCTCCCCAGAACGGTGTTGTTGAGCGTAAAAATTGTATGCTTGTTGAGATGGCTAGGACAATGCTTGATGAACATAAAACTCCTAGACGTTTTTGGGCTGAGGCTATCAACACCGCTTGCTATGTTGCTAATCGCATTTTTCTGAGAGCTTTTCTGGGAAAAACATCTTATGAGTTGAGATTTGGTCGACCTCCCAAAGTTTTCCACTTTCGAGTTTTTGGCTGCAAGTGTTTTATATTGAAAAAGGGAAATTTGGATAAATTTGAATCACGTTCTTCCGATGGGTTATTTTTGGGGTATGCCTTGCAAGGGCGAGCATACCGTGTGCTTAATCTTGATACTAACCGCATCGATGAGACATGTGAGGTCACCTTCGACGAGACAATGCCTTGTTTTTCTTCTGCTTTTGAGTGTGCAGGTGATGACGAGATCGGGCAGGATATTTTTGAGGATGAGAAAGAGGAAGATGGATGTGACGACGACGATGATGATGATGCCCAGCCTGCGATGCAGGGGGAGCTTGGCGCCCAGCCTGAGCAGGCGCCCTCCACCACTTTGGAGGATGGACCATCGCCGACACGTACATCTACAGCAAAGCCTGTAGCTTCATTGACTGTTGATCATGTACCGGCTGCAGTTGAGGGGGAGGCGATTTCAGAACGTACAACACCACGACACATTCAGAATCGTCATCCTACCAAGAACATAATAGGTAATTTGGATGAACGCACGACAAGGAACAGAGGTATGAAAAATAAAAATTATTGTGTCTTTGCGCATACTGCCTTTATTGCCTCTTTTGAACCCCGAGATGTTGGACATGCTTTATCTGATTCTAACTGGGTCAATGCCATGCATGAGGAGTTAGAAAATTTTGCACGGAATCAGGTTTGGGTTTTGGTTGATCCTCCTCCTTCTTGTAAACCAATTGGAACTAAATGGGTCTTTAAGAACAAACAAGGGGAAGATGGTCATGTTGTTAGAAATAAAGCTAGGCTGGTTGCTCAGGGCTTTTCTCAAAAAGAGGGTATTGATTATGGTGAAACTTTTGCTCCTGTTGCTCGTTTAGAAGCCATTCGTATTTTGCTTGCATTTGCTGCTTCACGTGGATATAAGCTTTATCAAATGGATGTGAAAAGTGCTTTTCTGAATGGTTTTATAGAAGAAGAAGTTTATGTTAAACAACCGCCTGGTTTTGAACATCCCAATTTTCCTGATCGTGTTTTTAAGTTGCAAAAGGCTTTATATGGTTTGAAGCAAGCACCTCGTGCTTGGTATGCTAGATTGAAAACTTTTCTACTTAAAAACAGGTTCAAAATGGGTTCAGTTGATAAAACTCTTTTTCTCCTCAGGCAAGGAAATGACACTTTAATAGTTTAGATTTATGTGGATGATATCATTTTCGGTGGTTCCTCTCATGCTCTTGTGAAAAAGTTTGCAGATGTGATGAGTAAAGAATTTGAGATGTCTATGATGGGCGAGCTGAATTTCTTTCTTGGCTTACAAATAAAACAAACTTCGGAAGGTACATTTGTGCATCAGGGAAAGTACACGAAGGATGTCCTGAAGAAGTTTGCGATGGATGATGCGAAGCCAATTTCTACGCCCATGCCGACTAGCGCTGCTTTGGATGCTGATGAGGACGGAGAGCCCGTGGATCAGAAGGAATATCGAAGCATGATTGGGTCGCTGCTGTACTTGACTGCTACGAGGCCAGATATACACTTTGCTGTGTGTATGTGTGCTCGTTTTCAGGCGTCCCCCAGGACTTCTCACCGTCAGGCGGTGAAGCGCATAATGAGGTATCTTCGATTTACTCCTGCATTTGGCCTTTGGTACTCTGCTGCTTCAACTCTCAGTTTGTGTGGTTATTCGGATGCTGATTTTACTGGGTGCCGTTTGGATAGAAAGTCTACATCGGGTACTTGCCAATTTTTGGGTTCTTCGCTTGTTTCTTGGTCCTCTAGAAAACAATCTAATGTTGCTCAATCTACTACAGAGGCTGAGTATGTTGCTGCTGCTAGTTGTTGTTCTCAGCTTTTATGGATGATAGCTACCCTTCGCGATTTTGGTTTGTCGTTTTCTCGCGTTCCTCTCTTGTGTGACAGCACTAGCGCTATAAGTGTTGCAAAGAATTCTGTGCTTCACTCTAAGACAAAACACATTGAGGTTCGTCATCATTTTCTAAGGGATCATGCTAAGAAGGGTGATATTAAGCTTAAATACATTGATATTAGTCAGCAACTTGCTGATATTCTGACTAAACCACTCGATCAAACCACGTTTGCACGTTTGCGTGGTGAGTTTGGGGTGTGTTACCCATTCTAGTATCATTGTAAGTTGCTTCTGTTACATATGCCTTATACTTGTTTTGGCTAGTTTGCGATCGATGCTTTTGGAAAGGTTTGAATGTTTTGCTTGACCAATTTTTATTTTGAAAACAGCACAGATATATACTTAAAAATTTATGTTGGGCTATGCTTGCTTTTCTGGATCTAGTGACTTGTTGAATACTTGACATATATCTTGCTCATGGTTCGGTTGTCAGCTTCTTTTAATGGGTTTTCACTGCAAATGTAACTCACAATGCAAGTTTTAACTTGGGAGTGCATAGTATGGTTGCAAATGATCTGCTTGCTTTCCTGAGAATTTAAATATGGGCACAACTCTGATTTTTCCCATGTCCCTGCTGGTTCTCGCTCATAATCAAAATTAAACAAACTGGCTGGGCACAACTCTTGCTTCCCATGTCCCTGCTGGTTCTCGCTCATAATCAAAATTAAACAAACTGGCTGGGCACAACTCTTGCTTCCCATATCCTTGCTTGTCAAGCTCACAAAAGCCAGAATTAAATATGACAAATGCATGCATTTGTGGGCGTTGCAGTGAACTTTGACTGAAGCTGTGTATCCATCGTGTCAGCTTGCTATATGTTTTGTCTTCAGCTTGGCACTAATTTTGGAATATGCATGTTTTTGCCTGGCTAATTGGTTTTTCAAAGAGATTTCAGTTCTAAAATTCTATTGGTCATGGCATTGTGTTGCTCCTTCTCTGAGTAGCTCGTGTTGCTAGTTAGCTTTTATAAGTATTTTGTATATGTCTCAGAAGCTTCGACTTGTGCTTTCTCACATGCTTTTCTCTAAATTGGTTCCTTGCATTTTATCTTGATGGAGTGCTTTGTCAACAAGGGGGAGAGTGAGTCACAAATTCATTTTTGCAGGGGGAGTTTGATTTCGTTTTTGCTAAGACTTGGCATGCTTGTTTTGAGGGGTTGAGGGGGAGTGTTGCTGAAATTGTTGAGTTTTGCTGCTTGAAAGGATCAAGATGCCCAAGAGAGGGGGTGAATTGGGCTAATTCTAAATTCTCTTGCAATAATCAAATCCTACGGATAGCCTAATTAACCCCTTGTGCCTAGGAAAGTGTTTATATCAAACTAATGCACAACAACCTCTCAACCTATGTTCCAAACTTACTCTAGCAAGCAATTCTATGGATGTAAAACAAGTATTGAATTGCTCAAAGTAAATACTCAAAGTAAGTGCTCAAAGTAAGTAGAGAGAGAAAGGAACGCGGCGATGTTTTGCCGAGGTATCGGAGAGTCGCCACTCCCCACTAGTCCTCGTTGGAGCACCCGCGCAAGGGTGTAGCTCCCCCTTGATCTGCGCAAGGATCAAGTGCTCTCTACGGGTTGATTCTTCGACACTCCGTCGCGGCAAATCACCCAAAGCCGCTCACAACTTGAGTTGGGTCACCCACAAGCTCCGCCGGGTGAACACCAAACTCCCGATCATCACCAAGCCGTCTAGGTGATGGCGATCACCAAGAGTAACAAGCACGAACTCTCACTTGACCATGCGAAGCCTAATGAGAAGATGGATGCACACTTTGCTACTCTTGATTTGCTAGTGAGGCTACTCTCTTGGATTCTCAAATCACAAACACCTCACTAGGATCTTGCTCTTCTTGGCACTCACAAACGTGTTTCTCAGCTATTGGAATGAGCAAAGGATACTCCACTCACGAGTGGAGCTTCTATTTATAAGGCAGCCTGAAAAACTAACCGTTATGAGCTTCTACGGGATGACCGGACGCTCCGGTCGTGATGACCGGATGCTCCGGTCAGTTCAACCCGCGAACCAGCATTCAAGTGATGACCGGACGCTGTCAGGGTCTGGTCAGTACCGACCGGACGCGTCCGGTCGCTCTTGGATGCTTACTGTAAACGACCGGACGCTGGATACTCAGGGTCCGGTCACACTGACCAGACGTGTCCGGTCACACATTTCCAAGTCTAGACCCTTACTGGAGTCGACCGGACGCTGGTCCTCAGCGTCCGGTCACATGACCTCCCAGCGTCCGGTCACACCAGACTTGATCTTCTCGGTCAAATGAACTGACCGGACCCTACGGCCAGCGTCCGGTCGCACTGGAGCCAGCGTCCGATCAATATTTGACCCTCCATTCACTTCCAACTTCCGAACATATGTGAATGAAGTTTGCTCCAAAGGATCTTAGGCATTCATAGGAGCTACCTAGAGCTAGTTTTAACAAGTGTGCACCACACCTAACTCACTAGACTCAACTAGGTCAAGCTACCCGTTCATACCCCCCTTCATAGTACGGCCAAAGGAAAAACAAAGTCCTAAACTACTCTAAGTGTCTCTCCAACTCCAATCGACACTTAGAACTAGTCATCCTTAACCTTGTCGTCCATCCTTTGAAAACCGAAATGATTTCCATCGTAGGGGCATGACAACCTCGATTGCCCAATCGATCTCCATTACCATGACCTAACTTACTTGTCTCTGCAAAACACACGTTAGTCATAGTAATCTTTGTATTGACATTAATCACCGAAATCCAACTAGGGGCCTAGATGCTTTCAATCTCCCCCTTTTTGGTGATTGATGACAATACCACCTCGAGTATGTTATGGAGTGAGGTTTTTGACGGGCTTGGTTCATATAAGCTTTTGTCAATAAGAACAAAAGAGTTAGTCAAGCTTATATGACCCAAGCCAACACAATGTACTCAAAGGATATGAATTAAGCATGAGTACAAATAACAAAGCTCATTTGCTTCGAAGTAAAAACGCGGAAGCAAAAGCAAATGAGCATTCCACAAGTGATATGACATATAGATAAAGCAAAGTAGAGATCACATATGTCAAATATCACAATCATGTAGATAGCACTATCACATGTATATATAATAGTATGCATGAAAGAAAACACACGAATGCATAAGTAATAGTGTATCACACAAATAAAACTCTAAATGTATATAATAAGCTAATACTAGATAACTAGCTCCCCCTAAAACTCGCTCCCCCTAAGTCTACATACTCAAACCCTCTCCCCCTTTGGCGTCAAACACCAAAACCTAAGGGTCGGTCGGCGGGGCTGCAGCGGACGAGTCGGGCGCTAAAGTACGTGGAGCAAGGTGGAACTGGGCGCCATCATCATCTGACCCTGAGCTCTGAACTGACTGACCCTCTGAAGCAGGAAGTGTCGCTGAAGCGGTCTGGGTCTGAGCTGAGGCTGGTGCTGCCTGTGAAGCTGCAAGTATGTCTGTCGTAGGATCTGACGAGGCGACAGACGAGGGGAGCCTCTGAGTAGTCATGATAGCTGGAGCTGCTGTAGACGGACCAGCAGTATGCATGTGAGGCGAAGTAGGCATGCCGGTCAACTCGCTGAATGATGCTCCAAGACTCCTAGAGACTGACGACTCAGGCACAAATAGCGAGGAAGACTGCTCTGGTGAGAATCCCGTGTGATAAAGAGTGAACTGCGGGACTACACCAGGTGAAGCTAACCACTGGGACACCTGTACAGGAGGTGAAGTAAACTGAGCTGGAGGCTGTCCCTGACTCTGAAGCCCGATGGGCTGTACTGCTGGAGTCGTCGAAGTGGTAGGAGGCTGTGCAAGCTGGGGCGAAGTCTGTGGCAGTGGAATCCCAATGGCTGTCACTACATGCTGCATGAATCCCATGAGCTGCTGCTGCATAAGTAACTGCTGGTGCTGAAGGAGCTGCTGCTGCCGCTGAAACTCGTCCTGACGAGCCTGAAACTGAGCGAAGTTTGTAGCTGTCTCCTGTGCCTGTCGTGTCTGATCCTGCTGCATCCGCTCAAGAATAGCAATGAGAGCGGGGTCTGTCTGTGGAGCAGGTGGAGCAAAACTGGAGCTACCGGCCTCTGCATCGTGTCTGCATGGAGGCATCTGAGGTATAGGCTGGTAGTCGTCGTCGGAGCTGTCACTGTACTCACTCACCTCCTGCTGTGCCTCTAGCTCCGCCTCCTCAGTGGCTGCAATCTCTCTGATGATCTCGTCCTGCTGAGCTATAGACTCTGGCACATCAGGGCGATGGCTAGGCTGACTGGGTGCCTGAGGAGTGGCGTGTCTGATCCTCTGTGACAGGTTGTAAGCTGGGAACTCTGTAGTGGCACCTGTATACTCATCCATCATGCCAGGGGGCTTATCAATCACAACTCTGCGGATGAGGAACGTGATCCAGTGAGCATAGGGAAGCTGCCTACGACCCTTGAATCCCTCAGCTATAGTATCCTTCATCTCTGAAAGAAGGAGGTCCCAGATGTCAAACACTGTCATCTGCATGATGGCATTGAGAAGCTAGAGCTGTAAGCGAGTCAGGCCCTCCCTGTATCCCAACCTGGGAAGCAGTGTCCTCCTGATGATGGCCTCTAGTATCCTCGCTGTAGGAGTCAAGTCACTGGGGTTCCTGCTCGACCCCTCACCAAACGGCTCCTTGAAACAATGGCGCACTAAGTCTGTAGGGGGCACCAACCCTCCATGAGGACGCCTAGGAGGCTCCTGATGTCCATAGCAAACCTCATGCATCCTTACAGGCTGCTCCTGTAGTCTTAGTATCTCTCTGGCCCTGCTACTCGTGACTCTATAGTCTTTGCCGTTGAAGGCAAAGTGAATGAATCTGTGATGAGGATCAATGTAGAGCGAGGCATAAAACTGACGAACCCAAGAAGGTACATATATCCCTGTCCGTCCAATCAGATCTGACAGTCCTGGCAAATATAACAAGTATTGCCGAATGCCCTCTCCAGCTGCTGCCACAATGGACTCTATCGGACAGACCCTCTGTGATCTGAACACTGCCCCACTGTTTAGATATGCATTATAGAAATCCTCCTGCAGTGGCGTGTAGAACCCCTCAGCTACTCTCTCATCTCTCCTCGGAGGGAACCAAACCTCAAACTCAACAAACCACAGCTGCTGAACCTGCCTGGCTGTAGCGGCCCTCAAGTCGAGGTGAACCACTGGAGGTGGACCCTGTGGTCTGGGTGGAGGGCGTGAACCCCTGCGCCGTGTAGCTGGCCTCGGTGGAACTGTAGCACTGGTACGACTCGAGCGGCGTAGCTGAGGTGCCGGCTCGGTCTCCTGACTCTCCTGAGTCTCCTGGGCTAGCTGAGGCTCTGCTGGTGGAGGCTGCTGCTGTGCTGACGGACCCTCCTCAATAGCAACCCGTCGTCCTGCAAACGTGGCAGTCCCAGCTGGACTACCATGACGACGCTCAACCTCCTCAATCGTAGCTCTGACTGCGGGTGAAACTGGCTAATCTGTAATGACAATTCCCCTACGGGTGCCACCTCTCTCGGCACGCTCTGCGGCCTCTGCAACAGCTGCTGCTCTGGCTGTCTCTGCGTCGGGGTACTTCCGCTTCTTGGATGTTACTTGCTTGGTTGATTTTCCCTTGGATCCGGTTGGCTGACGAGGCAGGGGCCTCCGATCATCATCACCTGGACCACCACCAACATTCTTGGTGTGAGCCATCTGAACTGACAAGATGGTGAACTGTCGCTGATGAAGATCAACTGTCAAACTGTCGCTTTTGAGGCTTGGCCTCGATCCTTACTCGCGAGCTTGGCTCTAAGTTGACTGCCAACTGCCAATAGAACCACAACGGAACCGACTCGCTGCACGATAGAATAGATGGATATACAAATAAATACCATATTGCTAATAGATACGAAACCCTAATAGAGAAAGCAATGTAGATGCGAAATTGAATCGAGTGGCTTTCTACCTGACGATCAGCGATCCGAGAATAGATAAGACGTCACGTGGGGGATCTCGGAACCGGTTAGGGTTAGGTCAAATGCCCTAAATGCAATGGTGAATCAATGTATTTAGAATTTGATCTAGGTCACCATTGTATAGAACAAGATTGAGAAAAAGATTTCATACTAAACAAAGGAGATAGTAGGGCTAGGGCTCACAAATTGATGATCAACAGATCGGCGCAAGAGGCAACGATGGAGCGATGAGCTAGGGCGCGAGAAGCCTAGAGCACGGCGTGGAGCTGAGCAGGCGGTGGCGCGTGGGACGAGCCGCGAGGCTTGGTGGCGCGCTAGGCCGGGGCGCGAGGCTCAGCTGCGGGCACGGGAGGCTGCGGCGGTGCGGCTGGACAGCGGTACGGAGGCGCGGGCGTGAGGTGAGGCGCAAGGAGGCGGCGGCGCAACAGTGCGGCGACGACTTGGGCGCAGGTCACGGTGGTGATGCGGCGGCGGCTCGGGCTAGGTCAAGGAGGAAGAACGAAGGTTCGAATAAATAACCCCCAAAACGCGACAGAAAAGGAAAGGGGAAAAGAGTCCTTGACGCGCGAGATCCACTTGACCGGACGCTCCGGTGGTAGCGACCGGACGCTACCACCCAGCGTCCGGTCGATTCCAGAGAGGTCCAAATCCTCTAGAATCGCGACCGGACGCGTCCGGTGGTCCATGACCGGACGCAGGCAGGGTCCGGTCAGTTTAACTTTGTCATCCTCCGATCGACCGGACGCTGAGCCCTTTCTGACCGGACGCACAGACGCAGCGTCCGGTCACTCCTTCAACAGTAGTTCACCTCCTGTGAACTAACCGGACGCTGGACAGCAGCGTCCGGTGCAGCGTCCGGTGCACCTTTTTTAGCAATTCTTCAACCTTCCTTTGCGCTGCCTGTTCCCAATCAAGTCCCAACTTGAATAAGATCCAAATAAACACCAATTGGGACTGATGTGAGTGACCTCTCTCAAACCCTCATATTTTTCAAAATATTTTGCCTTAGGCTATAATTCTTTTTAAGAAAATAGGCAACAAGAGGGCAAATGGAACAAAACGACAAACAAACATTTATGCATATGTAATGCTTGTAAGTAAATCTAGTTGCTTGTCAAGTTTGATCCAAGGTTAAGCTTCTTCACACGCTTTTCGGCGGTTATCTTAACCATGTTAGACAAGCACTATATGCATTGCTACAAATTGAACATGTTGTATATTACAATGAATGCAAGGGACAACACAAGCTCAATTTTTAGTGAAGTTACTAAAATCAAGTACATTGAGCTCATTCCGCAATCTACAAAATGTAGCTTCATCTAGCGGTTTAGTGAAGATATCCGCTAATTGATCTTCGGATCTTACACCTTCTAGTGATATATCATTTTTAGCTACATGATCTCTTAGAAAGTGATGGCGGATATCTATATGCTTGGTGCGAGAGTGTTGAACCGGATTATTTGCAAGTTTTACCGCACTTTCATTGTCGCACAAAAGAGGTACTTTCTCTAGAGCTACTCCATAGTCTAGTAAAGTTTGTTTCATGTATAATATTTGTGCACAACAAGCACCCGCGGCAATGTATTCCGCTTCGGCGGTGGACAAAGCCACACTATTTTGTTTCTTGGAGGACCAAGACACAAGTGATCTACCAAGCAAATGGCACCCTCCGGATGTGCTCTTTCTATCAACTTTGCATCCGGCGTAATCCGAATCGGAATAGCCAATTAATTCAAATAAAGCTCCTTTGGGATACCAAAGGCCAATGCTTGGTGTGTGCTTAAGATACCTAAGGATTCTTTTTACGGCAATTAAATGAGTTTCCTTAGGACTAGCTTGAAATCTAGCACACATACACACACTAAACATGATGTCGGGCCTAGATGCGGTTAAATATAACAAGCTACCAATCATGGAACGGTAGAGAGTTTGATCAACTGAGTTACCTCCCTCATCTAGGTCGAGATGTCCATTGGTAGGCATTGGGGTCTTGATTGGCTTACATTCATCCATCTTGAATCTCTTGAGAAGATCTTTTGTGTATTTCTCTTGAGAGATGAAGATGCCTTCTTTCATTTGCTTGACTTGAAAACCAAGAAAGAATGTAAGCTCACCAATCATTGACATCTCAAACTCCTTAGACATCAATTCACCAAATTCTTTGCATGAGTCTTCATTTGATGATCCAAAGATGATATCATCAACATATACTTGACAAATGAAGATATGCCCATCAAGCTTCTTGGTGAATAGTGTGGTATCGACCTTCCCAATGGTGAAGCCCTTCTCAATAAGGAAGTCCCGAAGGCGCTCATACCAAGCTCTTGGGGCTTGCTTAAGCCCATATAGTGCCTTGGACAACCTGTAAACATGATTAGGATATCTAGGGTCTTCAAACCCGGGAGGTTGATCAACATAGACTAGTTCATTAATAAAGCTATTTAAGAATGCACTTTTCACATCCATTTGATATAGTTTCATTTCATGATGTGATGCATATGCAAGAAGGATACGGATGGCTTCTAATCTTGCAACCGGTGCAAAGGTTTCTCCAAAATCTAAACCTTCAACTTGAGAGAACCCCTTTGCTACTAGTCTTGCCTTGTTCCTCACAACAACACCTTGATCATCTTGCTTGTTGCAGAACACCCACTTCGTTCCAATGACTCTTGCACCTTTTGGTCGCTCTTCAAGATTCCAAACTTCATTGCGAGTGAAGTTGTTCAACTCTTCATGCATGGCATTGATCCAATCCGGATCTTTGAGAGCTTCTTCTACCTTGGTAGGCTCATAGCAAGAGACAAAAGAGTGATGAGCAATAAATGAGGTAAGTTTTTGAGATCGAGTCATCACCCCCTTTGTTGGACTCCCTATGATGAGATCTTGTGGATGATTTTGTAGGAGAGGTGTATTTCTTCTATTGACCACTTGAGGAGGAGGTTGTGGAGCATCAACATCTTGTGCTTGTACCACCATTTGCTCATGGGAGATATGAGTATCTTCATTTTCTACTCTCCCAACTTTTTCACCATCTTGTGGTACATTTGATGAAGAGGGTTGATTAATGACTTGTACATCATCTTCATCATCTTTTGGCTTGATGTCTCCCACTGGAATATTCTTCATAGCCTCCCTCAATGGTTCATCACCTACATCATCAAGATTCTCATGTGCTCCTTGGGAGCCGTTAGATTCATCAAATTCCACATCATATGTTTCTTCAACCAAGCCGGTGGCATGATTAAATACTCTATATGCTTTGGACTTCAATGAGTAACCAACAAGAAAACCTATATCACAACGCCTTTGAAACTTCCCTAGGTGTTGCCGCTTCTTGTAGATGTAGCACTTGCAACCAAACACCCTAAAGAAGGAGACGTCCGGCTTCTTCCCATTGAGCAACTCATATGGAGTCTTGACAAGGAACTTTTGAAGAAATAGGCGATTGGATGCATAACATGCGGTGTTGATTGCTTCCGCCCATAGAGCTTCGGGGGTGTTGTACTCATCTAGCATTGTCCTTGCAAGAGTGATCAAAGTCCAGTTCTTCCTCTCAACTACATCATTTTGTTGAGGAGTATAGGTTGCGGAGACTTCATGTTTGATTCCAACTTCATCACAATAAGCTTCTATGTTTGTGTTGTCAAACTCTTTGCCATTGTCACTTCTTATCTTCTTGAGCTTCACTTCAAATTCATTTTGAGCTCTCTTGGCAAACTTCTTGAAACAAGATGCAACTTCGGATTTGTCATGAAGGAAGAACACCCATGTATATCTTGAATAGTCATCCACAATCACAAGACAATAGAGATTTCCTCCCAAACTCTTGTATGTTGTTGGTCCAAATAAATCCATGTGTAGGAGTTCTAGCACTCTTGTGGTTGACATGAAAGCTTTGGTTGGATGAGTGTTTGCAACTTGCTTGTCGGCTTGACATGCACTACAAAGCTTGTCTTTTTCAAACTTTACATCCTTCAACCCTCTCACCAAATCATTCTTCATAAGCTTCTTGAGTGAGCTCATCCCAACATGAGCAAGTCTTCTATGCCATAGCCACCCAAGTGTTGTTTTGGTGAATAGGCAAGTCTTCAAGTTTGCATCTTCGGAGGTGAAGTCAACTAGATATAAGTTGTTGTATCTAAATCCATTGAATATCACTTGATTGTCATCTACCTTGGACACAACCTCCTCCTTCTCGGTGAATAAGCATTGAAAGCCAAGATCACACAATTGCCCAACGGATAGCAAGTTGAAGCTCAATGAAGCAACATAAAGTACATTGGAGATGGAATGATCATTTGATATTGCCACTTTGCCCAATCCTTTAACCTTGCCCTTTGAATTATCTCCAAATGTTATTTTCTCTTGTCCATCTACCTCTCCATCTAGTGAGGTGAACATACGAGGGTCACCGGTCATATGTTGAGTGCAACCACTATCAATAACCCAATGACTTCCACCGGTCTTGTAGTTCACCTACACACAAGAGATTCAAGCTTTAGGGATCCAAGCTTGTTGAGGGCCCTTCACCTTCTCAACAAGTGACTTAGCCACCCAAATTTTCTTAGGCCTACTCTTGTTGGGGGGACCCAAGAACATGACTTTCATCTTTCCACTCGAATCTTTTCTAAGCATGTAGTGAGCATTGAAAGCAAAGGGTCTAGCATGTTGGGCAAAGGTTGTGGCGGTGGAGTTTGACACTCATGAGCAAAGTGACCTTCTTGTCCACACTCAAAACATCTCTTTGGCTTTGACTTTGGCTTTGATTGTTGGTGTTGAGCTTAAGCCTTCTTCTTCTCTACACTTGCCATATATCCAATGCCACTTCTATCCATCTTCATGATGGTATTCATGAGTAGCTCACTTTGGAGATGCTTGCCTCTAGCAAACTTGCTCAATCCCACCTTGAGATGCTCTTTCTCCATCTTGAGCTTCTTATTCTCTTCCTTGAGAAGATCATTGTTCTTCTCCTCCTTGAGTTTCTTGACTTCTTCTTTTAACTTCTCATTTTCAAGGATCACCTCTTTGTCATGATCAAGAGTTTCTAGCACAATGGTGTTGTGACTTTTCATTTCTTCAAGATCTTTCATGAGCTTCTCATTGTTACTCTTGAGCTTGACATACTCATCATAGTCATTGCACTCAACCACTTGCTTGCCCTTGCTACTAGATCCATGCTCAATGCTTTCATCAATTAAATCATCACATGAGGTAGCTATATCAATCTTAACAACATGGTTAGTAGCATCATGTGGCTCATTTGGTAAGAATTCTTGTGCAATAATAAGTGTATCATAATTGATCTTTAGAGTTGCATATTCATCTTTTAGCTTATTGTGACTAGTGATAAGCTCATTGTGCACCCACTCAAGTTTATCATTTTTATCTTTAAGCTCTTTCTTAGAAGATTTGAGCTCCTTGAGTTTGGATGATATAGAATTATTTGTTTCTTTGAGCTCATCATTAGCCTTTTCTAATGTGTCACATTTAGCTAAGAGTGAGTCATTTTTAGCATCAAGTTTTTCATTTGTAGCTCTACTCTTTCTAATGATCTTAGTATATTTTCTTAGTATTTTGACAAGATCATCATAGGTAGGTGAGTCATCATCATCGCTATCACTATCATCATCACTAGCATGTTCATCATCACTACTATCATCACTCTTAGTTACCTTGCGTTCACCTTTGGCCATAAGACATAGGTGTGTAGAGGATGATGGCGATGGTGGCGGTGAAGATGCAAGATCAATAGCAATGGCGGCCACCTTTTCATCGTCACTATCATCATCGGATGATCCACTTGATGAATCAATGTCCGTGAGCCAATCACCGACAATATAGGCCTTGCCACTCTTCTTCTTCTTGTAGAACTCCCTCTTTTTGCCATCTCTCTTCTTGTATGGCTTGTTCTTCTTCTTTTCATCTTCATCACTTGAATCATCTTTCTTGCCCTTGTTCTTGAACTTGTCTTTCTTGGGCTTTGTGCATTGATGAGCTAGATGACCAAGTTCGCCACAATTGTAGCAATCCATCTCGGAGATTGGCTTTCTTCTTGAGCTAGTGAAGAACTTCTTCTTCTTGCCATCAAACTTGATGCCACTCTTGTTTAGCCTTTTTAGCATCTTGGTGGTCTTCTTCACCATGAGGGCAAGGCTTTCTTCATCATCTTCATCACTTGAGCTCTCATACTCAAGTCTTGCTTTGCCCTTGTCTTGGCTAGCTTTGAATGCTAGGTTCTTCTCTTTCTTCTTTGTAGAGGATGAGCCATCTTGTGGTGTGATGTGCATGTACATCTCATGAGCATTGATCTTTCCCAAGATTCGTGTCGGTGTAGCGGTGGAAAGATCACCTTGATGTAGCACGGTCACAATGTGCCCATATTTATCAATGGGGAGGACACTCAAGATTTTTCTCACAACATCGGATGGTGATATTTGAGTAAGTCCAAGCCCATTGACTTCCTCTACAAGAACATTTAATCGAGAATACATCTCATTAGCACTTTCTTTGGGAAACATCTCAAAAGAATTTAGCTTTTTAATCACAAGATGATAGCGTTCCTCACGCTCACTCTTGGTTCCCTCATGGAGCGCACAAACGTCCGACCATAGAGCATGGGCGTCTTTGTGGTTCCTTACACGATTGAACACCTCTTTGCAAAGGCCTCTAAAAATAGTGTTGCGAGCCTTTGCATTCCATTTCTCATAATTCACTTCATCGCCTTGAAGTTGTGCGGCATTCCTAGGTGCGGGGAACCCTTGAGAGGCGGCTCTAAGAATTCCAACATCTAGAGCTTCTAAGTATGCCTCCATGCGGATTTTCCAATATGGAAAATCATCTCCCTCAAAGATAGGAGGAGGTCCATCCCCGTGAGACATCTTGCTCTAAGCGATTAAGCTTAAAAACGTGAGCACGAGGCTCTGATACCAATTGAAAGGATCAAGATGCCCAAGAGGGGGGGGGGTGAATTGGGCTAATTCTAAATTCTCTTGCAATAATCAAATCCTACGGATAGCCCAATTAACCCCTTGTGCCTAGGAAAGTGTTTATATCAAACTAATGCACAACAACCTCTCAACCTATGTTCCAAACTTACTCTAGCAAGCAATTCTATGGATGTAAAACAAGTATTGAATTGCTCAAAGTAAATACTCAAAGTAAGTGCTCAAAGTAAGTAGAGAGAGAAAGGAACGCGGCGATGTTTTGCCGAGGTATCGGAGAGTCGCCACTCCCCACTAGTCCTCGTTGGAGCACCCGCGCAAGGGTGTAGCTCCCCCTTGATCCACGCAAGGATCAAGTGCTCTCTACGGGTTGATTCTTCGACACTCCGTCGCGGCGAATCACCCAAAGCCGCTCACAACTTGAGTTGGGTCACCCACAAGCTCCGCCGGGTGAACACCAAACTCCCGATCACCACCAAGCCATCTAGGTGATGGCGATCACCAAGAGTAACAAGCACGAACTCTCACTTGACCACGCGAAGCCTAATGAGAAGATGGATGCACACTTTGCTACTCTTGATTTGCTAGTGAGGCTACTCTCTTGGATTCTCAAATCACAAACACCTCACTAGGATCTTGCTCTTCTTGGCACTCACAAACGTGTTTCTCAGCTGTTGGAATGAGCAAAGGATACTCCACTCACGAGTGGAGCTTCTATTTATAAGGCAGCCTGAAAAACTAACCGTTATGAGCTTCTGCGGGATGACCGGACGCTCCGGTCGTGATGACCGGACGCTCCGGTCAGTTCAACCCGCGAACCAGCATTCAAGTGATGACCGGACGCTGTCAGGGTCCGGTCAGTACCGACCGGACGCGTCCGGTCGCTCTTGGATGCTTACTGTAAACGACCGGACGCTGGATACTCAGGGTCCGGTCACACTGACCGGACACGTCCGGTCACACATTTCCAAGTCTGGACCCTTACTGGAGTCGACCGGACGCTGGTCCTCAGCGTCCGGTCACATGACCTCCCAGCGTCCGGTCACACCAGACTTGATCTTCTCGGTCAAATGAACTGACCGGACCCTGCGGCCAGCGTCCGGTCGCACCGGAGCCAGCGTCCGGTCAGTATTTGACCCTCCATTCACTTCCAACTTCCGAACATATGTGAATGAAGTTTGCTCCAAAGGATCTTAGGCATTCATAGGAGCTACCTAGAGCTAGTTTTAACAAGTGTGCACCACACCTAACTCACTAGACTCAACTAGGTCAAGCTACCCGTTCATACCCCCCTTCATAGTACGGCCAAAGGAAAAACAAAGTCCTAAACTACTCTAAGTGTCTCTCCAACTCCAATCGACACTTAGAACTAGTCATCCTTAACCTTGTCGTCCATCCTTTGAAAACCGAAACGATTTCCATCGTAGGGGCATGACAACCTCGATTGCCCAATCGATCTCTATTACCATGACCTAACTTACTTGTCTCTGCAAAACACACGTTAGTCATAGTAATCTTTGTATTGACATTAATCACCGAAATCCAACTAGGGGCCTAGATGCTTTCACTGCTGAGATTGCTTTTGGGAAATTGATATGGCTTTTGATTCATTTTGGGGAGAGTGATTTTTTTGTTTTGATTGTGTCGAGCCTAGCTTTTTCGCTAGCCCATGTCTTTGGGGATCAAGATTGTTTATTTTTCTTTCTTTTTATTTTTTTAGTTCCAATAAATTTGTGCGGTGTGGTGTTGTCAATGCACTCATCAAGGGGGAGATTGAGATGCCGGTGTGCTAGCACCTTGGTGATGAGCGATTGACAACACGGTGTGCGTGTGACGTGTCTCTTGGCAGGTTGTGGTTGCAGGTGACAGGTGGAGACAAGGTACATGCGACGACGAGTGAAGAACGAAGATAGGACGCCGCGTCGAAAAACCGCGGGGGCGGAGAAGGGTGGATCGAGGCTTGCGTTCGAGGGACAGGCGATCGTGCGGTGTACGTCTACTATACCTGGCTACATGGCGGGAGGACGTCGAGGGAGGTTTCCGGATTATGCCACAAAATCCGGGGTTCGCTGGTTGAGCCACAAAGCCATGCATCGTACCGGGACGCTCGTGCGGCGTGCGTTGGCCGAAGATGGAAATTCTGGCGATCGCGATACGATTTCGGATGGTCGTGCGGCGACATCGCGAGGATCACATCGCGGAGATGGAGGGATCACGGACATCGCGGAATTTGCCATGGAGGACGTAATTGGAATTTACGCCCCTACGTTGGATTTATTTAGCGTAGGGGGTTATGTGAAAATAGGTCGTGCCACCCTTTGGAGATATAAATATGTGGCACCTAGGGTTGAGAAGGGAGCGGAACGTTTTGGACTCTCGGCGAGTTACTATTTACGCGTAAACAGTACCCGTGAACAGTACTCGTGCCCCGGGTTCCACGGTTCAGTTTTCCTCTCTCCGGTCTAGCCTAGGGTTTGAATTCTAGTGAGAGGTTTTTGTTGATCTCTCCGATTAAGAGAGGGAGGATGTTCGGGCGGAGGCTAGATGCACTTTTGTAAGTTCAATTACTCAATTTAATCTTTCATCTATAATGATTGATCTTGTGCATCTCGATTGGTTCTTTACAATTCTCGTCAGCATCTGACATAGTCTGCTTGTTTTATTTTTATCTCAAGATCCGTAAGTCCGATTGACGTGATTCCAGTTGGGTTAGTTTCGTAATTTCATCTAGTTTAATCTGACAAATTTTTAGGTCAATCGGAGTTACGAATTTTCGTCCACATCAGGTTTACTAGGTACATAGAGTTCTGGCCAGATTTGAAAAACGTGATTTAATCAGGTTTTGTGTTTAGGGGAAGGGTTAGAAATTATTTTTGGCTTCCGCGACCATTCACCCCCCCCTCTGGTCGCCCGTTTCGATCCTTCACACAGGAGGAAGGATAATTAAGATCCACCATAAGAGTTTGATCGGCGGCCATACATGGTGATAGGACCAGAATCGAAAAGGTGTTGGTTTCCACTTGCCAAAAGTTTTCCATTGACAAAGGAAAGCTAGGGTGTCCTGTGCCTGTACGCGTACAACATAGTCCAGTTAACAGTATATTAGTCTATCCCTAATAATAAGAGGTAAAATTTCTTTCATTTTTTGTCTGGCCTCTCCCTAAATAATTTGTCAATAGAAATAGAAAGTTTGTACAAAACTAGTACGGTTTGCAACAGGAGTTCGTTATTGTGTCCGGTCCTGGGCAAGCCGGAAAAAGAATCATGAGACCTTTTTTTTTCGAAAGATCAACCCGGAAACTTTTCTGATCTTCACGCACCTTCGAGGAGGTGAATTTGCCTGAGCGCCGCGCGTGCTCGCAGGACGCTGAGGAGGGTGATGGCCTCGTCATCAGCATGCGCGACGGCCAGGACGTGCAGTGTCCGATGAGTTTCGGGGCGCAACGTTCATGTGGTCGTCCGTGACGGACGAGGTGTCGCAAGGGGAGGGGCAGCAGAACAACAGCCGCCGGCGCGAGGTCCAGCGGCTCACGTTCCACAAACACCACCGTCGCCTCGTGATCGACGAGTACCTGCCGCACGTCCGCCGGAGAGGCCGTGAGGTCCTCTTCGGCAACCGCCGCCGCAGGCTCTACAGCAACAATAGGATCTCGTAGTACTGGTACTACGACGAAGACAACGCGTGGATAACCTTGATCCAGCGCACATCCGGCCGCACATCGAGGCGTTCAGGATCCTGGCCAAGAACTACCTCGGCGTCGACGCGCACCCGCTGTTCGGCGCCGTCGAGGAGCTGCTGATGGAGGTGGACATCGCCAAGTGCCTCATGACAGCCAAGAACGCCGGCTCCGAGGAGGATGCTACCTGATCGAGGAGCTGAAGAGGAAAAGGGAAGATGCCAAGGCTTCCATCGACGGAGGCAAACGCGGCCAAAGCGGACAATGATCAAGACGTAAAAGAAGATGACGAGCAAAATTGAGAAGATTCAGGAGAAGATGATGAAGAGTCGCAGGACTCAGAAGAATCTGACGAGTAGTCATATAGTACCTAGTTACATACGTATACACCCAACACTTGACTAAAGTTTTTTTTTTCTTTCTATGAGAAGTACTTCCTTCCTAGATAGAGTTACAGACTTGCAGTTATCTGAAGATGGTTGCTCAGTCCTGACTGAAGGTGTGTTTACGGAGTTGAACTTTAGATAGCGTCTTTAAACATTTGTTTTTGTTTTTCGAGCAACGCACTTTTGTTTATTACGTTCATCACCTGTCCAGGTAGCTTGATCGCGATCAACCCAGGCTGGTTACAGACTCCAGGAGGGGATCAAGCCATACACAATGACACAACCGTGACCGGTGGAGGTGCCCCTGCGATTTGCTTGTGGGATCTGGCTGCCCTTTTTTCTCCTTTTTTTTCCTACTTTCAAAAGAAATAAAGGAGAAAAAAAAAGGAAGAACAAAAATAAAAAGGCATTATAGGCATTTCAATGTTTTTTCTAACCATCAAACGTTTTTATTTTTATAAAAAGCTTCAGCTCCACAAAGCAAAAAAAAAAAAAAGATATTCTACCAATGAAGCGGAGTCGTATCAAACGGAGCGTGAAAGACACGAGAACGTAACAGAATAGATGAGACAATGAGCTATTGAGTGAGACGAGCGAGTGGATAGGGAAGGCTGGCAGACAAAAAAAAAAAACTATAGCTTACGGGAAACTACGATGTACTAAATGGGAGGACTCAGGTTGCTGGGTGTGAGTAATCAATCGGCCTGTTCGCTGGTTGGTTTCTAGAGTAGCGTGACAATCGTATAAGTTTACTAGTCCGGTTTATAAAACACCGACAGTTGGCCGACCGCGTGGGAAGCCCGGGTTCGGCGGTAGAACCATGCTTCGAACAGCGTCTCCGTAACCAGCGGAGCGTGGAGTGTCAGAGCACGCACGAACGGTGAAATCACCCACTGCCACGCGTCATCGTCGTTAGTGATTAGGTGGCTACCAAACGCCATGCCTCGCAAGATTGAGCCCAGAACCAAGACCTAGTCCTACACAGTGGACAAACTACCCATCATGTCTCAGCGGACTGTCAGCTGTCACTCGAAATCACGTGCATTTGAGGAAGCAGGCTCCTTGAGTGCACCATGCACCACGCCGAGTGGACCAAACCGCGTTGCCCTCAGAACCGACTTCCGCGATAACAGGACGCGCTAGCTCTTCATCGAAAGCAGCAACCGTATCTAGGAGCAGAGACACGACGAACGCAACATCTTCGCACCATGAAGGCCTAAGCACCAGAATACACGAGCCTTCCTAGCCAGAAGCTACAATAGGCCAAACATGAAGGAATCATCCCTAGGGGCTCGCAAGCCCACTGAGGACGTCAAGCCAACAAAGGTTGACCCAGAACCGTCCGAGAGGTCGATCCGCGCTAGCTACGACTATTCCAAGCACTGAAGAAGCGCCCTCATCAGCTCATGGCCTAGAAATAGTGACAATTCTGCCATGAGCAGACACTTGGGAGCTCGTCACATCCCGAGCAATGACAACTAGGTCCACGACAACTTCTGGTGCATCGGTCAGTCACGTCCACCTTAACTTTAGCCTCTCTACCCAAGCACGTTCACATACACGTGGAGGCTCACCTATAGTTTCAGAAAACTTAGAGCCAACCAGGGAACATGATGTCTTTACACTTCACCCTAGCAACGTCCAAACTCCCAAGTGATTCAGTCTGGCTCGCGCTAGCGGCCAAACATGGCCCACTCGCAGGGATAGTACACATAGTCACACACACATGATCCATGGCGTAGCACTGCTTGTCATTGTCCTAGTGACCGATTCACCTCGAGTTCTTTCCGATTGCGCCTCAAGCCATGACAAACTGGTGACCCAAGTGTTGATTTCTCGCTTGCACCAAAAAGGTCGCTCGACCAAGCCTCACAGACCAGCTCTAGGGCAAGGCTAGGCACCTACACACAGGTTAAGGAAATAGGGAACTCGTTCACCCTAAGGAGAAAGGAACAAAAGGAAAAGAAAACTCTAGCCGCTCACTCGCTTTCTTCTTGCATCACATCGAATCTACAACTTTTTCTGACGTCTTGCCGCGCGATCGGGTCGCACACCTTTTAGCCCCACAGGCCAGCCCCTAAGCTGAAACGCGCACCACATGCACAGGACTAAGGAGGATGGCATACATTCCTAGCTCAAACTAGAAGAGAGCGAGGAAACAGCAAGGTGACAAAGCGAATGCGCCGACCACATACCATACATACACTGAACCCAAACATATTCATTATAGAAAAGGACATACACACAAAGTCCTAGCTTGTTACAGTAGAAACTCCTATACATCAGAAGCCTAAAACTAGAGACGAACAGTGGTAGCCGACACCTTGCTCATGAGGACCTCTGCACTACGAGCGGTGGAATTGCCGATGGCAAGGATCTCGACATCGGACTTCCTCGACGAGTATCCTTGCCCCACGGCGTCTTAGTCTACGCCCTCATAGTGGGAGTCAATCGATGTCAAGGCCGCAAGCACACCATAGTGAATCCCTACGGAGATCAGGGTCCACCTGGTGATGAGCCTCGTCGAGGCAAAGCGCTAGCTGGGTACTCCCCCGGCTGACACCAAGCATGATGATGCGCATGGCCTGGCTAGAACTGGTCAGCGCCATTATCTCCACAGTCGCCCTCGCCTCTAGATCTGAGAGCACCCTCGCATGCAAACCTAAACAAGCGATCGATCCGTAATCAAGCACTGCTATCAAGCTAAGACGCAACATGGACAAAGAAGAACTCACTAGCACAAGTGGAACGAAGGCCTTGTCACTCAGCTCTGAGGCACTGATGACCCTGCTCAGCCTCATTTCACCTCCTGAATGGCCATTGTTGTCTTGAGGTTGGCCACCTAGATCATCAGCAAATCGATCTGAGATCAATCTCGCGCCCTTTGCTCCATGAGCTGCTCCTAGGCTGAATCAACTCCTCTAATAGCGTTGACCAGGCCCTCACGAAGCTCCACCTGCCCTTTTTGGGAGGCCTCCAGTTCCTCCCACAAGCGCCGCACTTCTGCCCCTGCCTCGGCTATGTGGTCGTGATCCACAGTGTTCCTCGACTGTGCCTGGAAGGCCAGGCGCAGAAACTAGAACTTCTCAATTGAAGTCCTCATCAATTCCTGCAAGAGAAGAAAGAAGTAACCATACCATCCAACTAAAGGAATGACTCGCACAGCGAGCTCAAAAGACAAAGCAGAGCAGCAAAGCCTCACTTGCTAGCGGGGCACGACCTCCTCGGTCATTAGCCGTTGGGCCTCCACGCCCAACCCGGTGACTATGGTGGTTGCGTCGACCAGCTTCGATAGGATTGCTAGGACCCCCATGGCTTTGCGAGGTGCCAGCCCACGTGGCCTGCTCAACCATGTCGTTCACCATGAACAGAGCCTCGCAAGAACCCATAGGGTGCTGCTAGACAAGAGGATCTTCTCTAGGTCTGACCTCCTCATCATGTGGAACCAGGGCTGGCTCACCAGCATCACCAGCTATCGTCCTCATGAGCGATAGATCGACGACAGATGGTGAGTTTGCTCCCTCCTCTAGGACAGCAGTTGCCTCATCCTCACCCGCATCCAGGGCCTCCCCTTCAACCATGCTTGTCGTCGCTCTAGCATCGTAGTAGCCCTCACCCACGTCCTATGGACACAAGGTCACGAGGGGAAGCCATCGGGCTATGGTCACCATGGTCTTGCTGTGATCCGACGGAAGGCCCAACCATATAGGTGGGTTCACGAAGCTCAACGACTTGGCGATCTCGAACTCGGGAAGAATCTCCCTACAACAGAACTTCCTGAAGACAAGGGAAAAGACAACATAGGCTCTATCGCTAAAAGAAAAGGGCTAGGGGGTAACGTACCATATGGAGCGACTCACCGAAGGGGGGACAATAAGACTCATCATGCCTCTCCCCAGGAGCTTAACCGCAATAAGGGTCATGACATCTGATGTCGTGGGACTAAAAGCCAATGAGGTGACTCGAGTCACGACAATAGCATCGGCCTCCGACCACCTGCCAACTCTGGCCTTGCGGCCAGACGGTGGTGAATTAACTGTGGATGGGCCAGATGGAGTCGAGGACAGAAGGCCTTGGCCACCATTGCTGGTGGCACAAGGGTGCTTCGAGCTTAGCCTCCTCAACAATAATGAAGCCGAGTGCTTCCATGCCACCATTGCTGGATGCGCCACACGATCGCTGCTGCTCGACCCAGCACCTTCTTCGAATCTCCTAGATTTAGCGAGGACACGCTTGAGGACCTTTGACTTTGCATCAGAGTCGCTCTCTGAATTCCCGCCTCCATCAGCACCACCTTCATCCAGCAGCAGAGCCCCATGCCTTTGTCGCTCCGCCCTATTGAGCGACTTCTCCACCTGAGGCCACCTCTGCACGCTAGTGGCCTCCTACTCGTGGGCATTGTGATTGGCGCCCCTAGAACGCGGGATGTGAAAGCAAGAATGGAACAATGAAACAGGTTGTCAGAAACAAGCCATGTCAGTGATCACCCGACTAGTGCCGACCATGGACAAAGGGAGAAACATAGGAAAGGTGACTCACTAGGTCAGGATGATAGTTCACTGAAAATGCCATGACATCGCACTTGGTTGCGACCATGACCCCTACGCTAACTAGCTCGGCCATCTACTGCACGATCATGTTGTCCTCAAGCTCCTCCATAGCCTTACGGGTCGGGTCTTTAGCCCTGACATAGTCGCACAATAGATGAGCCCGCTGCTTCAATGAAAGGGCCCGACGCTCAACCATGACCCAGAGGACCACAACGCCATCCAAACCGGCCAACACTCTGCCCTTGAGGATCTCCAAGATCTCCACCACCTCCGCCAGTCATTTCCCATCGTACCCCCGACCCTAAGAGGCTGACCTCACTGTAGGAGCGATCGAGAAAGGTAGCAAGGTGGTAGAGGTGTTGTCATGAATGTAGAACCAATTCCCATGCTAGTCGGAGTTTGAACTCCTCAACAGCAGGCACGAGAAGAGATGAGACACCACAGAATGCATCTAGATGTTCATCCCACCCACAGGGGCCAATGCTCCACTGGCAGACCCTATCACACACCGACTCTTGACTTTGGAGAGCCATCAGAATAGGTCTTTGTTGGGTTCTATCCCAAGGAAGGCCTCGTAGATAACCATGAAGCCCGCAAGCTATAGCATGCCATTGGGAGGAAAATGCTGCATCTGGATGCCATGCTCCTAGAGCAATGCCCAGAGAAAATCTAACACCAAAATCCTGAACCCATGCTCATGGAAATCGGTGAAGGACACCATTTCCCCTAGGTCGCGGGTTAGGGAGCACCTCACCAGCGACGGCTCTCCTCCTAATGACTTCCTTTGATGGAAGGAGGCCATCGTCGACAAGCTGTAGAAGCCTCACCTCAGTCACCATCAAAGATACCCACTTAGTCATCCCTAACACAAGCAGGGTGCAAGGTGAGGGTGAAGGCAGAGGCAGCGGTGGAGGGAGACGGCGTTGAGCTATCACTGGCGACTGCGCACCTCCTAGGTAAATCCCTTGAGTTTGATTCCCTTCCGTCCCTGACAATTGCAGCACGCAATAGTGGAAGGCAAAAACAAGGTAAGGGAACTTGAGCCAAAGGGGTCGTATATGTGGTGGCGACCAGGAGTGCGAACCACGTCCTTGCGGAATCCATCTTGGGATGAGTCCCATGGACCCATGGCAAGTGAGCTGCCGCATCGCAGCAACCGAGCGACATGACGCATCATGTGTTCACACGTGGATGACTGAGGAGGCAGTAAGTCCCTAAGTTCACGCGTAGAGCAGCCTGCTACAACCATGACCCCATGTCGTGCTTAGGAAACTCGCTCTTGGGCTGGCCCTTAGATGGGTTCGAGGCCATAAAAGAGGTAGGGGTAGGATGAGATGGTCCCCTGCAGCTCTAATCGATGGTGTGAAACATCGCGACCATCTCCTCCTGTGTTCGATTCGTTCGCTTCAAAGTTG
The DNA here is from genome assembly GCF_019320115.1 of Miscanthus floridulus. Taxonomy (NCBI): domain Eukaryota; kingdom Viridiplantae; phylum Streptophyta; class Magnoliopsida; order Poales; family Poaceae; genus Miscanthus; species Miscanthus floridulus. Next base: position 82,966,036 of record NC_089585.1, on the reverse strand, counting down.
CCCGGGTTGATCCCGTCTTGGGGGAGGCATCTTGCTTTTTGGCCGCTGCGGAGGCTGTTGGGGACCGATGGGCTTAACGGCCAATGATTTATGGGACATCTCTTGATGAGGCACAACCAAACTCTACGTCGATTGGGGAGGATATCGGGTCCCACTAGAATTACCCATTGAGCTCGACGAGGTGCACCATTCTGACCGCATGGTTACGGTGGACAAGCCTCTTGTCGGTGCGAAAAGTGACCAATACATAAATATTTGTAGTTTTGCCATGCGTTGTGATCAGATGTAGCCTAGCACTCAATGACATAGTATTTATACTGGTTCAGGCAACGTGCCCTATGTCAAGTTTCAGTCGGTCGGTGACTTTATTCCTGAGCCCAGGTGCTCAAAGTTTGTTGTGGGGTTACAAACAAGTAGGAATGAGATGGGGGCATTAGAGGCCTGGTCAGACTCTAAACCAAGCAGCTAGAATGACGGGTGTTTGAATCGTCTAGCTGCTCTTTTCGGAGGAGAGCCAGAGAGAACGTCCGCTTACCTTTCGGGAGAGAGCTCATCCCTTTTTATAGTTGAAAGGGATGGCCTTACAAGTCAGAGAAAGAGAGAGTGAAAGTGTATACGTGTGCTACCTAGTGTTGTTGTCCATGCTGTTAGGTACGAGACGGTCATCGGCGCCCACAATACTATTTATGTCAGACGTATGTTGTAGGCTCTACCATGTTCACCTGGTACAACAAACATCGGCGCCTACAATACTGTTCGTGTTCTGACACGCCTAGAAGGTTACATAGTGCTCGTCTGGCATGGCCTAGTGGCACTATCCTGAAGGCGTGCAGGGTACGGTCCTTAATATTGTGATTGACTTGAACATCAAACCTTATCTACTCTGCCTGATCCCTGGGCCTTCACCGAGCGGGCGTCCTCGGTCGGTTGTTCCTAGTTGGCCCCGACTATGTCGGTCGGGGAAGAGCCACGAGCAGAGGTTCAGCATACCCTCGGTTAGGAAAGGAGGTTGGAGTCGGACTGTATCCCTTCTTTAGCTAGGCCTTCTAGTTGAAGATTGGATCATTATCCTGGCCTGCCATTAGGTATCTAGGCTAGCCCGGGAGGCGCGCATTGTCACTGCGCCATCTGCTGGGCCAAGTTTTCATAGGGAGGCAGGTCCATTGGGGACCCTGGGTTTATGAACCCGATAGGAGCCCCCGAGCCCTTTTGGGACTTTTGTGAAGTCATGAAGGGGTTGTTTTGTACTTGTTTTATGAGTGCACCCAATGGGTGTAAGATTGTGGGGTGCCATGGTGGAGCACCAACCTAAAGTGTCTAGCGTCGCTGAGGGGTTGGGCAAGGCAGAGCGCCAACCCATAGTGTCGGGTGAAAAACCTAAGCATCAAGCATGGCCGAGGGGTCGAGCAAGGTGGAGTGCCAACCCAAAGTGTTGGGTGCGGCGGAGGTGGGCGTAACCCCCGAGCCTACAACCGACTGAAGAGTCGGCTGGAAGCTGAGCACTTTGGTACTCTTTTCTGAGGCTATGGACTCTTGTGTTCCTTCAAGCTAGGGCATTTTGCCTATGTCTGTTTTGGCCACAACCTCAATGGCTCAAGTGGATTCCTAAGCCGAGGTTGGTTTGTCTGAGCCCCTCGAGCCCTGTTGGGCTCGGTAGGGGTTGGTCTAGTTTTGTGCGTTACCCCGTCCACGGTTTCCACATTCGGAGGGGTTGAGCTAACATCGCTTGCCTCAATGGCTCGAGTGATGCGCTCAGTGAGCTCAATAACGGGCATGTCCGAGTGGAATTTAGGTCCATCGTTCGAGTTCGGGATCGATGGTGATTCTGTGGACATGGCTCGAGGTCAGGATCAAACAAGAAGGTTAAGATGACCCTGTCTGCTTTAGAGTGGATTGGGCAAGGGCTGCTGGGCTCATCTATGTTTTCTCCCCTAGCTCTGTTTGACGTGAGGTGGCCTTGAGCCCTTCGTGGGCTAGCCTTCAAACCCCAGTTGGTCGTCGCTTATATCGAATAAGGCGACTACCGCTTCATGACGCAACACGAATCGTTGTGATGCAACAATTGCATATGCAATGCTTGGATGTATGGGATGAATGTATGGATGAATGTATAGATGAATGTATGAATGCATGCATGAGAAGGGATGAATGAATGATCATGCACTAGAAAATAAAAAGGAGGTTTGGTAAAGTTACCTCGATGGCTCGAGTGACCGGTTTGGGGAGCTCTTTTATCGGATATGTATGAAAGGGATCCCTGTTTGTCATTCATGACGGGATTGGCATAACCTGCATGGGGCATCCCGCTGCTCCTTACCTATCCTCTGGGAGCCGTCTAAGCCATTCGATTGACTCGAGTGACCCGTTGGCCTCTCCTCAATGGAGGTTTCATTGGTGGGCCTTTCCAAACCCTGCCTGGGAAGGTGGAGGGTCATTTTTGTGTGGTTGCACCTTGTTTCCTATGCCCGGGTTGCAGTAGTGGTGGGCCCTACCTAGTCCATGTCCTGTTAACCAGGCGATGTTTCGCTGGTAGGGCGCATCCCATCAGCCAGGGTCCACGCCCGGTGGCATGCCTTCCCGCATTAAATAGGGGGAAGGAAGAGGGTTTTCCTCCCATTCTTTCGCCTTTCTCTAACTGCTACCTCTTATCCTTCTTCTTCTTTTTGCCAAGCCCGTCCATGTGCCATGGCGGTTTCTAGAAGAGAGGAAGGAAAGGCGAGGGAGAAAAAACTCATAGATTCATCCATAAATTTGAGGTGCGATATCGAACTGGAGGCCATCCAGTGTGGATGAAGAGGTGCTGGCCGCCTTTGCCGAAAAGGGGCTGCTCCCATCGAAGGAGGTGATGCATTGGAGGCTCCTGTGCTGGGGGAGGTAGTTCAGTGCCCCTAGGCTGATGAGGTCGTATCCTTCCTTGACTTCCATGAGCATAGGCTCAGGTATCCCACGCACTGGTTCCGGCGCAGGCTCCTCAACGAGTGGGGTCTAGAGTTGCAGAACGTCAACCCGACTAGGGTGCTGCACATCGCTGGCTTCATCACCATCTATGAGGCCTTTCTTGGGATGGAGCCGCACGTGGACCTCTTCTGGCAGATCTTCAGCGGGCGAGCCCTATCCGTGGGGAAGCCACCTAGAATCGCGCCTATTGGGGGATTCGCCTAGCAGAAGAAGCCAAAGTCATCGACTCCTTACCCCATGTACTCCCCCTATGATTCCAATTGGGGGTGGCACAGTGAGTTATTCTACATCATGAACCCGACGTAGGCGCCATTCATGAAGTTCACCGGAACAAGGCCGGAGAAGAGGGACAACTGGTCGTGCGGTCTCGTTGGTCGGCAGAACAAGTTGGAGGTTATTGAGGCAGAGCTTCAGAAGCTTGTGCAGCAAGGCCTTGATGGGTTGCGGGTCTTTTATACCTTCTTCTGCCATCAAGTCACCCCATTAGTAGAGAGAAGGCGGCCGATGTGGGAGTACCTTAGCCCGATGGATCCCGACCGCGCATCGCCAGAGGAGTTGCCAAAGGATGAAGTATGGAGTTGACTCGATCGGGTGCTATAGTTGAGGGATAAGGACTCCCTTGAAGGGAAGCCCAGACCTCTTCACACCGCGAAGCTGTCCAATCTGGTATGCTTTTTTCTCGTGACCTTGTTCTCCTTGTTTTGATGTTTTGATTGATTTTGAGTTGCTTGTTTCAAAGGGACTCTTGGGCTAAAAATCCTGGCCGCATCTTCTGAGGGGGGCAGAGGGCATAGCTTGACAAGCCACATAGAGGGAGGTGGTGCTTGCTAAGAAGAAGAAGAAAGCCAAGAAGGCCTAGAGGAGGTTCAAAAAGGAGGAGATTAGCCGGTGGGTCTGGGGGGGGCGAGAGCCAGAGCGACATGGAGACAGAGCTTGAGTTGGAGGAGCCCACAGAGTTGGGTGGTTACACGAGTGTCTCTGAAGATGAAGGAGACAGGGGTGCTGTTGTGACCTTAGTGGAACGCCATGAGCCTATGGTTGCATCCATTGGTGGTGGGCATGATACAGAGACATGCGACGATGTCCCTAAGTCAATGAAGCATGCCATGAGCGAAGACACTAGCCTTAAGCGAGAGGTGAAGTGGGCACGGTCGCCTTGCCCTTTGGAGGAGTCATTGGCTTCGCGCCCCCTGCTCCGAGCATGGTGGAGCACACCGGCCGGTCGGGGGGATGTGACCGTCCCCCTATAGCTTCAAGGTCGGCTTGTGTGCGCGACCCCCAATGGGGAGATGCCCCGCTAGTTGCTCTGGGGGTTTTGCCAGGAGCTGGCGGTCGCAGTCATTCATAGGCCGATCGAGGACCGGTTGGGTCAGCTCCTTCCTCGGACGATATGAGGGCTAGCAAGTCATGACCCGTGGGTGGTCCTCATCCGATTGGCTTGTCATGAGCTAGTTGGGGCTTTAGGGCTCTGTCGCTGTCGTCTAGGTATGCATTCATACTCCCACCTGTTCTCATAGCTGAGTTTTTGAATGTGACTAACCTACGCTTTTTTGACAGCATCCAAGGGCTGGTAGGATTGGGAATCTCTCCACCTCCCATGCGAGAAGAGTGGATACCCAGCCTGCAGCAGGTCACAACAAGTGTCCGAGGAAGCAGGCTGGTAGCGGTGCGACCTTCCTTACCGAGGGTTGTGCCTTCCTGACCGGTTATGAGCACAGTGGCATCAGCAGCGGTGGTGATGGCAGAGATCCCCATGGTGATGGTGGAGGTTAGGTTAGAGGTGATTCTCGTGAGCCCTCCCTCGACAATTATGGAGGAGGAGAGGAGGGAAACTAGGCTCCCTGCCTCGCTCGGTGGAGGAGCACATGGTTCGCCCGCCTAGTCAGAGCTAGAGGGGTCTAGAGGAACCATGACCGGGCCAGAGGTAGTGCACCCACTGGTGGGTCATGGAGTCCTAGTGGTGGACATCCCTCGCTCTGGTGAGTCAGGGACTGGGGTGGAGCTGCCAGCCGTCCTGCTGTCATGGGAGTTGGTGATGATCCGATCATCGCGTGACACTGTGATGGCTAGATCTTCTAGCGAGTCGACTATGACCCGTGAGCTGGTGTGGCCCTTCCCTGGTGAGCCAAGAAAGGCCCAGTTCATCCTTTGTGATGAGGAGGAGGTGAAGCTCTAGCACCTGCTTGGGGAGAGAGGACTATTGATGGAGTTTGATCTCGCCCTTACCAAGGCGAGGCTCAAGGAGGCCTTGGAGAGGGTTAAGCTCATCCATCAAGACATGACAGTTGACCTGCCATGCATTATAGAGGTAAGTTCTCTACATCTTTAGTGTTGTCCTTGACTCCTTGGCCTTTTAATGGTTAAATCAACATTCCTGCTTCCTCTCTTATAGGATCTAGAGATGATGTTGATCCATAAGTCCTGATTTCTTCGGGAGGAGCATGGTCGGATGGAGCAGGAAGTAGCAGCGTCATGGTGGGTCGATGAGCTCAGGCACCAGCTAGATTCCACCCACTGTGAGTCCCATGACTGTGTAGCTGAGGTGATGGGAGCATGGGTGGTAGAACTACGTGCGGACGACTACTGCAGAGTAGGAACTCGACGCAGTGAAGGTCCACTTGGCGGAGACTGAGGCAGCACTTTAGAAGTCCTTGGAGGCTCTGGAGGTGGAGCGGAAGGCCTTGTCGGACGTGAAACAAGAAGTGGTTGTGCTCCAGGGGTAGATGCTCGGGGCAGAGGAGTCAAACACTTGACTGCTTGAGTGGGTGACCTGGCAAGAGAAAGGGCTCTCCATTCTCGAAAGCGCCCACCTTGGTATGTATCTATTTTGCCTCCGGTTGATGTCCTGATTTTTTTCTTTCCTTTGCTTCTGAATTTGTCATCTTTTTCTAGAACTGGGTGGAAAGATTGGCTCTCTAGAGCAAGAGCTGAAGACAGCCAAAGCCACAGTTGGTCGAGGCACAAAGCCGCTAGCCTAGTCCCTTGAGGAGCGACATGCTCTTGAGGGAGAGCTCGACCAGATTAGCAACATCGCGTAGGTGGTCATCTCCGAAGTGTTCAGGTTAGGACCGAGCACTAGTACACCCGCCGTCTAGCTGGCGGATGTCCCAAATGAAGTTCGGGTGCTCGTCTCCGATGGCATGTTCTACGGGATGTCGGGGGTACTAACCTCAGTGGCGACCCACCACCCCAATCTAGACTTCATGGCCATCTGTAGAGGGTACGCTGATGGGTGGAGCGTGGACAAAATCCATGTGCTAGGGGAGAGCTTGGTGCCATATGCATAGATAGTCACCGAGCAGGTCACCACGTAGTTCGAGCATGGCTGAAGACGTGCACCGGGAAGACGTCGTCCAGCCTATGGAGGGAGTGGAGACCGGGTCAGACACGAGCATCGTCTCGACCCCAACAAAGCTGAACATCGTCCCGACCGAAAGCGTGCTACCTTCATCCTCGCTGATCGTCCCATCAGTCGATGCTGCTAGGGGGCCATAATAGAGTTTAGAGTAGAAATAGTTAGTTCATGTGAGAAATGAAAATCGTAGGGAAGCCTTGTGTGAGCAGTTTACATTCATGAATGTTTTAAGTTCGTTGTGTGATGAAATCACTCATGAGAGGAAGCTTATCCCATCCGTCCTTATTTTTATCCTTGTGTAGCTTTGTTTGTTGTCCTTTCTTTTTCACACCTACCCGTTGACCCATAGGCTACAACCTTAAGAACCTGGGCATGGCCCGCGAGGCTCGGTTGCTCATAACTGTAGGCCATGGCCGGTGTGATCAGTCAGGAGGTTAAAACGCAAGTTACGTAGGGCAATCAAAGGAACGCAATGCCCTTTTGTTTGGGTGAAAAGTATTACTACATGATAGTAAAAAAGGAGGATGGTATCGCACCCCCGTGGGGCCCTCGAGTGACCTAGGCCAAGAGTGCTTGGGCTAGGGTGCTGTAGGAGCACACATTGAATGGAAATAAGCAGTAAGACCGAGCTTTAGGGAAAGAAACAACGTAACTATTCAATGTTCCATGTGTTGGTGAGAACATTTCTGTTGTCATCTTTCAACCCGTAGGCGCCCGGTCGGATCACCTTGGTCACCATGTAGGGTCCTTCCCATTGTGGAGAGAGCTTATGTTTCTCTTTGGTCGACTATATCCTTCGGAGTATGAGACCACCGACCTTGAGGATCCTCCCCCTGATTTTTCTTTCATGGTACCTGTGGAGAGTTTGCTGGTAGCGATAAGAGAGGATGATGGTTGTCTCATGAGCCTCCTCAAGCACGTCGACCATATCCTGCTGCGCCTCCATGACTCGGTCTTGGTTGAAGGCCTTTACCCTCGAAGCACTGTGATCGAGGTCGAAGGACAACATTGCTTTAGCTCCGCATGCGAGGAAGAAAGGGGTGAACCCTATGGACTGGTTTGGGGTCGTTCTTAGACTCTAGAGGATCACTAGGACCTCTGCAACCCATCGCTCGACATACTTATTGAGTTAGTCAAAGATACGGGGCTTGAGTCGTTGGAGGACCATGCTATTGGCCCGCTTGACCTAGCCGTTGGTACGTGGGTGTCTGACCGAGGCCCAATCGATCCTGATGTCATATCTGTCACATAAGTCTAGGAACTTCTTTTCAGTGAAGTTTATTCCATGGTTGGTGATGATACAGTTTGGAACACCAAACCAATAGATGATGTTAAGGAAGAACTTGACCACCTCTTCTGAGAGGATGTTGGTGATAGGCTTCGCTTCTGTCCACTTGGCGAATTTGTCCACTGCTACAAGTAGGTGAGTGAAGCCACCTAGGACCTTTTTGAGGGGTCCAACCATGTCGAGGCCCTAGACTGTGAATGGCTAGGTGATGGGGATGGTTTGAAGCTCCTATGCTAGCAGATGAGTTTGCCAAGCATAGAATCGGCATCCCTCACACCTGTGGACAACCTCTTCTACATCTCATAGTGTGGTAGGCCAGTAAAAACCTTGGTGAAAAGCTTTCCCAACCAGTGACCTCGAGGCTGCGTGGTGTCCGCAGATTCCGACATGGTCTTCAAGGAGAAGCTATTTCCCTTGGTCGGTCAGGATGCACTTCATGAGCACTCCCGATGGGCTCCGTTTGTAGAGTTCATCACCGATGGCGATGAACGTCTTGGCGTGTCGAGCGATTCATCATGCTTTTATCCTTTCTGGTCGGAGAACCTCCTCAAGGTGGTAGGCGAGTAGTGGTGCTCTCTAGTCGACTGGATCAAGTGCCATCATGGCGATGTCGGTGGGCAATGTTGCCATGGGGGTGCCAAGGTTGGAGCCCCCGAGCACTTGGTTGGGATTGGGGCACGTCAGGAGGTCAAAACTCCCATGTGCTGGATTGGTGTCGGGGTGCGTCTGGGTCAGAGCCTCTAGAATGCGGGCAGACGGCTCATGGAGATTGTTGATGAAGACCACATCTGGAGATGGAACCCACCTGGCAGCCAATTCCATGAGGAAATCAGTCGCATTGTTGTCCTTTTAGGGGACACGGTGCAGTTCGATCCCTCGGAACTTATCCTCAAGTTTGCGCACCTCCTGGCAATATGCTGCCATGAGAGGGCTCTTACAGGAGGACTACTTCATGACTTGGTCGATGTCCAACTCTGAGTCATCGTGGACATACGACCACATGGCGTCGAGCTTGATGGCGATGCGTAGTCCGGTGATGAGGGCCTCATACTCTATGACGTTGTTTGAGGCTGAGAAATGGAGACGGATCATGTAGCGGAGCCTGCTCCCATCCGAGGAGATCAAAACCACTCTAGCCCCCGAGCCAGGCACCATGACCGACCCATCGAAGTACATCATTGTGATAGAACTGCCCAATTTATACATGATCAAGTACGACTATCCCCGCTAATAGGTTGGCACACGCATACTTTCACTTATATAAACCTGATAGTCTGTCGAGTGTCACGAAGGACCTCGGTAAATCAACATCATAACCAAAATCGAGGGGTTAAGCAAATACACATCACATATAAAGAGTTGTAGCTGAAATAATGTTACAAATGGGTTCACCAATAATAGTACAAGTTTGGGTTTCAAAACCAATTAGTGAAAACAACATAGCTTTCAAATGATTACATTAATATAAGTTCCAAATACATTGCTAGCATAAGTGACATCCTATAATAAAAGCATATAGATGAGAAGTAAATATAGAGTCACCGAGCCCACCGGTGGTTAGCCACCATCTTTAGCAGGCCAAGAACTTCACCTACAACATGGTGGGATAAACCCTGAGTACTCAAATGTACTCAGCTAGACTTACCCATCGTAAACCAGAAATAAAGTGACTCCAAGGATTATGCAAGGCTTTATAAGTGGACCTAGCTTGATAATATTTTGCATAAAAACCACTAATTCAGCTATACATTTTTATAATTCTATCATCAAGTTAATTATTGCTATTCATCTCTAGATTAGCAACTAACCTATGCTAAACATGTGGTATATCATTTAGTAGCATAGCAATAGTAACCATAGCTGGTGTAGTAATTCCATATTCATCTGAACCATCACATTCCATAATACAATTACTACGATGTTAGAGCTAGCCAAGTTTTTCACTGTCCAGGAGAGATGACGATTCGTATCGATTTCAACAAGCTAGGAATTTATTCCTAACACAAACCCAGACATACCTGCACCAAGGTAGTCTTAGGTCACCTTTGGTACAACTTAGGTACACATTTTATGGGTTCGCCTAGCGTCGCACAATTAGGGATGACCAGCTGCCAGGATGATCAGGACTACCCTGCCCTTGGGCTCATGCCTAGCTCCCCACACATTCTTACTACCATCTAGAGTGTGCACTTTGATAGAGCGGGGCGCGACCTAAGTTGAGCTACTTGGCTTCGCAGATGAAATGAGTTATCTGGCCAGCTAAGTGATAGGCATGCGTTCAATCTTGTCAAAAGATCCAACAATGATACATTCCTTAATCGACACAGACGATGATAGATCCACACCTAAGGCCTCCATGCCTTGTTGCTTCTCTATCGACATCCCGCCCAGTCTCCATTCATTATTAACACAAGGTTATTTCCACGATAGCAAATATAGCCAACCATGCTTTGGTATCCACCTATATCTCATAGGTGATAGGAAATCACCTGACTTCTACCGTTCTAAGTATGGCTAAGCATATATTCGATCTTGGACCTACACAGGGTTAAAGGTGTATTTCTGGATAAGGTAGTTCTAAGCATCAAGTGGTTCCAATCAACTCTTATAACCTAATGCATCAAACATAAGGAACTCAAGTGATATTTATAAAAATATAGGAGGCTTAGAATGCTCTGGGGCTTGCTTGGGATCTAATACTAGGTTAGTGTTTGTTAGACGACAATCGTTTGGCACTTGCTTAGTCCTTCCATCTTTAGGATAGGTCCACCATATACCATCTTTGGGTTCGGCTCCAACATCACGTCCTTCACATGGTTCATCTAGCGTACCTAGATGAGATGCAAGATGCACGTGCATGAATATGAAGAATGGTAACATAAGATGCATCATATAATAGCATTCAAGGCAACCATAAGGTCATACAAGACATAGGCACCTAGAGTTATTTAACTAAACATCACACAACCTTTTATAGAGGGATAACAAGCATACTAGGCATGACACATAAGTGAACTTAAGTTCAGATATTGCACCCATGCATCGATCAAGAACTAACCAACATGTTTAGCCAAAACAAGAGCAAGCTAAAGTAATCACCTAGCAAATGTATAGAAATCTGGACAGCAGCACAACAATCACTTGTTTCAACTATAACTGGAGATATAAGCATCCGATAAGGGTGACCCTAGACTTTCTAGAAAGTTAATTAAATTGCCTACAATATTGTTATTATCATCAAAAGCTTATTCCAAAGCTAACCAGGTCCAACATGCCAATGTTTTAGATCTGCACTAAATTAGGATGGAAAAGTAGTAGTAATTTCAACAATGCAAAACTAGAGTTATAGACATCAAACAAGCACGAACCTTAACTTTCTAGAAAGCTTATTAAATTATCTAAAATATGTTTATTATCATCACACGGTGATTCCATAATTAACAAGATCAATCAAGCACAATTGAGCACCTCTGTCCAGACTTGGACAGATTCTACCATGTAACTTCACAAGCTTATAACTGGAGATTTAGACCACCAAAAGGAGTGTTATTTAACAATTTATAAATATAATGAAAAGAACTACACTTCTTATATTATCTCTAAGACATGATTCAAAGCTTAGCTAAGTCAAACAACACAATCATTTAGATCTATATAGAGAGCATGCAAAATCTGACAATGAATTTGCAAAATCTATAGCTCCTAAATTATTAGGCCTATGGTCATAAAAATTTATCACAAGCTAGATTATAAAATTAGATACAAGTTTGGTATTCACTACAACCACAGAAAACATCATTTACACTACGAAATCAATTGCACAAGCAAAACTGCACATGCAGTCCACACAACAGTGGTACAGAAAACTGATAGGAATTTCAGAGAAGCATAACTGGAGTTCTATACATCCATCCCACATGGATCATAACTTCTTGAAAATATTATGAAGTTACCTACAACTTTATTATTCTCATCTTAAGATGATTCTATAGTTAACAAGGTCAATTAATCTAATAAATGCATCTCTATCCAAAACATGGACATAATCTTACATGCCACTTTCAACAGCTATAACTAGAGTTCCACATGTCCAATAAATGTGGTTCTAAACTTTTTATAAATCTTAGCAAATTATAAACAACTTTGTTATAAACAACTAGAGCTAATTCTGCTATTAACAATGCCACACATTACCAACAAGGCAACCCTATCTGGGTTTGGGCAAAAACAGCCACATAATTTTAAGCAACCGTAACTAAAAATATACTTAACAAAAAATTATGCCATTTAGATTTTTAAAAATCTTAAGAAAAGTACTACAACTCGTCTATTGTCATCAATGCATGATTCATAACTTAACTGAGCCAATTAATTCAAACATGCAGGCCTAATTAGAATAGGAGCAAGGCAACATAGGGCATTTGTTATTTTTATAACTCTTAAACCATCAAAACTAAACTCTTGAAATTTTTATCAGACATCAACCATCACCTTAGTATCACTCCATTAAAATTTTACATTTATTTGAGCACAACAACTGCAGTTATGAAAAAGACAAGACACAACTAGTATTAAAAACCTAACTGCATAAATTTATTTTTACAGCAAAAACTTTAAACTAAAGCATGCCATATTATAGATCTACTGCATATATAATTTCACAAGGATTCCAAAAGTTCTCAATTACTATTTTATGATTTTTCTACTAATTACTACGAATCTTCAAAGTTGATCATTCAAATCTGCATAAATAAAAGAAAACGGGATGTAGATCTTGCATCGGGGACCCTGCAGTTTTCATAAATTAAACTCAAACAAAAAGGTCCTTTTCAGCACTATTCAACTGAGTCACGCATTCACACTTAGACCCTTCTCTTTTCTTGAATTCAAGCGTGAGGTCCTTCCTCTTTCTTCTACACATAGAGAGCAGGGGAGGACGGCGGGGAGGGCCAACCGGCGGCCCGACGACGATGAGGAGTGGTGGTGCAGCACGTGTGGGCTCATGCGCACCAGTGCATGGCTTTAGCATGGACCGTGGTGGCCTATAGTGGCCTGGCCACGCATGTGCATGGCACGTAGAGGCGCAACTCTGGTGGCGGCGGCACTACGATGGCCGCGGTGACCGAAAAAGGGGCGCAGGAGGGGCGCGCGTGAGGCGGTGGAGGCGTAGCGACACTCGATTGGGTCATAGAAGGCTCGGAGGTGGAAGAATGATGGCGGCCAAGCTTGAGCTCATGGCGGCATCCATGGCGGCCGCGTCTCGGAGCGCGCGCGCAACACCAGAGAGCGAGGGAGGGAGAGTGGAGAGGCGAGTGAGGGATAGGGTAGCTCGGGTGCTCAGTTGAAGGAGCAGTGGCACAATAGGGAGGCAGGGCACGTGGCAGTGGTGGGGGCGTGCAACTTCCATGCACGGTGGCCACATAGGCAATCTATCGAGCATGTGGCATGCATCGTTGTGCTCGACTTGAAGTCCATTTTTGGGCCGGCCTTGCTCCGAACTGGGCTATGGGCCTTTAAGCAAAGTTGTTCCTCTTCTGATGCTCTACAAACTTGATTAAGGGAGCAAGACCATTAGAGCTATGGATGAGTAGATAATTGAGCTCTAAAGTGATAGTGTCAACGTATTGACAGCGACAAACAAAAATTCAAATTGATGGTCCAAACGAAGTCAAAAGAGTGCCATCTTTTTACATGCTCTTCGCCACAATGTATACTCCCACTTTTATTTTGGGACCCGATCATGTTGCTTAACAAAATCATGAGAACACTACATGCCAATGTCGACGATGATGAATTCTAGACTTAGCAAAATTTTAAGTACTGAAAATAGCTACTGATTCAAAGTTTGAGCCTCGATTTGACTTGCCTACAAGCTGATCTAGCTCTCGGTCCAAAAACAAAGTTTGTTCTACTCCACTCAAACTTCAACTTTTATTAAAGGTCAAACTTCATATCTAGTACATGAACCAATTCTTCATCTTGGTCAAAGCAGCATCTCGTTAACCCTAGGATTAGGGTTTTTGACCAGTTGAGGCCTTTTCTTGACATGTGCTCAACATGAACCCTTCATGACTTTTGTTGTAGAGTTCAATTAGAGTCATTTGGGCAAGGTAGCAAGGTTTGGTTGATGATCTATAATTCCATTCACTTAATAAAGCAATCCAAGAAATATTATAACTTATCATTTCATGTGACTTCTTGATTCTAAACTTCATGAAACTTTTTGACTGGTCTAGATGGATGCATGTTGATGTAATGTACATGAAATAAGAATGTTTAACCTTACTCTTGCATAATCTTCGCAAGGGTCCACATGTAAGCAAAGGTGCATTGTCCAAGTTTAAATTGGAGCTCACTCTCATAAATTTGATCTTTCACCTTCATCACCACTTAACCTGTCATGTTTGAGCTCAAACCCATTGCTTAACTAGTGACAAACACCTAGGGTGTTACAATCGTCCAGTACTCATGGGTGACGTCTGGGGTCAGGAGCTAGACTTCGATCCATTCAGCGATGAAGTCAGTGAGAGCATGAGACTTAATAGCAGTGCGAGGGATATACAGAATGTCGTGGCCCATGAGCTCAAGAGCCCACTTGGAGATCCGTCCCATAGCATCACGGTTGCAGACAATGTCTCCTAGTAGCTACGAAGTAATGACCATGACTTCATGGTCGGTGAAGTAGTGTAGGAGCATCTAGGTCGCCATCAGTACGGCGCATAGAAGCTTCTAAACCTAGGGGTATCGAACCTTGGCATCGGTGACTACCTCATCGATGAAGTACACTAATTGTTGGACCCTCAGGGGGTGTCCTGGCTCCTCCCTCTCAACGATGAGGGCGGCGCTCACAACATGGTTGCTTGCCGTGATATAGAGGAGGAGGTGTTCTCCTCGTTTAGGAGCGATGAGGATTGGGGTCGACGTCAGTGATGCTTTGAGGCTTTCCAAAGCCTAATGGGCCTCCTCAGTCAAAATAAATGCATCTGTCCTCTTGAGAAGTTTATAGAGAGGCATCCCCCATTCGCCTAGTCAAGAGATGAACCGACTCAAGGTAGCCAAATAGCCAGTGAGCCTCTATATGCCCTTGACGTTGCGTTTAGGGCCCATGTTCAAGATGGCCATGATTTTTTGGGGTTGTCTTCGATGCTATGCTCGAACACGATGTATCTGAGCAACTTCCCCTTTGGAACCCCAAAAACACATTTTTTGGGATTCAATTTGACGCTGAACCTTCTGAGGTTCATGAACGTTGTAGCCAAGTTTGCGATTAGGTCGCTAGCTTGAGCCATTTTCACCACCGCATTATTTACATAGACGGCGATTGTTGGTTTTGGCCGCTTGACTTGGTCAGGCTAGTTGAGCGGGTTGATTTGGTCGGCGAAGCATCGCTGCATGCACCGTTGATAGGTGGCACCAGCGTTCTTTAGACCAAAAGGCATAGTTATGTAGCAATACGAACCATAAGGGGTGCTGAATGAAGTCACGACCTGGTTTGACTCTTTCATCTTGATCTAGTGGTAGCCTGAGTAGGCATCCATAAAGGAGAGGATTTCACATCCTGAGGTGGAGTCGATTATCTGGTCTATGCGTGGCAAAGAAAAATAGTCCTTTGGACATGCCTTATTGAGGTCAATATAATCAACACACATTCTCTATTTTCCAGTCTTCTTTTTTACAAGAATAGGATTACCTAGCCAGTCAGAGTGGTATACCTCTTTGATGAATCTGGCTGCTAGGAGTTTGGCGATCTCCTCGCCTATGGCCCTACGCCTCTCATCGTCAAAGCAGCATAGACGTTGCTTAGTAGGCTTTGAGCCCGAGGTGAGGCGTAATGCATGCTCGGTGACCTCCTTTGGTGTGCTCAACATGTTAGAAGGTTTCCATGCGAAGACATCATGATTGGCGCGTAGAAAGTCAGTGAGCTCACTCTCCTATTTGGTCGAGAGCTGGGTCTTGATCCGCACCATCTTGGTTGGGTTGGTGGGGTCGATCCCCACTGCCTTAGTTTCCTCAGTCGGGTGGAAGGCACTCGAGGAGGTTAGCTCATTGTAGTCTAGGATTGCTGGAGTTGACAAATTCTCGAGCTATGGGAGCTCGGTGAATTTGATGATGGTGGTGGCGAGCTCATAATGCTCGCGGTCGCATGTGTAGGCATGCAAAAGGTGCTACCCATGGTGATGATGCCATTGGGTCTCGGCATCTTTAGCTTGAGGTAGGTGTAGTTGGGGATCGCCATGAACTTGGTGTAGCATGGCTGCCCTAAGATGGCATGGTAGGACCCTAGGAAGTCCACCACCTCAAAGGTCAGGACCTCCGAGCAGAAGTTGGCTCGGTCGCCATATGTGATGGGCAGATCGATCTTCCCGAGTGGGTATGCCTACATCCATGGGATCATGCCGTGGAAGGGAGAGCTCACTGGGCAGAGCTTCGACCAGGGATGCGCATGGCGTCGAGGGTGTCGACGTAGAGGATGTTGATGTCGCTGCCTCCGTCCATTAGCACCTTGGTGAGGCACTTCTTGCGGACAATGGGGTCGACAACGAGCGGGTAGCGACCCAGTCGGGCGATGTGGAAAGGATGGTCTCTCCGATCAAAAGTGATCGGGGAATCTGACCAGCTAAGGAAAGAGGGGACAACCGATTCGGTGGCACATGCCTCTCTATAGCATACCTTTTGTTGGCGCTTAGAGTGGATGTCGTTAGATCCCCCAAAGATCATGAGGCATTCCTCAGAGTCAGGGAAGCCGTCATCATCTTTGCCTACCGCGCCTCCCTTTTTGGCCACCTCCTCCTTGCCTTTCCCTTCCTTCGGCTTGCTGATGTGCCGCAGAAAGCGCTTGAGGAGCTTGCAGTCCTTATAGAGGTGCTTGATGGGGTAGGTGTGATTGGTGCATGGACTATCCATGAGCTTGTCGAAGTGGTCGGGCTGGCCCTGCCGGGGCTGCTTGCCCGCACGATCGATCGCTATGACCAAGGCTAGATTGGTCGGTCGGCAGCGATCCTTCTTGTTCTTCTTGTCCCTTTGTGTGGAGGGGCCTTCACCTTGGTCCTCGCGCTTGGCCTTGCCCTTGTCTCGACCATCGTTGAAGACCACCCTAACCGCCTCCTTGCTGGAGGCGTGGTTTGTGGTGATGTCGAGCAGGTCATGGGTGGTCTAGGGCTTCACACAACTAAGCTTGTGGATCAGGGACTCGCAGGTTGTCCTAGAGAGGAACACGCTGATGATGTCCATGTCGACAACATTAGGTAGTGAGTTGCGCCACTTTGAGAACCTGTGGATGTAATCCCATAGGGACTTGGGCTCCTACTGGTAGCTCTTGAGGTCCTAGGAATTCCTAGGACAGACATATGTCCCTTGGAAAATCCCGATGAAGACCCTCTTGAGATCCACCCAGTCGCAAATGTTGTTGGGCAGAAGGAATTTGAGCCATGCTCAAACATTCTCCCCCACGCAGATGGGGAGGTACTGGATGATGAAGTGGTCATCATCCACTCCTCCGGCTCGGCAGGTGAGCCAAAAGTCTTCGAGCCATATACTGGGGGTGGTCTTCTCGGTGTATCTAGCAATGTTGGTGGGTGGTCGAAAACGTTGTGGGAATGATGCTCTCTGGATGTGATGACCAAAGGCCCATGGCCTTGGGCCATTTAGGCTAGGGCTCCGGTCATTCGATCAGCCACCTCGCCTGGGGGGTGTCCCCCACACTCCTCGATGGTCAGGCCAAGATCCGCAACGCCTGCTCTTGCCGCCACTCGATAGACGTCGTCATCATGCTAGGCATGGCATCAATTGTTGATGATGCTACGAGCGTCATGGTTCGGACCAAGATGTTCACGCATAGGTGGTCAGCGTGGAGTGAGCACTGGGTTGGGCTGTGGTGCAGCCGTGGCCTCCCGCCCCACGCCCGACAACTATAGTGGTGAGTGGATGGAGCGATTCGACTGGTGCGGCCCTAGTCTCTCGGTGGGGCAAGAGGCTGCAAGCCGGTGTCACGGTGTGGAGCTCTCTGCCTATTGAATGGCGGCAGTCTCCACCAGCGCCCGGAGGTTCTAGTGGATTGCCTTTTCCTAGTGGTCAGCGGGCTTGGGGAGGCTGCGCAAAAGCATCGCTGCAGCAGCGATGTTTTGGCCAGCTCGAGTGAACTGAGGGGGGTCATTCCCTTTGTCTAGGATGTTGTGTTGGACCTAACGGACGTGACCCCGAGCATCGCGAGCCGGGTTATGCACGTGTGGTGCAGCATGCTGCGCCATGCGTGCCAATGCAGGTGGCAGCTGGCTCTACCGCCTTTCTTGTAACTCCTCGCTGTGCTTCTATGCACACGCGAGGGCCTCCGCACGAGGGTCCCGAGGGGTGTGAGTCTGTAGAGACTCCGCTACCACTAGTGGCTATCCTGGAGCATCCGCCATAGTGCACTCTTAGGACAAAGGGTGGCCAGGTGCCACGACATCGCCGATGCTAGAGCCATCGCTTTCGACCTCGTCATCCATGAGGTCGTGAAAAGGAGTTGGGAGCATACCCCGTAATCCCCATGAATTTGGATGTGAGAGGGGGCGACGTTAGCATCGTTCGGAGCCCCGGACATACGTGTCCATGGGGGACGTGAAGCCATAGAGGAACCAGTCGCACAACGGTCGCGGTGGGGACAACGGGGTCCCTCCGGAGAGTCAGCAGAAGGTATTAAATAGTGAGTAAAGAACAACATGTATGTTACTCACCATGGAGTTTGAGCCCAGCGTGGGCTCGAGGTGAAGCGCGAGTGTTTCGACATTGAGGTCGATGAGTGGCTCGGGGCCGGTGGAGCGCACTCCTCCTCCAGTGGACGCCAGGACGAACGCCTCCTCATAGAGGCGGAGTACACTGAGTCGGCCGGCAACGAAGTTCAGACTCCCGAAGAGGAAGGTCTGGAGTGGCACAAAGACGGGAGGAACCCACGTCCCAACATGTGAGAGCGTGGGAAACTCTAGCGAGCCGAAGCGAACCATATCGCTCGAGCCCGCCATGTCGAAGATGGTGGAAAGGTGGGCCATCCAATGACCAACAGCGTGAACACACGGCGTCTTCCCCACAGATGGCGCCAACTGTCGGTGCGAAAAGTGACCAATAAGTAAATATTTATAGTTTTGCCGTGCGTTATGATCGGATGTGGCCTAGCACTCAATGACACAGGATTTATACTAGTTCAGGCAATGTGCCCTACGTCCAGTTTTAGTCGGTCGGTGACATTATTCCTGAGCCTAGGTGCTCAAAGTTTGCTATGGGGTTACAAACAAGTAGGAATGAGACGGGGGCATTAGAGGCTCGGTCAGACTCTAAACCAAGCGGCTAGAATGACGGGTGTTCAAATCATCTAGCTGCTCTTTTTCAGAGGAGAGCCAGAGAGAACGTCCGCCTGCCTTTCGAGAGAGAGCTCATTCCTTTTTATAGTTGAAAGGGATGACCTTATAAGTAAGAGAAAGAGAGAGTGAAAGTGTATACATGTGCTACCTAGTCTTGTTGCCCACGCTGTCGGGTATGAGACGGTCATCGGCACCCATAAAACTGTTTATGTCAAACGTATGTGGCAGGCTCTACCATGTTCACCTGGTACGGCAAACATCGGCGCCTACAATACTGTTCGTGTTCTGACACGCCTGGAAGGTTACATAGTGCCCGTTTAGCATGGCCTGGTGGCATTGTCCTGAAGGCGCGCATGGTATGGTCCTCGATATTGTGGTTGACTTGAACATCAAACCTTATCTGCTCCGCCTGATCCCTAGGCCTTCATCGAGCAGGCGTCCCCGGTCGGTTGTTCCCAGTTGGCCCTGACTGTGTCGGTCGGGGAAGAGCCATGAGCAGATGTCCGCCGTACCCCCGATCGGGAAAGGAGGTAAAAGTTGGATTGTATCCCTTCTTTAGCCAAGCCTTCCGATCGAAGATTAGATCGTTATCCCAACCTATCATTAGGTATCTGGCTGGCCCAGAAAGTGCGCGTTGTCGTTGCGCCATCTGCTGGGCTGAGTTTTCATAGGGAAGCAGGTCCATTGGGGACCCTGGGTTTATAAACCCGACACCTCTCCTCACGTGGGGCGAAACAGAAGGTGCCTACAACCAGGCATCAGATCTCTCGAGGTCAAAAAGGACATCAGGGAAAAAGGAGTGGGGCCCATGCGACCCCGATAAGGGTCATGGCCAAGCCACGATCATCTTCTCCCCATGTCTCGGGTCACCGACCTGTCGCCGTCTCAGAATCTCGTGGACCAATGGAGGCTAGCAGCCCCCACTAGGGGAGATTAACCAAACTAACGACTAAAAAGACTCATGAAGGTGCCTCCACAAGGAAGGTGCCTATACTTACGTGGATCGCGTCCTGATCACGCACGATAAGAGATGCTTCAAAAGCCACATGGTAATCCTCAGCTGACGAGGGCATCCTAGACCGTGCCATTACTAGGGTAAACGACCATGACTTAGCTACCACCAAGAGACCCTAGAGAAGCAAGCAAACACAAAGAAAGGGTCTCTCCCATCAAACTTTGGAAATAGGCGCGACCAAGCCGTGCACCAAAATACAAATATGGAATCATGACACCGGTGACATCTCCAGTAAGCCCCGAGAAGCCTTGCTACTTCCATGGAAGGACAAGGCAGAAAAGAACATTGCGCCAACCTTTCTGTAGCAACACGACCCTCGGGGCACAAGAGCAAAGGAGGAGGCAAGGAGGTCGCACCAGCTCATGGACTCCTGAACGGGCACCCGTGGGCTTTCACAAGCACCAAAGGGCCACAGGCAGAGAGCCTTGGTGATCAGGTAAAACCCATCTTGCCCAAGATGGGATTGCCTGATCCCCATAGTTCATGCGCACCATGAGCAAATCCTTCCCCGCTCGCAAGACCCCATCTAGCACCAGTCGTTGAAGAGGCACCACTAGCTTCCCGAGCATTACCGACGACCCCTAGTGGGACGCATAACGGGAACTACATGGTTCCCCTTGGACTTTCCTCTATCATTTCCTCACTCTCTCAACATCTAACCACTCAGTGAGGCGAAAGGAAAAGCTTGTAGTCACAATCATGAGTGCCTCAAACGGTAGAAAGGCCTCCATTTATAGGCTAGGGACGGACTGAATAGCCTGAGACCCCCGTGCCGCATGGTGAACCACGGGAGGTCACAACCGATGTCAGATGCCCACATGAGGTCAGGAAAATCGAGACTCTCACAAAGGAAGGGCCAATATAGTGTCAACGAGACCACTCGGTCCCGCTTGGGTCACGAACCCCGATACGCAACACACTGTCATGGCAGGGTTTAATGTCACGTACCATGTTGTCAGGGCATCCTGACAGGGCAGAACACAACGGCCACCTACCGCATTGAACGCACCTACCCGCAAGGGGTCAAGTGACGAAGCTCGAACGAGCTGCGAGCTATAAACCAGCACTCGGCATACACGCATCACAGCGCTTTCATGATCACTTCGTGATCGCAAAAACGTTCAAGGGCTACTGTCGGGGTTATGATTCCCGGGTGTCTTAAGGCACCGATTAATTAAGCACGCCAAGCGGCCCATGACATATCAGTTAGCGAAGGCCGGAACGACTAAGGCCCAGTTGAGCCAAGCAGAACAGGTTTGGCGCCAAGGCTAGGGTCGGCCGCGACCCCTCCTTCTGTCTTAGTCGCACGACGCGCAAGAGACTCACGACCTCTACGCCGTCCCGACCCCTAATGGAGGAACGGGCAGAGGTCAAGCCCAACCAAACATGCCCGCTCTGACAAGAGTAGGCACGCCACACTGACCCCGCAAGGACCGAGGGGACAGTGGTTACCGTGGTCCGGTCAAACGCCACCCCTGCGCCACGCAGCTTAGACAAAACAACACCGGCTAGATACAGCCCGAAAAGACGCATGTACGATTCTACCTACTACGGGATGAGATCCACGATGAAGGCCTTGACTTAGAGGCCATTCAAACCGGCGGGAGCCACGACCCCAGAGCTCGGGATCGTGGTCACCAACTCCACAGGATGACCAGGCGGTCGACGTTCGGGGGCGGCTATCAACTCCTGTACGACGCCCCAGGAAACTTGAAGGCGATGACGAAGACCATGGCGGAGACCACATTGCATAGGACGGATGGCGAACCACCGCCGTGCCCACAGTGCCGCCACGGCCGGCACAGTAGCACCACGTCACACCATGCCACGACGTGGCTGTAGGACCGTGACGACAACCACGCCCAGACGTGCACCACAAGACGACGTAGCTTGCAAGCCAAGTTAGCTAGGTTCTCCCTCAGGCTAACGACCCTTCGATCGAGAGAACCTTCTACTTTGTACATGTCCTGGTCCTCGGACTTTATATAAGGGCAACTAGGACTTTATATAAGGACAGCTCTTGAGAGACTATCTCATTCACTCATTCTTACACCGTAGAAAGGCTGCTAGAGCAGTGCGATAAATCGTATAATTTTACTGGTCTGATTTACAAAGCACCGATACATTGCCAAGGAAATGAAAGTAATGAATAAAATAAATAAGAAAAAACAGCAGCATAGAATGCCACCGAACGGCGAACTGCACAGTGAGTCTGTGACCGTAGTTTTGACTGTCAGCCAACGTCACTGGTACTGGGGTTCCAAACAGTTGCTGCAGCCTAGCACGCTCCGCGCGACTGCCGGAGGCGATGGAGGCGCCGGCTCCATGGAGAGTGCTCGAGTTCTACAGCGGCATCGGCGGCATGGTACTATCGAATACCCTGTTCTCTCCTCCGATTCGTCCCGTCATCTATCTAATCTAACGGCGGCTAGGGTTTCGGCGCCTTTCCCCTTTTGCTTGCAGAGGTACTCGCTGATGGCGTCGGGTGTGCGGGCGGAGGTGGTGGAAGCCTTCGACATCAACGACGTCGCCAATGACGTCTATGAGCACAACTTCGGCCACCGCCCCTGCCAGGTACCCTCCGCTTTGACCCCAAAATCTTACGCTCTTTCATAGTCCTGAAACCGAGATAGAATGTGCTAGTATATGTGTCTAGTGCAACCGATTAAGTGTGAGCCTAGGTGCAAGGGAAAAAATTGCAGTTGTGAGGATCACCTGAAGATTCAGTCAGAACCTTGGCTATGTCACCTGATGTTCAGATAACACGACACTTTTTAGCCCTGTTTTCTTGGTACTGCAGCAGCTATAATGTTGTTCGTGTATTTGCATTTTACATTTTTATTAGAAAGTATCTATTGCTAACTCGACTGTAATTGAGGATGCCTTCTTCATTGCTTGCCCATAGTTGACAAATTAGGGTGAGTTTTATTAACTTTGCAGTTGAAGGGATCAAGGGAATAGAGGGGGCAATGGTCACTTGTATTTCTCATTTGTGTAGAGTTATGCACCTGGGTCATGTACCTCACCATCAGAAGGATATTATCATTCTACCTACACATTGGTTTTTATATTTTAGTTTGACTTGTGAAGAATGAACTGAACTATGCTGTTATAGTTTTATTAACTGTATGTTCATGCATCATTCTTGTACTACAGGGGAACATTCAAGCGCTCACTGCTAGTGACTTAGACAAATACAAGGCACATGCATGGCTTCTTTCTCCTCCATGCCAGCCATACACACGGCAAGGTTTCCATCTCAGTAATATATATTCTAGCGCTATGTTCTCTTTTTCAGTTTTGGTTCATGGATCAACCATTGTGTAGGACTTCAGAAGCATTCAGCTGACGCTCGTGCATTTTCCTTCATCAAGATTCTCAACCTCATGCAAGACATGAGCTATCCTCCACAAATGTTATTTGTAGAAAACGTAGTTGGATTCGAGGTTGGTATATACTTTATTTGGATTTTTTTTTGTTTTAATACTCGAACTTCTCAACAGTGGATATATCTTGTTCATTTATGCCAGGTGTCTGACACACATGATCAGTTGCTGGAGGTCCTTTCAAGTCTCAATTTTAACACACAAGAATTCATCCTAAGCCCCTTACAGTTTGGTGTCCCATATTCTAGACCTCGCTACTTTTGTTTGGTAAGAACTTTTTAGTGTTTGACATGTTATACTGTCATGGCATTTCACAGCCCTTATTTTCATTTTTATTTGCCCATCAGTTCTTAGTTGACTATTACCTGAGGGATGTCCAGGTCTCCAGGGAATCTGTTGCCTATGATAAAATATGGTGCTTTTCTTATTGTGTTGAAAAAGACACTTCAGAAATGAGAAAGTGTGTCTGTGTGGGGCATTTTCTGATAAGTGATAAATCCACTGGATTGTATCGATCAATTATGTAATTATGTAACTGCAGCTGATTTTTTATCAACAGGCGAAACGAGAACCTATGCGGTTTCGAAATGCATCGGTCAACAATAAGTTGCTCCAGACACCTATGTGCCTAAGCTTGACACTGAACAGTACATCACAGGGTAGTGACCACCAAACTGAAGAAGAGCTGGAGCCAGTTTGTAAGCCGATAAAAGATTTTCTTGGTAAGTAGGAAGGCTCACTTGCCAGCCTTTACCGTAAGGCCTCCGTCCCCATAACGAAAGCACTGGGGGGGGGGGGGGGGGGGGGGGGGGGGGGGGGGGGGGGGCACCGGCCCAATTCTCACTTGGCCGACAGAAAGCCACCGTGTAAGGGTGGGGGAGGGGGTTTTCTTGGCCGGGTGAGAAGGTCCTTCTTATTTGTAATGCTGCGCCCCCCCCCCCCCCCCCCCCCCCGGTCGAGTTTTTTTTTTGTTAAGTTTACATGATTTTATTTGAAGAAGCTGATTTGTAGTTGTAATGACACTGTATCTTATGTAGTCAAGGAGGCTGATGGAGGCACTCGAAATGAGTCAATTTTGCAAGATTACATGGTCCCAGTAAACTTGATTGAGCGGTGGGGGAACGCTATGGGTATCCTTGATTCTTTCTTGTATTGAGTTACCTTCTTTATCAGTTTTTTATCGTTTATTAATGTGGTTTGTTTGGTATGTTACATTTATTATTTTTATTAACTTCTAGTAATCTTTGATTTTGGTATTGTGGTGACTCCTTGACTATTTGCAAGATATTGTATACCCTGAATCTAAGCGGTGCTGTTGCTTCACTAAAAGCTACTATCGTTATGTGAAGGGGACAGGCTCCTTGTTGGCTACATCTGAAGTAAGATTCATTATCATCACTCTTCTCATTTTGTCTAGATTTCACTCAGTTATATGGTGTCTGATTTTGCCTAATGATAATCTTACTTCAAATACTAGAACCTCAAATGGGTTCCTGAAGAGAAGCTTCAAATTTCTTCCCTAAAGGAGTTGGGCCTACGATTCTTCACCCCTCGAGAGGTAGCTGCCTGTTTACACTTCAGATGTTTAAATCCTTCCTCTGGCTCTTGATGTTGTTTATATAATTTTTCAGGTCGCCAATTTCCATTCCTTCCCTTCAAGTTTCAACTTCCCAGATTGCATAAGCCTTAGGCAACAGTGAGTTTAGGTTCCATTATACACTTCTGAGTTGCTTCAGTAAACTACAAGAGCATTTGAATTGCAGTACATATAAGAAGCATGAGAGATAAATCTATTTGTTTTGTAAAAAATAATGGGTCACTATCTAAATAGTGTTTATAATTACAGGTTGTCATATAGGTTTTGAAATCCTCTTGTTGCAGGTATGCTATGCTGGGTAATAGTCTGAGTATAGCAGTTGTGGGTCCTTTGCTGCATTATCTCTTTGCTGAGGCCTGAGGCATAGAGAAGTCCAGTCAGCCTTGGTGACATTAACCTGGCACAAACACTGGCCGCAATCTGCCGAAACTTTTCCATACTTGATTTAAGCAAGGTTGGTATTTAAGTACGATATGTTCTTCTGCACTTCTCCATGGGTTTACATGTGTTGGTCTCCAGTTCACTTTTTGAACCTTATTGCTTTGGTATGGTAGCACTCTTTCGAAAGATGATTCTCACATTGCAACGCACTTTGTAGGTTTGGCCATTTGGTGAGGACACCGTGCATGTATCAACAAAAGTGTACCATTCAATTGAGAAGCTGTTTCTGCGCATACTTCCCTCCGTCACATGCCTATATTGTCATGGCGAATGGATTTTGGAATTGTGACATGTGACCCACATGCCTATATTGTCATGGTGAATGAATTTTGGAATTGTGACATTTGACCCATTGATGCATGCCTGGATGAGGCTGTTGTAATAATTGCTGATCTAAGCTTTAAGGAACTCGGAACCTACTTCCTGCGATGCAATTCTAGTTCTATTCTTAAATTATTTAAAGTTTGACAATATTTATGATATAAAATGTGTATAGCAAGTATAAAAATATACTCAAGGATGAATCTATATCATAAACATCGTCAAACTCAAGATTCTTTGACTTAGTATTATGCTTGAACTGTATTTTGTTTCCGGAGAGAGGGACTACTTGCAACCAATGGTTAAGGCCAGTTCGATGGGGTTTCATAACAGTTTGGGCATTAAATAAGTAGATCTTACATAGTATCGATGAAGAGAGAGATGACAAAAGGTTCATGGGATTGATTAAGAGAGAGATGACAAAAGTTTCATGAGATGAAATGAGTTTCATGATCATAAAATTTGTTTACATTGTTTCCAACACACAGGGTCTCAGTGACATGAAACTCACACAGAGATTGACTTAACGGAGCAAATATATTTACTTCTGCTGAAGTTTGAGACTGACATAGTTTTGGGCATTAAATCAGCATGCATTATTAGCGATCACCATTTGTAAAAGTTCATTTTTTTAGCAATTTGTAAAAAAGTGTGGGGTTCTGATGAAACTGAACCAGAATGAAGAAATGCAACCGCTATTCCATCAGAATTCTGAGAACCCTGAACTGAACGGCTGAACCCCTTCGGCGCCACCATGCGCCCACCACGACTCCTCGCCGCCGCCTCCTCACTGTTCCCACGGCGCAGCCTTAACACCGCCGCCGCCGCTGCCACCTCCACCGCGGCACCTTCCTCTCCGGCCCCGCCGCCGCAGAGCGCCGCCCAGCCCCTCTCCACACAATTCGCCAGACCATCCGCCGCCCGTGGCCACGGCGTCGCCGATGACCTCGCTTCCACACTCCGCGCACTCCTCGCCTCATCGCCCGACGGCCCGCACGCCTTCCATCTGCTCCGTTCCGCCGCGCTGCATACGCGCCTCCCGCCGAACGAGCTCGTCGACGCCGTCCTCTCCGCCGCGGACGCTGGCTCGCCGTCCGCGGTCACGCTCCTCAGCCACGTCCTCACTTGCCTCTCCCGCGCCGCCCGCGACTGCGCGGCCGCCGCGGCCGCATACTCTCGCATGGTCACGAGGGGCGTTGTCCCGGACGCCAAGTCCTGCACCGACCTGCTCGTCGCCACGGCACGGGGCGCGTCGGCTGCTGATGCGCTCACGCTGTTCGACGAGATGCGGTGCAAGGGGTACTACGCGGATGCTAAGATGTACGACGTCGTGATGCGGGCCTGCGTCGGGGGAGGGATGCACGGTGACGCCGTCAGGCTGTTCGATGAAATGGCCGGTGCCGGGGTCAAGCCCGACGAGCGCGTTTATGCCATCACAATCACAGGTTTGTGCAAGCTACGCGATGCAGACCGAGCAGTCCAGGTGCTGGGGAAGATGATGGAGGCAGGGCTCAAGCCACGGGATTTTACGTACAATTCTGTGGTGGGTGTGCTTGTGAAGGTGGGGAGGATGGATGAGGCATTGCGGCTGAAGGATCAGATGCTGCTGGCCACGGGGGAGAAGATGGATGTGATTCTCGCGACAACGTTGATGCACGGATATTGCTTGCATGGAGAAATTGGGAAAGCATTAGATTTGTTTGATAAGGCTGTCAGGGATGGTGTGACACCGACCAATGTGACATATGGGGTCCTTATCAAAGGTTGTGATGCAGAGGGGATGACAGATGAGACATATAAGCTATGCCACCAGATGATAGAGCAGGGATTGTTGCCGAGCACATATGAGTTCAATTTGGTGATCAAAGGCCTCCTAAGAGGCAAACAGTGGAAGGATGCCATTGCCTTGTTTGATCTTGTGGTTGATACTGGGGTACCGGATGTCTTCACATATGGTTGTTTAATTCATTGGCTCAGTAATCATCACAAACTCCACGAGGCAGTCAACTTATGGGATAAGATGAAGGAAGCAGGAGTCAAACCTTCTATTGTGACATACCACAGTCTGCTGCTGGGGTACTGTGAGAAGGGGTGCATGGATGAAGCACTCAAGTTATACTCTGAGATGCCTGGTAAAGGATACCCACCTAATGAGGTCACTTACACAACTCTGATGAAAGGGTACATCAAGAAGAAAGCTTTTGACAAGGCCTATGCCCTTCTTAATGAAATGCATCAGAATGGAGTTTCTTGCGGTGAGTATACATATAACATTCTAATTAATGGACTTTGCATGGTCGATCGTGTTTGTGAAGTTGATGAAATGTTGAAGAGATTTTTAAGTGAAGGTTTTGTTCCAACCACAATGACATACAATAGTATCATTAATGGATTTGTGAAAGCTGGTATGATGGGCTCTGCATTGGCTATGTATCGGCAGATGTGTGAGAAAGGTATAACCCCCAATATAGTAACATATACCAGTTTTATAGATGGTTACTGTAGGACCAACTGCTGTGATCTCGCAGTGAAGCTGCTCATTTACGTGAGGCGCAATGGCATTCAACCTGACATTGCTGCATACAATGCTTTCATAAATATGTTTTGCAAACAGGGGAATATGTCTCATGCACTCCATTTTTTGGTTCTTCTGTTAAAAGATGGTTTAAAACCAGATGTCACTGTCTACAATAGTTTTGTTACAGGGTACAAGAATTTGAAAATGATGGCAGAAGCTTCGAAGTTCTATTATAGCATGATCAAACAAAGAATTGTTGCTGATACAGAAATCTATACAACCTTAATTGATGGGTTCTCAAAAGTTGGCAATGTGGCCTTTGCTTTGGAATTGTACTCAGAGATGTTGGCCAATCACAATATTCCTGATGATAAAACTTTCACAGCGCTAACCCACGGTCTTTGCCGAAGTGGAGACATTGATGGTGCTAAGTGGTTATTGGACGATATGAGAAGATTAGATGTGTGTCCAAATACTGTTACTTATAACATGCTGATAAATGCACACATCCGTGATGGTAAGCTGCAAGAGGCATTCCAATTGCATGATAAGATGCTGAGCAGTGGAGTCATGCCTGATTATACTACATATAATATACTCCCTCCGACTAATAGTTGAGGTTCCAACAGCCAGGATTGCTTGCTGCTTGTTCAAGCCTCCAGTCGGAAACATCATGTATTTCCGACCGGAGGGAGTACCAGTTAGCTTGAAACTTTTGGAAGCAAGTCTTGCAGATGCTGAAAATCCTGTTTCAAATTCTGCCAGTTAAGTATGAAGAACCTTAACCTGCGACATCAGCAGATTGAAATTTAGGAAACTTGCACTGTAAATGAAGTGAACTTTTAACATTGTCAGATAGAAGCAAAGGCAAGTGGGACATGAATGCTAGCCAATCTGATGTTTTTACTATTTGACTTCTACATCACTGTTGCTCCTTTATGATATTTTCCATTCCATTCGATCCCATTCCATACATTACTTTGTCTTTACCAGTTGTAATTTTCCTTTCCAGTATATTTTTTCTTGTAGAGTTTTTTTTTTATCAAAATTTCCTAGTTGTGTGATTTTTGGCCCGGTTTCCACTCAAATATAATTGGGCTGGTACTTTGTGTTTTATTTTCTCCTAGTTGCAGTAAAGCTTTTGCTGTCCTTTTGGGAAAAAAGTTTTTTTTAATAAAATCTTAAGCTCCAGTCCTGGGTTGATAATTTTGTGTAACATGCACATGCTATGAATTCTAACATCTAGTTATGATTTTTTTGTTGGATCTGACCTGAATGTTCAATTTTTACTCTATCAAATGTTGTAAATACTTCTGGTCGCCACTACCTTTACATTTAAGTATATTTGATATGTGTATGTGATATTGTTTGTTGCATTGTCTGATGCTCCCTCCCTTTGTAAATATATGATGTTTAGGACAAGCTGATTACTAATTCATTTTTGAACTGATTGGCTTATCCTAATAAACGTCATATATATTTAAAATCACAGCCACTATTTACAAGTAGTCTGATTAGCCGTGACACCCTAGTTTTTATTTTTAGGAAACTGGAGGGGCCGCAGCCCTTACAGATAATTTTATTGAAACGGGAAAGAGAGTTATTTGCAACAAAGGGAAAAAGACAAAAACAAAGAGAAACTGGGAGAAACTACAAGAGGAAGAAGAACAGCTTCAAGAGACAAAGAAGGAAACAGAAAATAAGATAAAAGGCCGGGGTTTAGATCGTTTCTAAAGCTTGAATCCATTGATCAAACAAAGTTGATAGGCCGTCACCCTCAGGGAGACCAATCTTGCTTCTTTAAGAAAGATTCTTGTGCACTCTTGTATGGTTACTTGATTTTCATTGAAGATCAGTTCGTGCCAAATCGTCCAACACATGAGGACGATTGCCACCATGAAGAACTGAGAATTGATCTGATCCTTAAAGGCAGTAAAGTTTTCAAAAGTCCCACTGTCCAAGGAAGTTACTAAACTGATCAGGCCCCAACATTGCTAAGCAAAGGGACAATGTAAGAAGAGATGTTCAGTGGTTTCTTCAACTCCAAGGGCACAGAGTTCACAGTTGTATGAATCCAGGTTCATGTGCTTCCTTCTAAGGATATTCCTTGTGCTCAGTCTATCTTTGAGAAGCAATCAACAGAAAACCTTGTGCTTAGGCTCACATAAGCATTTTCAGACCCAACTGAAAGCTGGGTTGGTTGGATGGTGACCAATCAGCTTTTTGTAGACTCTTGAGGAGAGAAATTTGCTCGAGCTCCTCCTATAGGACCAGACATCATCACTGTTTTCTAGAGTTGTAGCTTCATTAGTTGTTGCAGACTTTGCAGCTGTGTGAAGGCAATTTGAAAGAGGTAGGTTGAACATTTCTATGACTGACTGAGATAAGCTTATTTTGGCAAAAGAATGGATCTCTGGTAGGCTCTGCTCAAGGGGTTGGGGGCTAGCCATTTATTTTTTTCCAAAACAAGCAAGTTTGACACCCTAGTTGTCTTGGTCTCTTGAAGTCTTTGGAAGGAACAGAACCAAAAGAAGAAGAAAAAACCGATGTTCCACTAGTCTATAACGGGCTGTTCTCTTATGGACCATTGTGGAGGACGTGTCTACTTGGCTTGACCTGCTTTTAAGAACCTCGTGCCATTTTCCTGGTGCCTATATATGGTTCCTTGCCCCTTTCCTTTTTTTATGTCGGTTTGCTCATGGTTCTTCCCCATTCTTTGAAATATCTTTTGTTCCTTTGGCCACGTAAATAATCATATTAGACTTCATTCTTCTTAATGAAATACATGTGCTGCACGTTTAAAAACATTTTACTAGATTCATCGTGAGAAAGTCATTAATGTATTTTCACATATATTTCTTCTTGCTAGTCAAATTATCACATTTGGTAATCTTGTGTAATTAGGATAACAGGGAGTCACTGCGATCTCATAGACTATCATAGCTCTATATCTCTCATACCTGGCCAAATCTACTTCGAAGAATGAAGGACAAGCTTGTTCTCTCTTCTCTGCAATGCAACCTTTTCAACATAAACAGCCTGATTTATATGTGGCTACCCTGGTAGTGCTTATCAACATAGTAAACCATGCATTAGCGAAGTGAAGCGTTTGTTAGAAAGATTCAAAATGCCTGATTGGATGGCATATTTTTCTATATATAGATAGGATAGAGTGTGACGCCCAGTGTCCACTTATCAGCATCACTAACATTAAGGACCCATGCTGACATGCTGTGGCAATGGTGGGCACGGCGGGAAGATGCCAGCGACACCTGCGCGAAGCCAGCCAGCTGCTAGCGCGACGCAGCGCAAGAGGCTTCTAAGATTCCATAGCCATAGCACGCCACCATACCGCACACGACGACACAGGAGTAGTGCCCTCATCCACTAAAGAGGAGACAGAGAGGAAGGAGAGATGCACCGGTCATCGAGCTATTACCTGCAGTCATCGTCGTCGTCCGTGTCGCCGTTAGCGGCGGCCGGGGCGGCGGCGCCAGGGCCGAGCTCGACGGCGGGCGTGATGGACGTGGACCAGCTGCCGACGTATGACCCGCGGTCCGACGTGGCCAAGAAGGAGGCCTTGGATGCCTCGCGCGCTGACCTCGCTCGCGCCCTCGTCCACCTCATCCCCGTCGTCGTGCTCCTCTGCGGCCTTCTCCTCTGGTCGCTTTCCAATACCGATGTCCCAGGTAATGCATCACAGGACTGTTTCACACTGAGGCCCTGTTTAGAATTCGGATTTTTCTTTTCTGATTCTGCGTTTTTTTCCCTATAAAATTAAACTGATTTCTATGAATTTTTTGTGTAAATCATGTGAATTTTTTTGCTTTCCAAACGTGATCTAAACGATAGGATACCCACAGTCCCGCTACGTATGGTCTAGCGGCAGGTCTAGTGCCTGAAGTCCGGACCGAGACTAGTGTCCGCACGCCCACGCCTGCCCGCGCCTCCGCTGCTCCGCATGGGCATGTTGCTGCGCCAGCTGCGGCGCCTGCTCACGTGGGGCCCCGTGCCACCCCATTTTCCACGCCTACGCGCGCCCACGCGGGGGCCATGTCTCGATCCGTGCCCGCACTCTTTCCTGTGCCTACCGCTCGCGGCCTCTTCACACCCACGCGTATATAGACGGGCCTAGTCGCTAAAGCAGACGGCTAAGACAAATGAGTCCCACTACAACATGTGCAACACCAAATCTACTTTTGCAACATTTAAATAAAACACTTGCAACATATGTTTGAAATAGTTGAAACACTTGCAACATACGTCTGAAACGCCAGGAAAACACGTGTGTAGCCATTGAAAAACATATGCAACATCCAGATGAAACACCTAGAACATATTTGTGAAACATATGCAACATCCAGATAAAACACTTGCAACATATGTGTGAAACATATGCAACATCTAGATAAAAACACTTGCAACATACGTCCGAAAACACAGATGAAACATTAGGAACAGACCTTTGCGGCATACTTGTACAACCATTGCAATATATGCAACATCCTGATCCACTTTTACAACATCCATCTGAAACACTTGCAACATATCTCTGAAACACTTGAAACATACGTTTACAACATGCGCTTTCGGTACAATATCACATTGCTGCTTGGACGAATGAAGCTCATCGTTGTGGAGCTCGACGACGGCGCATCGAGCTCGTCGGTGTGCCAACGGAGTGGCGAGCACCACATGCGCGAGGCCATGAGCACCCCTTGCGAGCAGGAGGGCAGGGGCGAGCACCTGCAGCTGGCACGGCGTGGACCCACACAGGTAGGGCGAGCACGCACAGCGCATGGCACGAAAACCACAGCTGTACTGTAAGGCCATGTGATTGGGAGGAAGGCGTGGGGCCCGCCCACGGTAGTGTGGAGTTCGTGCATGGGCAAGGATGCTGAGCAGTGTGCTGCTGGGCATGGAACGAGTGGAGAGGATGACCCTCGATGGGGAGTGGAGGAGATATTTTTTAGAGAGAGACAGAGGAGCCGTGAATGAGTGGAGTGGAGAGGATGACTCTCGGTGGGAAGTGGATGAGATATTTTTCAGAGAGATTAGACAGCTGGTGCTGTTGGGCTATAGCGCGCAAGCCCGTGAAGTGCTGTGTCCGTCCTTCCGGACGCCGCGAGGGTATCATTATTGATGGTCTTAGGCTTTGCTTAGATTAGCTTGCTACTAGAGCTCTCTCTCTTCGTCCATAGAATAATACAATTCTAGTACAATACTAAGTTAAAGTATCTTAAGTTTGACTAACTTTATAAATAAAAAATATCAATATTTATAATATTAAATAAGTATAATTAGATTTATCATAAGTTATATTTTCATACCATACTTATTTGGTGTCATAAATATAATATTTTAACTATATATTTGGTTAAACTTTTGACACGTAACTAAGAATGCATTTAGAATTGCATTCGTTTGTTGACAGAGGTAATTCGTAAAGATATACTAAATAAAATTCTTAAGGATACAGAAGAATCAGCTTATGGTCAAAGGCTTCTTTTGCCACGTCTCTCCACTCTCTCTCTCTCTCTCTCTCTCTTCCCTTTCATCGTGATAGGGTATATATGTGGCTTCTTAGGGATACAAGAAGGTTTGTCCACAAACTCACAAATAGACTTAGTTTTTACAAGTTATTTGTATAACCTGTAAAAATTGAGGGCTTGTTTGGAATTTAGGAAATTCTTTGATATTTCTACATTCCAAATATATCCTAAGATTATTTGTGGGTTTGCGAATAAAACCGCTTGCATCTCTAGTCGCCCTCCGCTATTCACTGCTTGCCACCTTGGAGAAAAGGGTTGCCACCAAGGGCAATTTAGACAGTCGTTTGCAGGCTCTACGCCTCCAACTCGAGACTCATGTGGAGCCTTCCTAGCAAAACATCCATACGACATAAACATTATGCCAGACACAAAGGTGACAAATCTAAATACAACCAGTCGGAGGATTGGATCTAGCCATAGAGGCCCTAGATCGCTCGCCGCTGTTGGATGCCCATGGCCACAACCACCACCAGAGATCCAAGGTCATGCATGGACCCAAGGGTTGAGTTACTTGTGGAGGAAGGCAAGGGTAGGAGGCATGGATGTTGAAAATTCCATATTGGCTAATGGGCTACAGGAGTATTACATAACTAGGCCTAGGCCCTAGGTGTCTCACCCCTCTAGGGCCAGCTCTACTTAGAGCATCTTCAATAGTTTTAAAAAACGAGTATTCCAAGCAGTGGCCAAAAAAGTAGAGGGCTAATTGTTGCCATTGTCCAACCATCAATAAATACTTAAAAATATAAAAAGCAGGCCCACAACTCCACGTCTCCGCGTCACGTCCATGTACGTGTTCCATGAGCTTCATCGAACACGTTCATGGCTGAGCAACCCGACACACTAAATTACACTAAAACCTCCAAAACAGAATCTCCATTATTTGCTTGGTCTACCTCTCAGTATTTCCAAATCTGAAAATAGTGTCCGGAGATCCAATTTGGTGAACCTGCTAGATGGCAGGTGGGGGTGACGGCAAGCACCGAGGAAAAAAGACTAATGCTAGGGTGCAGCAATATTGATAGGGAGTAGTAGTCGTCCGTGTATTATTGTGTCATTATTAGTGGATGCCTCCATTTTCTAAACATAGGTTAGCTCGAATTTCTCCATTCCGAACAGGCCATATCTTCAGCAAAGAGTAGTTCTAAATTTTCAAGTCCATGTCCATTTTTGGAAGTTATTCAACCATTTTGCCTAACAATTATATATGTTGTCTCACCTATACCTGCGACCAGAGGTTGGTGTCCTGGTGGAGAAAGGAGACGGCCGCACGACGGTTGCCCGTGTCATGATAATGCCACAAAACATTGGAACTGCATCGAGCTGGAAAGGATCAGTTACGATGAGTGCGACCGAGGATTTGGATCCCATCGACAAGGCTCATGGAACAAAGAGAAGGCTGTTGTTGAGAAG
The DNA here is from genome assembly GCF_019320115.1 of Miscanthus floridulus. Classification (NCBI taxonomy): domain Eukaryota; kingdom Viridiplantae; phylum Streptophyta; class Magnoliopsida; order Poales; family Poaceae; genus Miscanthus; species Miscanthus floridulus. The sequence goes on along the minus strand of NC_089585.1, from coordinate 82,930,862 downwards.
TGAAATGGAGCGCGGCAAACAATTTAAACCACGCATGCCCTTCAGGGTCGATACAATAAAAAAGAAGAGGGCAATATAATAGGCCATAGCATGTTAGCCAGTTTGCAATTTACAAAATCTTTTTTATCCCCGTTCGTTTTTTTTTGTTCTGTTATTTCCATTGCCTGTTCGAGTTTGAGTACATAAGAAATTGCTCTATCAGAGAAAATATCATTTTTTTGAAACAGAGCTTTCATTACTCTTTAGTCACAGACAAATCGCTGGACACCAACTCCTCGAGGTACTGAGGTACAACATCCCAAGTAGCATGAGAGTCACTAGGCAACTTACAACCGAAAGACGCTAGTTCATGAGCTAGCGTATTACAGACTCGGGGACAAACGAAAACACTACATGATACGAACTCAGATGCCATTAGCTACTTTATTTCGGCGATCAGAGCCCCCAACGGGGACAGGTGCTAATCATCGCCCTCCAGGGCAGTCTTCACTGTGCTTGCGTCCGTCTCAAGATAATGTGCGCTATCGGCTATTCCCATCGACGTCGCCGTCCTCAGGCCTTCCGGACTTCCCAAGAGCTCGGCATGGAACGCGTTTTGGAGAAACATCTCCCTTCCCGCTCCCACCTTGTGCACGGCGCCCAAGTGGTTGCTGATGATGAACCCCCTCCTTCACCGGTCTGCATCAGGAACGCGCGCCATCAGAGTTAAGTTTCAGCACCCCATCGCTCGGCCTTCTCCACCTGGATGTCTGACGGGATTCCGACAACAGCGGTTTCAGAGTCCTCTGATGCAGTTTGTCAGACAACGCCGCTCCTATGTATGCCACTTCCACGCCTGATCTTCTTTTTCCCTCCTCCCTCCATTTGTTTCGTTCATCCCACCATAGCCAAAGGAGGAGAACAACCGTGCTCTGTATCTTTGGTTCTTGTTTCAGCACCTTGTCCATCATATCCATTGCCGTCTCCGCTTGAGCAAGGTCACACCGTACCACTTCCAAGTTCAGTGCTCGCCATGCTTCTTTGACGTTCTGGCACTCAAACAGGAGGTGGCCGCCATCTTCATCAAATCTCCCACACATGCAGCAGCGTGTGTCAATTTTCATACCCTTTCTCGGCAGCGCACCCCCCCCCCCCCCCCCCCCCCCCCCCCCCCCACGAAAGCCAGGGTGCTGTGACTCAAACACCATAGGAAATGCTTCAACTTTGGCTTATAGTCAAGTTTCCACAATTTCTTCTAGAAATCTCCCCCTTCCTTCACTGCCTTCAGCTCCCCCCGCTCTTTCCGGCATACTGGTTTCGCCTCATTACCTCTCTGTGCACCCGGTATGCAGATTTAACAGAGAAGCAAACCTTACTGTCGTAATGCCAGGCAAGGACATCGTCTATCTCAACATACCGGTATAGTTCGGATTAGAACAACAGTAACTTTATACTGAGTAAGCAACGTCGGTGCTCTCTAGGTTCAAAGAGATGGTGAAGCAGAAATTTGTACAACTATAACTAGTACATGGGATGAGCTGACTCGTCGTCGATCGATACACCGTCTATCACTAAAAGAGAATAGTGTTGTTTATCTATCTGTCTACACTATAAACAAGCCAAGCAATCTAGAGACATTGATTGGATACCCACCGTGGGATCGCACATCCAGCAGCGGAGACGCCCAGCTCCGTAGGTTGCTGCGCTGCTCTTAGTTCGGTTGTATAATATTTTATGTAATATTGAAGTTCAAAACAGTCTGCTAGGAAGGTCTAATCATAGTTGTAAGACCACCTAGGGCGCTCATCAAAAGCGTGTCGTTTGTATGGTTAAACTCTTCTTAATTACAATGATACTCAAATCTTTTGCGTATTCGAAAAAAGATACATAAATAGTTTAACAGTTGCATACCATTTGCTATATTAATACAATTAACCTTTACATATCATTAATAATAATACAATTAATATAATGTTATTAGCTATATACATAAGTTTTAAATAGTTTAAACATTGCATACCATTTGCTATATTAAAATTGATATCATTTACATTAATTACTAGTCATAGATATAAGTTCTAGGTACAGGGCATTTTGCTGTTCGTCAATACAAATATTGTCGAATATTTAACATCTTTTTGAATATGGAAATCATATGAAGTGAATATGGTTGTATAGTATCCATATTAGAATCGAATACGAATATATATATATATCCATATTAACTTAAAATGAATACAAATATTAGATCTTTCTGATATTTTAACACCCGGATCCATCATTAGGATATGAAGGGTGCGAGGGCACTGAGAAGTAAAAATGGGTTGGAGGAATCCCTTATTCGCTCTTTAATATTAAAATCATATGTGTCTTTCTTAAACTCACTCTCTAAATTAACATTTGGAGAATAATTTGAATAAAGAGTGTTTTTATATCTTTCCACCATCTAACAACTTTTCTACATCTTATTGGCATGGTAAAGTGCTAGCCTTTATCTTTGGCTAGCGACAAATCCAAAATAGAGGATGACAATATTTTGGAAATCTAACTAAAAAAGTTGTTGGAGAAAAACTATTCCTATCAATTTAGAATGACGTAAAGAGCTTGAAGTTGCTTTTAGATATAGATATAGATATAGATATAGATATAATACAAATATAGGTTGAGGGTAGTTGGACGGGTATGACACTTGCCTAATGTCATGTCGGCCTGTGGGCTGGCATAGTTTGGCCTGATTAATAACCGGGTTGTACATTTACTAGCTTGAACTTAGTGCTTGTTTGGTGCCACTCCCCGGTGCTCCGGCTCCTCCTCCTGCCCTGGCACCGCAAAGTACTGGTCTATACTGTAGATAACTGTAGCACTGTTCACAAACGACTCCGGCCAAAATGCACTAAGAAACCGCTAAAGCCGGAGTAGCTATGATTTGAGGCTCTGGTGGCTCCTCCGGGAGCCGTACGGCAAATAGGAACTTAGAGTCTTGCACATTTCTAAAAATATTAATGCTTAGACGCGGCGTCCGGCTGTCTGGGCGCCATGCGCCCCACTCCAAATCTGCCTCGCTGCTCCCGCCTCGCTCCCTCCCGGCGCCCCCACCCCCATCGCCCCTCGTGGTCAGAATCGCGCCTCCTGCCCGGACTAGCGCCGCCCTCCTCCTCAGCCGCATGAAGGGCGGCCTGAGAGACCCCGAGGCGAATCTCCAGTTGGCCGTTCTCCCAAGTCGCCTCGGAATAACGATTCTGAGCCATCCTCCACTCATGAAGGTAGCACTGAGCGTCGTCGCCATTGTAGGAGTCGGAAGAATCCGACGACGAGGCCGGCACAGAAGATGCGGCGTTAGAAGGCCCACCGGCCCTGGGAAGAGGATGGAGACTGTCATTCACAACAAACCTGTAGGCGAGTCAGAACTGTTCATCATCATAAACAAAAAATATCAATCTCACCTCATGCGTCGGAGACGCTGGTTCATCGGCATGTTCTCCTCCAGGATTTCCTCCGCCACGCGCTTGCCTTGGTTGTCTTTGCTAGCCATGAGGGATGATTGGATCTACGAAAGGGAGAAGGAAAACCGCTATAGGGTTTCGGCAGGCGGAGAAGAGCAAAGAAACAGTTGCGAGTGGAGATGTGTTCGAGGCCGAAGCCACCGGCTGGTATTTGAAGACCTGAAGCGAAGAGGCAGACGCCCCGGGACGTGCAAAAGGCAACCGCAATTAATGGAAGGTGAAGCGCCACTTCACTAATGCCGATGGGAATACGGCATTGAGCAACTGAAGGCAGAAAATCAAAGGGTTCTCTTAATAAAAGCCGTATTTTCAGACTTGATTGGATTAGAAGTCTGGGATCGGCTGTATCAAATCGGCTCTTTAGCCAAAAAAAGAAGCGTAATTAAATAACGAAGAGTATGATCGTTTCTACACAAGATACACATTGACATGCATATTTCAAGTCCAGAACATCATGGGTCGCTCTCAAAATTTCTAAGCCGAATAGCATTAGCTCCCACGATCTGTTTGACTTCTTCAGCTGATCTAGGGATGCTCTCGAAGATGTACTTATGACGGTCAATGGCAATGAGACTCTAGAGAAAGCTGAGAATGGATTACCCTTGATGCCAAAAGTGAGATAGCCGGTATGGTTGCCTAATTGGGAGAAACCTTATCGGATCAAACGTTGTGCGTCTAGTAATATTTACATTTTTGGAAACACTGAGAGGAGAAGAGGAATTCGACAGAGCAATCGAATGGGGAATATTTAAAGGAATATTACCCTAACGTTTGGAGTAATACTTGATGGCCAATTTGCTCAGCTGTTAGTTCTAATAACCGATACCAGAAAGGTGTCGCTTCTAGTGCGAAAATAAACCTAGAAGGGTAGAAGCCGATACGATACGTGTCGCCCGCAGGAGCGAGGTAAACACGGACAAAGTGGTGCATGAAGTAAAAAGAAAATCATTGGAGACGATGGAATTGTTTGCTTGATGTCACTTATTACAAGCTATAGACCAAAAAACACTTTGTTCACTATATCATTGGCCTAGGAGGTCAGGACTATAGAGTTGGCGGCATCGGAGAAATCCTCGACCAGTCGCTCATAATCTCTAGGGTATCCAATGGCTGGAGCTCCATGGGGATGAAGCCGAAGATCATGGCTGGAGTGAACTTGTGCAGCAGCCAGCGCCATGGCAGCGCCATGACGAACGCCATGAAGAGCAACTTCTCTGACGTGGTTTGGGATGTCGTACAAGCGAACTATCAGAACGGTGCCCCTGGCATTGACGAATCCCGCCGCATGGTCCGCAACTAAACGAAGGCTTTCTAGCTGAGCCGATAAATCTAAAGGATTTAAGAAAGAGGTGATCAGGGTATTGGAGGCAAAAGTTAAGAAGAAATAGAAAATTATGGTAAATGTCTTACCAATGATTCTGGCTTCAGCCTTGGCCAGCCTCTCCCGCACCGGGTTAGCCTCAGGGGTGATCGGCCCTGAACTATGGCCAGAGCCGACTCCGCAATAGCGAGGTAGTCGGCAAGTTTCTCGCCGGTCCAGTCAATGGAAGTGATCAAGTTGTTGTTATCTCTTGGCCTCCTCAGATAGCGGGGAAGCTAATGACAAATTTGTGCTGAGGATGACCCCAAAGGCTGAGCAGAGTCAGCCCTCTACTCTAAAACGATAGGAGCATCATGAGGTGCACCCTTTTGACGATGGATGCGCTGGCGCGATGATGCGGATCCATCAAGAGCCTCCTCAGTAGATCTATTGCTGTTCTCCATGATCTCAAGCCTACGGAAAAAGCAAAAACTATACTAAGGATGCAGGAGGTTTGAGACGAAGCGGATGATTTTTCGATCCAGAGCCATGGCCCATATATATAGCCTGGGAAGGCAAGAAGATAGACTTCGCTGGGGGTGTAAAACTAAAATTAGGAACAGAAATGATCGATACTCTAGAAATTCAGGGGACAGATAACGAAGAAATAACAAATTCGGACTTATTACTTCCCCGAATTACAAAATATCGTGGGCAGATATGAAGAATTTATATTGACCAAAGACCGACCCACCAAGACTTCTTTGGATTGAAGGGAGTCTGGATCCCCACAAGGCCGAAGGTCATCATGAACCGAGTCATGTCGGCCCGTTGATAGAATTGTGCTAGGAAAAGGGGAAAGGCCACCCAATAGATGCCCAGCTGATTCTCGGTGGCTGGGAAACTATGGGAAAGAAGCCTGTGGCTTTCTCGGTGGGCATTTGGTGGAACAAACAAGGGGAAGGTGTCCATATATTTTAGTCCTTGCAAACACTAGAACAGCTCTATGAGCATGGTGAGAAGACACAGGTGATATCACAAGACTTCTTCTAGCAGTAGTAGCTGATCCTCTTGCTCGACATGGCGCTAGAATGAGCGACACAATCACCCTATGCACAAGGATTCTTCTAACCACTCATGATCTTCATAGTAAAAGAATGGACCATGGAGGGTCCGATGGAGCTAGAAGCACTCGAGGGAGCAGATGGAAGAAAAACATGATTGGATTGTTGAGTTGCTCTCACCAGGGTCGGATAAACATTTTATAGCCAGCCCAAAAAGATGAAACCAAGTGCCCGTGAAGCAGTGACGCTCTTGTAAAAGTTTTGAGGCATAGGCTCATGAGCTGCGGACGGCGACAAACAGTAGACCCCAGATCAAGATTCTCTACCCGTGACTACAGATAAATCAGGGATACATACATGATAATTTTGGAATAAAATTATTTTTATCCCAAAATTAGGGGGCATGTGTTTAGACCAAAATTTGGAAGGAGTCTTGCAGATACTTAAAAGCTCCTAAGATCATGTCATCAAGGAAGCAATTGCGTGTAGATTGGAATTAGCTGATTTGAATGCAGCACCGGAATCGGCTTTCTTCAGGCAATGTTGGCACATAATGACAAAGGCTATGATCGGCGTCAGGACGAAATATGATGGACTCTACAAAAGGGGAAAGATTAGAGTCCAAGTTATCTTAAATTTAGAATGTTTTCTCTAGGGTCAAAAATTGTAATGAGTCGTGTTTAGACAGGAGTCATGCACAGGGCCCGGGTATAAATATCAAACCCCGACTATTGTAAAAACAACAATCAATCCAATATACAAGTCATTTACTTTTTTGGCTCCGGCCACCCCTTAGGAGTAGGAGTATAGTAGATCTCGGCGAGTTCTTCAGCAAGTATGGCTGCATCGATCCGGTTGACCTCCACTACTTGTTGTAAGTACCATCATGGCTTATACCTCTGTTTGTATGGCTGTATCGATCCGGTCGACCTCCACTGTGACTCTGGTATAAGTTAGTTATCGATTCTTGCCTAGTTCAAGTATGGCTGTATCGATCTGATCGACCCCACTGCATGAACTAGATCAAGGTCAAGTTATCGACTCTACCTTAGAATAACAGTCTTTGGTAGATTCATTAAGTTACCGATATTGCTTATTGCTTTCATTATTCATCTAAATTACTGCAATATCACTCTGCCCGATTGGGATTGATCTATATCAGCCTTATATCCTATTTAGCCTATCGTTTGTTAATCTAAAACTGATCTAATCTGTACATTAAACGATGAGTTATGTTTTATCAGCTGTTTTACATCAATCTTGATCATGCATAGCATGCGGTTAAAGCATGTTGCGTCTTGAGTAGATTTATTGGCTAGCAAAAACCGTTCCATGGCCCATTATCATGGCCTGTGTGATTCTACCTCACACCCCACTGTTAGCATCGTTAAGTGGAGATCGTTTTTCGGTAGATCTATTCCTGATAAGGCATGACTTTTAACTATGCGCTATGTGTGAATTGGCTGTTTTAGCCGATATTGAGTGCTTTCACGAGCAGTTTGCATCATGAGACTATTGAAGTAAAGATAGGTTGAAAGATGTGTTAGTCCCATGATCTTATTATTGTATTACGGTCTGCATGATTCTGCCTCATGCCCCATTGATATTAGTAATGAGTTAGGGTCATTGAGTCTATTGTTATTTCTACGGCCTACATGATTCTGCCTCATGCCCCACTGGTCATAGTGATAGATGAGATCTAACATGTTCATTAGATTTATCTTTATTAAATGGTTAAATAGTGTTGAATTATTTCTTTATATAAAAGGGGTTCGGTTGCTTGTAATAATTGGCTCAGCATAAACCAATCATTGTTGACATCTTATTACCATTGATTACTATCTGCTCAAATAATGACATTTATCTTGAATGATAACCGATTCTTCTTATACAACCTAATGAGCTTTAACCGATTTATTTTCATGAATATGCTGGAATTGACTATTTAGTCGATCTCCTTTCATATCGGCTCTTTGAGCCACACATTCGGGACTATCTGGCAACACCAGTAAGTTTCACCCTTAATTACTGATATGCTTTCTCTCCTTGTCAATTATAGGGTCAAATTGACTAGCACGTCTTGGGAGGAGTGTGCAGGATTGACCATCCCTGCGTTGAAGCTAGGTGGATCTACAGCTCCATCGAGCAGACCCTTCCAGCTTGCTACGTGTGTCCTCGGCATAAGACAAAAATTCTGTGTTGACACTACTGTTGCCGAGCCTCTTGATCGGAGCATCCGATCACTTTCCGCCAGCGTCCGATCACCTCTGTGAGCTCGTTTCTTCACGATCTTGCGTACGGCTTGGTTCCTATCTTCGTGCTTGGACTTTGCTTGATATCTTAGGTCTTCTCTTGTGCTCCTAGGGTCTTGCTTATGGTGTTGATCATCGGATCATCACGTCGCCTTCGTCCAAGTCACGTCTTGCACCCTATTGAACTACAAAACAATCACGTGCAAATTCATTAGTCCAACTTGGTTGTGTTGGTCATCAAACACTAAAATCCAAAGTAAATGGGCCTAGGATCCATTTTCCTTACAATCTCCCCCTTTTTGGTGATTGATGACAACACGACCAAAGCAAGCACATAATAGAATTTTGAAATTTGAAAACTACCTACTTGCTAGGATGCAATGCAAGGGGCAAGGTTATATGATGCTAAAAGATACTACTTGTAAAACTAAAGAATACCACATAAAAACTTATCTTGCCCTTGCAAATGTCCCCATGTGGTATTATGGATTTACGCCTTGCTTCCTACAAATTCTCCCCATTACATAGACTAATCCATAATCCACTATCCTCCCTTTCTCGGACTATTACCACTTGTAGACTATTGCCACATGTAAATTATTATGATCTAGCTTTTGGTCCTACAAATTAGTGCTTGCTTTTGGTCCTCTAAATTCTCCTCCTTTGAAATCAAACATCGAAAAGGAAGACATTAGTAGCACAAGGGAGGGTCAAACTTTGTGAACCTTTGTGTGTAGAGTGAAATAGGTCACAAAATTTGACTCTCACATTATATAGATTAAGCTCCCCCTAAATATATGCATACATATGGTAGAAGGCAAAGCATATGCATAATTGGCAAATTATTGCTCAAGGGAATTTAATCTATATAATGCATGGAGAAAGCATATAAATATCAAAATGAAATCAACATGATGAACTTGAAATACCATGTGGAAACCAATTTGATTTCTACCACTTGCAATAGGTGGTGGATATTTGAAGTATGATGCTTAACTCCGGGGACTCCATTTTCCTTGCAATGATACTACTACACACATGATAAACTTGAAAAGGTGTTAGTCTCAAAGCATCCAACTTGTAGAGTAACCTCCCCCTAAATTTGTGCACACAAGTATGGAATACTTGTAGGAAACATGCACATTGATTTTAGAATAAAAAATACTACTTGAAAAATGACATCACATGAATGTGAGAGTCATTTTCGAAGGCGATATTGGGGAGAAATTATCTACAATTTGGACTTTGGCACATATTAGATGAACAATCAAAAGACAAGCTATGTGCCATGCTCCTAAACAATTTTAAACCATGTAGGATTGCTCCAAGGGATAAGAATGAAACCGAGCAAGGCTACCATAAGATATACCTAGTATATGCATGACAAAAGATATAAGCATGCAAATGCAAACCTAGGCATGAAGAGTAACTAGATGCTTAAAGATGTCACTTGTAGGAAATTAAATCTAGTACCACTTGAAGCAAGTTGAATCTAGTTACCTAACATGGGAAAGGGAATTTGGGTCCATAGTATTCACTAACCCACTTGGCAATGATTTTGTCCATCATGATGTACCCTATGAAATGCATCCATACTTTGCCAAGTCTCCAAATTCCCCGAAGTCCATCAGACTTCTCACTTCCCTTTCGGGATCCAAACCTTTTTGGTGCTCTTCATGTTGGAAATGATTTCCTTTGGCATCTAAAAACGTTTGGGACCATTATTGGCTTGCTTGTTCACGTTGATGGCCACCACCTTGTCATTTTTCTTCTTCTTTAACAAGTATGGTGTGGAGGCCTTCTTGTCCACCTTGTTGGTGTAGGTGTTGGAGAGCTTACTTGTTTGTTTCTTCTCTTTCTTCTTTGCTCCTCCCCCATTCTTCACCTTGCACTCATAGGACTTGTGACCTTCCTTGTGGCACACGTAGCAAACCACGGTTTGTCCTTCATCAAGCTTCTTCACTCCCTTGATGGTGTTATCTTGATGAAGTTGGGCTTGCTTCACCTTGCCTTTCACTTGAGGCAAGTCCTTGGTGAGGCGAGCTACTTCTTGCTTGAGTTGCTCATTCTCCTTTGCAACCTCTTGTGTGCATGTATCTACAACTTTCTCAACACAAACATGGTTGTACAAAGATGAGTCTAAACATAAATCATTATAAGAAGTAGAGGCATCCTTTTTAGACATGTTAAAGATAGAATTTTTCTGTTTAGATGCCTTGGTGGGGGTTGTACTAACGGCTTCAAGATTAGCAACTTTATTAGTTAGCTCATCACAATGTTTGCACATGGTTTCTATTTTAGCAAGCAAACTTTTATAAGCATCTTGTGAGCTAGCTAACTTTTCTTTTTAATTTTTTATTTTTCTTTACAAGTTGCTCATCATTGATTGTGCATGCATTTGTTGTTGCACTAGCCTCAAGTTGCTCAAATTTAGTAGATAGTTCAACAGTGAGATTAGCAAAGTTCTCATATTGTCCAAGCAAAGTTTTGTATGCTTATTGTGAACTATGTAGCTTTTCTTTTAAATTTTTGAGCTTCTTTTGTTGACTAGTGCAAACTTTAACATAATTAAGATTTTATTGCACAATTTCATTATAAGAAGGCATTTCATCATCACTATCACTCTCACTCAGTGTTCGCCTAAATGGCCGATTAAACAGCCACTAAACGGTAAATGGTGGTAAACTATTTTGTTTAGGGGGTAAATGGAAATTAAACGGTTGACCGTTTAAATGGTCAAAAAATGGGAAAATGGTCTAAATGGCCTAAATGGAATGGAGATAAACGGTATTAAACGGGCTAAACAACTGTTTAAACGGTTGTTTAGGCGAACACGAGGTAAATCTAGTTTAATTTTGTATGGATAAATTTGTATACTTAAGTTTATTATGTTTATAAATGTGTACACTTGATATGTTACATGCATAAATATCTATATTTTGTTCTTTTCACATGCATAAATATATATACATACCAAAATAATTGATTTTTACTCTGATAAATATGTATAAATGCTAGAATACTTGATTTTTTACATGCACATATATAATTATATGTATTTTTTTAAAAAGTACAAAACCATTTAGACTGTTTAACTTCGTTTAAACACTGTGTAAACAGCCTAAACGCTAAACGAAGGGCGACCGTATAAAGACCGTTTACCGTTTAGGAAAACATTGCTCTCACTAGAGGATGAGCTTTCGTTACCCCATGCCATAAGGCATATATGAGAAGATCTTGATGGTGAGTGCTTGCGCCCTCGCCTCTTGTGATGGTGTTCTTCTTCACTTGAAGAATCATCCCATGACCTTATTGATGTGAGGACTTGGTTCTTTCATGCCTTCTTCTTTGTCTTGGGTGTGGGATTGTTTGGACAAACTTCCATAACGTTCCCCAACTCGCCGCATCCATAGCATCCTCTCTTTCTTTGCTCATTTCTTTGATTGGTGAAAATGAGATCTTGGATTTAGATGGGCACACCCTTGACATTGAGCCTTTGGATCATCTTCTCCACCTTGTTGATTAGTTTGATTGATTCTTCATCAAAGTTAGAGGTGGAGGAGGAAGATTGATCATCTTCACTTGAATCATCATCATCGTCCTCATCATCTTCTTTATCTTCACTTGAGGAGCTTGAGCTTGAGCTTGTCTCAACTTACTTGCCCTTCATCTTCTTTTTCTCGCTACATGCGAGAGCTTTGCCTTTGCTCGATGAAGAGGCTTTGTCTTGACCCATCTTACTTGACATTTCAAATGCCACTATCTTGCCAATGACTATGCCCGGGGTCATGGTGCTAAAGTTCTCCATGTTGTGAAGGATGGTGATGATGCTTGCATATTTCTTTTGTGGTAGCATAGAGATGATATTCCTCACAATGTCCGCATCATCTAGCTTTGTTAATCCTATTGAATGGAGCTCATTGATAATTAGATTCAAACGAGAATACATATCATGAACATGCTCATCATCATTCATTATAAAGGAATCATAATTTTGTTTAGCTAGACAATGTTTTTGCTCACGGATATTAGATATGCCGTCATGGAGCTCTTGAAGTTTTAACTAAATTTCATGTGCTGTATTTAAAGTGAACACTTGGTTAAACACATCCATACTAAATGATTCAAACAAGCAATTCTTAGCTCTAGCATTGAAATGTATTTCCTTTTCTTCACTCTTTGTGGGTTTATCGGGATTCTTAATGAGTTTCATCCTGTCATGAGTGACTTTCCAAACACCCAAATCAACCGCCTCAAGGTGACAAGCCATTCTAGCTTTATAATAGGGGAATTTAGTGCCGTCAAAGTGCGAAGGCCTAGAGGTATCCTTCCCAACCACTCTAAATAGCGTCGGCTCAACGACGGTTAAGCCAAAGGTCCAAATTGAGCCAACCGGCTCTGATACCACTTGTAGGTGACCATGACGCCTAAGAGGGGGGGGGATGAATTAGGCAACTTAAAATTCTAACTCTAAACTATGGCCTCTTTTTCTAACTCTAGCAAAACCTATGCAAAAGATAAACTATCTAAATGTGCAACTACGATTTTGCTAGTGTGTTGCTATCTCTACCGCAAAAGGAGTAATACAATCAATGTAAATGCAGAAGCTAAAGAGCAAGGTAGAGATATGCAAACTCCTGTTAACGACTCCAGTATTTTTACCGAGGTATCGAGAAGCGTGCAAGCTTCTTCTTAGTCCTCGTTGGAGCCCCTCACAAGAAATCCCTCACAAGGGCCAAGCTCCCGATCGGATAACTCTGTGGATAGCCTCGGGCCTTCCCCATACGCAAGTGGGTCTCCAACATGCCTTTAGGCAAGCCTCTCCCAGATGCTCCCCATCATCTTCACTATCAAGCTTCTGGCCTAAACGCCGTGGGCCTTGTTCCCTCTGGTACACGGTGGTGGCCACACCACAACCACAGTTGGTGTGATCTTGCAAGACTACAAGCCCTCCAATGTACAACAATGGTGCGCACAAGCACCGAGTGGTAAGAGCTATGCAAACCTTACTAAACACTAGGCCTAAACCTAGAGCAAGCGCATAAGCGGTGGTCTAATCAACCGAAGCACTTCGCAAAGCACCTACGCTAATTACCTAATAAAACACTAAGCACTATGCAAGTAGAGATCACTAAAATGGTGTATCAACACCCTTGATATGTTTCCTCAGCTCCACACACTTCAAATGGCCGGTTGGGGGGTCTATTTATAAGCCCCACTAAGGAAGTAGCCGTTGGGGATAAAATCCTACTTTTCTGCTACTGACCGGATGCTAATCGCGTCCTAACCAGACATGTCCGGTCGTCCTGACCATTAGAGCTGCGATCAACTGATCGAACGCAGCCAGCGTCTGGTCACATGCCACTGGATGTGTCCGGTCGCAATTTCACCACTCTAGAACCTTTCTATACTCGATCGGACGCTGTAGTCCTGTGTCCGGTCGATTTACCGCTAGCGTCTGGTTCAGTGTCCGATTGCTGCTGCTGACGCCTATTGTTGCCGAGCCTCTTGATCAGAGCGTCCGGTCACTTTCCGCCAGCTCTGGTCCAACATCTGGTCACCTCTATGAGCTCGTTTCTTTGTGATCTTACGTATGGCTTGGCTCGTATCTTCATGCTTGGACTTTGCTTGATATCTTGGGTCTTCTCTTGTGCTCCTAGGGTCTTGCTTATGGGTGTTGATCATTGGATCATCACGTCACCTTTGTCCAAGTCACGTCTTGCACCCTATTGAACTACAAAACAATCACTTGCAAATATATTAGTTCAACTTGGTTGTGTTGGTCATCAAACACCAAAATCCATAGTAAATGGGCCTAGGGTCCATTTTCCTTACATCATGGTCTCAGCCTGTTATTGTGTATCTGGGCCAGCCTAGACGAGCGTTGTCGCTGTGCTGCCTGCTGGGCCAAGTATTGTAGGGAAGCGGGTCTATTTGGGACCCCGGGTTTATGAACCCGACAACAACTCTAAAACATCTGAAACACAACATATGCTTTCAGTGCAACATCTCCTTACTGCTTGGGAGAATGGAGGCTCGTCGGTGTGTAGGATGCCACAGGAGAACTGTAGGACCTCGCTGATTTTGAATAAGCACAGCTGTGCATCTTCAGTCACAATCTTGTATGTATGTTTCAGTAGTTACATGTCCCTATCTGCATGAGAAAATGATATGGGCAATGACAACTTCAAATTTTCTAGTGAAGAACTAGGTTGGTTCGATTGCTCTTCTGAATTGAGAGATTCTGGGCCACAATTTATCAGTGTACATACAACACATCTGTATATATATATTAAAAAAGCTTTAGAAATATTTTGGTGCACATGCTTGATCATGAATTCTTGAATCATGATGAAGACCATAGGTTTTAGGATTAAATCTTTTTATAAGAAAGGAATCCTTTCATCCAACCAAAATCAGCACATAATAAGGGGGAAAAGACCCCTAGCATAATAATGGTACTCCCAATGCAGAAACCACCTTGGTTTCTATCCCTGGTAATTATCTCTCCATATAGGCATTCTGCTAATGTGGCGAGCAATTTAACGAGGAGAGAGTGCAAAAAACGAGAAACCGTTTCTAAGTTAGATTAGAAATGGTGTCTTCACATCCAACTAAGTAGTTGATGGTGTGTGGGATGGGGAACGCCTTTGCATTCATGGCCGGGCAGGCAGAGCTACGTCGCCGTCGACTCCATGCAGACATTTTTATTGGTAAGCATGTTTTGGGATGTCATGCTCTTCAGCGACTACCGATGGAGGCGGAGTGGAGAGGTAGTCAGGACAAGGCCAAACTCCATGGTGGCTTGCGCTAGGCATGGAATTGTGGCATGAAATATCTCAGAGAGGAGATAAGGTGAGGCAGAATGATGCTAGCCACAGGATTGGAGGAGAGATAAACAATTGCGAGAACAATTGGTCTTAATCAGACCAATAGCATAGGGTAGTTTCTATTCATGGTGTCTTATGGCATAGAACCTACCTGATAGTTTCTTCATGGTGACTGCCATGAGGGGAAAAAGATCTTAATTCATCCTTGAAAGTGTATCTAGCCCTTTATTGGATTTTGGATGATTAAATGACAACTTGATTAAAGGTCTAACCCATTTACTATGTGTGGATAGGTAATAGATTATCTCATAGGTATTTGATGAAAGCCAAAATGACGTATTGTTGAAAACAATCTAGTTCAAACACAAGACAACAATGCAAATGGAATTCATGCAAAGGCTTATTTATTGTGGGATTTCCAAGTACTATGTGAAAGCAAGCACGGTAAGAATTAATTAATGAGACATGAGGGATTGCATATGGAATGGTCTCATATTTGAAGCTTACTAAATTGAAATGAAAAAGATGACAATACAAATGAATGGATGATTCAACATAAGATGTGACTTGATGGCTTGAGATGGTGAAGATAGTAAGGAAAGGCTTCGAGGTACTAAGCAAGGGTGAAGGGCAAGCGACGGCTTGGCGGCCGAAGAACCTAGCTAGGGTGAAGAAGGAAGTACTTGCATTTAGTTGAGGTACTAATCAAGCTATGATGGTCATGTTGATGTGGAGGATGAAATCACTATTGGAGTGTTTGATGAAAGTGACTTGATTCATTTGGAATTATTCATATTTAATGAATGGAATCAAGTCACATGCTCAAGATGGTTATGCTCAAGTGAAAAAGATCAAAGTTGACATGTTGGCACCCTTACTTGATGAAGATTGAAAGAGACGACATCAATTCAAAAGAGATCAACTCAAGCGGTATAAATTCATGTTTCCTTTGATCTTGAGTTTAATAGGTATGCTGTACTATTAAGAGGGATGCATCATGTTGATAGATAATCTTTCATAAGTGCTCATGCTAACCCATGTGAGTTTTGAGTGTTTGAGAGACAAAAGACCTAACTTGCTTGTTGTTGGTCTGGCATATCGGACATGTCTGGTATTTGCCCAGCCATGGTAAAATACTTGGTGTTCTCGGGTTGGTTCATCGGGAGTTCTGACAATCATCAGGAGTTTCGACATCTCATGCTTAACTGACTTGGAGAGTTGACTGCCTGGTCACACCGGACGTGTCTGGTATTCTACCAAACATGTTCGGTATAGTAGGCTAGAGCTCAACGACTAGTTTTCAAATGAGCTGAGGGTCAGGAGTTTAGACGTGAGTTGGGAGTTTCAGCATTCATCGGGAGTTCTGACACCTTGTATACTATAACTCAGTTACTGTTGGCGCAGTGCAAGTCCCTGGTATGCATACCGGACGTGTCCGGTATTGCCCAACGGCTACATAACCGCTAGTTTTTCAAAGGGGCTATAAATACCCCTTAGCCTCCACCTTTGGAGGCTGCTGATTCTGCTGATACACATACATGTTTTTGAGCCTTGCAAACACTCTCCAACCCTCTCTTAGTGAGTGTGTCATCCAAATTGCCAAATCCATTAGTGGGTTGAAAATTTTTCAAAAAGAGAGCAATCCAACCACTTGAGTACTTGTGCATATTGTCAATCTCGTGATTCACATTTGTTACTCTTGGACTCTTCAGTCCTAGACGGCTAGGCATCACTGGAGAGCACCAAAGAGATTGTGGTGTGCCTCGGAAAGTTTGTAACGGTCAATTCCACCGCCTCGGAATCAACAAGTGGAAGAAGGAAAAGGAGTTGGAAAAGACTCTAGCTAGAGTGACCTTCATGGTACCCTCTAGGGCTGACCTTCGTTGGGCCACCCGCAGCCCCCTCAATGGAGAGTAGGACTCGAACGAGTCCGAACTTTGGTAAAACAAATATCGTGTCGCAATTCGCATTTCATTTGATATTTGTGTTGATCTAGCTCTTGTGCAGGTTCTCTATGTATCTTGTCATCTCCAGTAGGTACCTAGAGTTTGGTTTGAAGATAGAAATCAAAAGGAGCAAGTTTGGGGTTGTTCCACTAAAACCATGTATACCGAACACATACCGGAGACGTCCGGTATTGGTTCCTATGCCAAACTTAATTGCATTTTGATTTAACTCTTTGGTTGCAGGTGTTTGGCTCCATAAACTTATTTAGTATCTTTTATATACTATGTGGCTAACTTGTGAGGGGCTGTTTTACTTTGATTTGGAGTTTCCATTCAGAAACTCCCATTACTAAATCATTTCCGCATTTAAAGGTGTTAATTTTTAGAAATGCCTATTCACCCCCTCTAGGCGGCATCCTAGGTCCTTTCAATTGGTATCAGAGTGAGGTTCTCACCTAAAGCTTCACCGCCGTGAGAAAAGGATGTCGACGCCTATCGAGTTGGAGCCGGTGCTTCTCCAAATTGATGTTCAAACTTTCTACCTTGGTCAATTCATGTACTCAATGCTTTTAGGGATATTAGTCCTCTTGTTGAGCATATTGTGTCTACAAGCATATATCTTCCTATAGTTCATTGGAGCAACAACAAAAAAAATTTCAAAATAGGAAGAGATATGCGTGCAACTCAATGCTCAAGTTATTAACATCATGTTGAGTACATTGAGTGCAGAGGTTCAAGATGAGGCAATCTTCAATGGACAACCACCTCTGGAGAGTGCTCATCTCATTTGGACTAGGCTTGTTGAGTTATATGGAAAATCCAAATGTGATGATGCACTTGAGATCGAGTCAATGGAAAATTTGTCCATTGCGTCTTCATGCAGCGAAGAAGCTTCACAAGACCTCAAGAGCACTGAGCCAGAGCAAGAAGTGCAAGCAGTGCATGACCTGCTATCTACCTACACATACTGGACGTGTCCGGTATTCCTACCAGATGTGTCCGGTATGGCCGAGACAGCTGACCAGTAAGTAGCTATTTGCAAGGATGTCAAGACCAATGGCGACCAAGTGACGAGTCAACCTTAGTATATCATGATTCTCATCACTTGTGTCTCATGGCCAAGAAAAGTAAGAAGAAGAGTAACAAGAAAGATCAAGAAAAGGAGAAAGCACAACTACAACCTTGATCATCTCAACCGCAAAGACAAGTTCATCATCATGAAGATAGTTGAAAAGAATGTGAGCTAGAGGAAGCGAATGAGAAGAAAGAGCAATCACTTCAATGTCAAGAAATGTTTCTCATCTCCAAGTTAGAAGAACTAAAGGAAATCAATGAGAGGTATGAAAAATTGTCAATTGAGCATGGTTTAGTTACTAACTCCTCTTCTAGTGTTTCACAACTAGAGAAGGAAAACTTTGAGCTCAAGGCAAGGCTAGATGAACTATCAAGCAAGTATAATGTGCTACAAGCAAACTATGTTCATCTAAAGTGCTCTCATGAGGAAGTAGTAGAATCAAGCATCATGCTTGAGGTGGCTCATGAGGTTGTGATCGCATCAGTAAAATTTTCTCAACCTCTCACACATTCACTCACTAGTACAACTATCTCAATTAAATATTTCTTGTACTAATGAGTGTGTTCCTCAAGCAAGCCAATCTTTGATTGAGCTAAATCTCATAGAAAACATAGAGCTCAAAGAAGAGGTGGAAAGATTAAAGAAAGATGTGATTTGGTTAAAGGGTAAGGAGAAAGCACAACCTTCTCAAGATAACCGTGATAACATGGTGAAGAAGCTTGAGAAGGTTTCAAACCTTGCTTCCTCCAAAGCCCAACAAAAGAATCACATTTCAAGCAAGGCCAACACAACCAAGAGCAAGAAACATGGAAAAAAGGTTATGCTATGGTTGTGGATTATATGGACATGAGTGGGCTATGTGTCCACATAAGAGTTGGGCCGACAAGTGTGAAGCGGTTGAACAAAAGGCCTCAAACAAGTTGGCCAACGAAAAGAAAAGTGATGGACAAAGTGCTTGTCTCATGAGCAAGACATTGGGGCATCCTACCAAGAAATGCCCAATGTACAAAGAGGCAAGAAAGGAAGCCCAAGTTGCAACAAGAAGATGCTATGGATGCAATGAGATGGGCCATAAGGTTGATAGATGTCCATACAAGCAAAACAAGCATAGAGCAAACAAAGGCAGCATATGCTATGCTTGTAGAAGAAAGGGGCATCTAAGCTATGAATTCCCAAATGGTAACACTCCTAAGACAAACACATTTGGTTATAATGATATGCTTAGGAAGACCACAAATGGAGTTAGCACTAGCAAGGTGACGTGTTCACCACAAACTAGTACTAAAGCCATTTGGGTACCTAAGCACTTATTGACTAACCCAAAAGGACCCAACAAGAGTTGGGTACTATCGGGTTCATAAACCCAAGGTCCCTCATGGACCGGCTTATCAACAAAAGCTTGTCCCAACGGACAACATTGCGAGCAACACGCAACTCATGGGTTGACCCAAATACCTAGACAATAGGCTAGAAGGACGATCCAATCTCTAACCGAAAGGCCTAGCCAAGGAGGAACAACGCCCGCTTCTGACTCTGGCCCACCTCTCTGACCAGAGCGCTCACTTTGGTCTCTAACCTGCCTCTAGATGGTATCTCTGACCGGAATGCCTGGCCCAACACCACTTCTGACTCCAACCCGCTCCTCCGACCAAGGATGCACCAAACCCCTACTTATAGCTCCTCTCTAGCTAGCGCAATCAGAGCCGACTGGGACCAACCGACTGAGGACACCCGCTCGGTATGGACTAGGAAACAGACAGAGAAAGTAAGGCAGCACACTCAAGTTAACCGCAATATCGAGGACCATACCTTATATGCCTACATGATAGAATGCAAGCAGTGTTGTAGGTACCGACATTTTCCCATATAGTGTTGTGGGCGCCATCAACTCCCAATACCAGACAAATACGGTAAGGCTTCCCACATGTGCCTCTGAGGCATCGACAGTGTTATGGGCACCGACATTTACCATGCCAGGCGAACATGGTAAAACACCCTACATGCCTCTGGGTATCAATAGTGTGGCAGGCACCAACATCTGCCATACTTGAAGAAGATGATGCAATCTCCCATGTGCACCTGACATTAAATAGTATTGTGGGCGCCTACCATCATCTTGTACCCACCAGCGTGGGCAACAAGACATAGCAGCAAACGTACTCTCTCCCTCTCACTTGTAAGGCCATCCTCATCATCTATAAAAAGGGACGCTCTCTCTTCCAATAGATAAGTGGATTTAGATTGATCAAGTTCTCTAGCACACAACAATAGAACCGCCAGGTTCAAACCACAAGCACACGCTCAAACACTTAGCTCATAGCGGGGCTCCCGTCACTCTCGGCCCTTCCAACCAGGGTTCGACCAGACCTCTTGTACCCTCCATCTTTCTCCTTCTCGTTTGTAACCCCACTGCAAACTTTGAGCACATAGGCTCAGGAATAAAGTCACCGACCGACTCAAACTAGACGTAGGACATATTGCCTGAACCAGTATAAACCCTATGTCATTGAGTGCTAGGCCACCTCCGATCACAATGTACGGCAAAACTATAAATATTTACGTGTTGGTCACTTTCTGCACTGATAGTTGGCATCGTCCATGGGGAAGACGTTGTACGTTCAACATTTTTGGTCATCGGATGGCCCACTTTTCCGCCACCTTCGCCATGGTGGGCTCAAGTGATACGACTCGCTTCGGCTCACTAGAGTTTTTCGCACTCCCACCTATTGGGATGCGGGTTCCACCTGTCTTTGAGCTATCCCAGGCCTTCCTCTTTGGAAGCTTGGACTTCATCGCCAACTGGCTCGGCGTACTACACCTCCGCGAGGAGGCACTCATTCCAGCACCCATCAGAGGGGCACCCTCCATGGGCTCTAGGATGCACGATGACTTCAATGATGAGGCGCTTGCGCTTTATTCCAAGCAAACTCTCTGCTCAAACCCCGCTGTGAGTAATGTACATGCTATTATTTACTTGCTATTCTCTATCTTCCACCGATTATCCAAATGGACCCCGTTGTCCTCACCGCAATCGCCATGCGACTGGTTCCCCTATGGCCTTGTGTCCCCCATGGATGCGTATGCCCAGGGGCTCCAAAGGATGCCGACGGTGCCTCCTCTCACATCCGAATTCAAGGAGATGGCGAGCTATGCTCCCACCTATTTCCTCGACCTCATGGATAATGATGTTGAGAGTAACGGCTCTAGCATCGGTGTCGTGGCACCTAGCCACTGTCGATCCTGGGAGTGCGCTATGGTGGATGCTCTGGGATAGCCTCTGGTGGTAGCGGAGTCCTTGTAGACTCACAACCCTTTGAAACCTCATGTGGAGACCCCCGCGCTCACACGGGAGCATGGTGAGGAGCTACGACAACAGCGGCTGAACCAGCCGCCGCCTGCGCCTGCGCACTCAACGCACCACACTGCGCCCCATGTGCATAAACCGGCGAGCGGCGCCTAGGATCACGCCCGTTGGGTCCAGCACAACACCATGGATGAGGGGAATGATCCCCTATAGTTTGCTTGGGCCGATCAGAACATCGTCGCTGCGGCAATGCTTCTGCGTGGCCTTCTGAAGCCGAACAACCCTAGGAATGGGTGATCCATCAGAACCTCTTGGCACTGGTGGAGACCGCCACCGTTCAATAGGCAGAGAGCTCCGCATCATGACACTAACTCATGGCCTCTCTATCCACTAGGGGAGTGGGGATGCACCAGATGAATCACTCCACCCGCTCACCACTACAGCCGCCGAGCACAGCATAGGAGGCTGCATCTGCATCTCGGTCTAACCTGGCGCTCGCTCCACACCGATCGCCTATATGTGATCGGCTTGGGCCAAACCAAGATGCTCATAGCATCATCAGTGATCAGCATTAGTCCTAGTTGGATGATGGCATCCATTGAGCGATAGTAATGGCAGGCAACACAGACCTCGACTGGACCATCGTCAGGAGTGGAGAAACACACCCCAGGCGCGGTCACTGACTAAACAACTAGAGTCCTAGCCCGGATAGCCTAGGACCATGAGACTTTGTCTAACTCATCTAGAGAGCACCTCTCCTGCAATGCTTCAATAGAGGCCAAGGCAAAGGCAAGGCCAAGCACAATGATCAGGACGAGGGCCCCTCCACGTAGAGGGGCAAAAAGAATAGAAAAGATCACTGCCAACCGGCCAACTCCGCGTTGGTCACCACGACTGATCTCACGGGCAAGCCGTCCCTGCATGGTCTTTTGGACCACTTCAACGAGCTCATGGAGAGCCAGTGCACCAACCACACCTACCCTATTAAACACCTCTACAAGTTCTGTGAGCTCCTTAGGTGGCTTCTGCAACAAGCCGATGGACCAAAGAAAGAAAAAGGTGAAGAAGTAGCGGCCAGGAAAGGGGGCATAGCGAGCAAGGATCCAGACGACTAAAGGTCAAGGTGATCTGACTAGACGCCTACCAACTGAAGGACGGCAACGACAACGTTCTCACCAATGCTTGGAACAACTATGTCGTTTCTTCCCCTAAAATTTAGTCTTACCATTGTTTACTTAACGTTTGCTCCTATAAAAGCGCCCTGACCCGAACACTTTTGGCCTGGGTCACTTAGGGGCCCCATGAGGGTGCACTACCACCTCTATTTTCGTTTACTATCATATGGTAATACTCCTTCCTACCCGAATGAAAGGGTAGTTCGTTCCATTAATTTACCTTACGTAGCTTTGCTTCAAATATTCCGACTGATCGCACCCTGCCTCTACCTATGGTTACGAGCAGCTGAGCCTTGTGGGCCACACCTAGGCTCCTAAGGTTGTAGCCTATGGGATGAATGGGCAAGTGTGAAAAAAAGAATAAAAAACAAAATTATGCTAAGGTAAAACTAAGGAACGAATGGGACAAGCTTCCCCGAACGGAGTGATTCCATCACAAAAAACAAAACTGATTCATTGAGTACACAAAAAACATTTGCACGGGGGCTCCCCCATGAACTTGACTTCTTACATCTACTTGTACTCTAGAAATTCTATTGCGGCTCCCCGGCGACATCGGTTGTCGGTGCGACCGGCAAGGGCACGGGCTGCTCGCTCTTCGGTGGGATGACATTTGGCTCCGTTGGAAGTGGGGCAACGTTCATCTCTAACCTAGGCTCCACTCCATCTATAGGATGGGCGATGTCCTCTTGACACATGCCATCAGCCAGGTCCACACGGCAAGCACCCATCACCCACTACATGGAGACTTGCTCTGCCACCAACTTTGCGTGCGACAGCAAGCTCTCCGCGAGCGATTAGATGTCCTCCATGCTTAAGCCGTCGGCAGACCCGCTCCAGATATTAGCAAAGTCCAGGTCCGGGTGGTACGTCACCACCGAAGTCAACACCCTCGATGCTCCATAGAATAGCCCATGTGTGATGAGGGCCTAGACCTCATCCGGAACCTCCGCCAGCTGGATGGCGGGTGCACTAGTACTTGGCACCAACCCAAAGACCTCCGAGACGACAAGCTAGGCAACATTGTGGATCTGGTCAAGTTCCCCCTTGAGAGCACGTTGCACTTCAAGGGACTTGGCCAATGCCTCCACATTCTAGCCAAAAGTTGCCTTGGCCATCTCGAGGTCCTTCTCCAACGATTCCACCTTTTCCACCTAGCTCTGGAAAAAGGATGACAAGCTTAGAATCAAGCTAAACAAAGAAACCAACATGTCGAAAGCAGAAAAGGTACTTATCGAGGCGGGTGTTCTCGAGGACAGAGAGTCCCTCCACCTCTTGGGTCACCTGCTTGCGTAGTCAGGCATTTGCCTCCTCTGTCCCCATCACCCGGCCCCAAAGCGTGAGCACTTCCTGGTCTGCCTCTGACCAGGCCCTTCGCCCTGACTCTCGGGTATTCCGCTCCAACTTTAGGGTCTCTAGGGATCTTTGGAGCGTCGCATTGGTGTCCACCAAGGACTTCCATAGCTCCGCCTGGTGAGCCTTTGCCACCTCAAGCCCCTACTCGGTGGTGGTCACCCGCTCTGCCATGAGCTGCTTCGCTGTCCGCGTGTCGGTCACCTCCACCGCCTGGTCCTAGGACTCACGGCGGGCGGACTCTAGCTGATGCTCAAGCTTAGCCATCTAGGTGTGCTCCATCTAGAGGAAATGAGACTTGTGGCACAACATCTCCTGCGGACCCTACAAAAATGAGAAGCAAGCATGCTAAGGCAACCAACAAGAGACTAAGGGGTCAAGGACAAGCGCAGAAAACTCACCTCCATGGCATGCTGTAGGTCAACCTTGACCAACCACTTGACAGACTTAACCCGCTCCTAGGCATCCTCAAGCTTCACTGATAGCTTGGTAAGATCAGACTCCATGGCAAGTCCTCTCCCCCTAAGGATGTCCTAGAGCTAACACTCCTGTGAATCTCAAAGGATGAACCAAATCTTCGTCGGGTCCTTAGGGCAGGGCCACACCAGGTCGGTCTCCTCTAGTTCGCTGGAGGGCCTAGCCTCTGACTAGACCACCGCCATCTCCCACGATAGCACCAGTGGCTCCACCTCATCATCAGCCTTGTTGTCGGAGGTGATCTCCACCACTTCAGTCTCATGGGCCACCGGTAGGCATTCTAGCTCTGTCCTGGCCGCATCTCCCCCTGGCACCACCAGCGCTGAGCGGGAAGGTGAGCTGTGCAGCCCTCCACCTAGCGAGGCAGGAAGCTCGGTCCCCCTCTCCTCTTCCACCATAGCTAGTGGAGGAGGGGCCATGAGGGACACCTCCGATGCAGCCTCCACCGTCACCACTGGGATCGCTGCCAACACCATTGCCGCCGCTACCGCTGTGCTAGCGATCGACCCAAGGAGCACCACCCCCCGAAGGGAAGGACTCGCCGCCACCACCCTGCTCTCCCCGCCACTCACCGTGGCATGCTACAAGGTGGGCCTCCAAACCTCCTGCATGGGAGTTGGGGCGATGCTCAACCCCATCAGCATCCGACTGCTGTCAAAAAGTATAGGTTAGTCATACTCCAAAAAAGAGTCAACAGCAAGATTGAAAAGAAATGAAGAAAGACATACTGGGATGTAAGCGGTATGACTCTAAAACCAAGACCCAACGTCGATGGGCCCATAGGGCGAGGACTGCTCCCTGGCTATGACCCGCGCCCCCTCACTTCAGCTAGGGGTAGAGTCGACCCAACTAGCTCCTGCCCGGCCTGTTAGTCACCACAACCTTCGGCTTGGGGCATGCTGACTAGAGTAGCAGGCGAGGCATCCTCCTACTGTGAGTCATGTGCTTGCGCCAGCCCTGGCGACGTGTGGGTGTAAGCCCGCTCCTCTAACCGCCTGGCTTGCTCGGCCGTGCCCGCGGTAGCTGAGTACAAGACTGGTGATGCCACCTAAGGGCATAGTGACCGTGTCCATTTCGCCTCCTGTTCATTGGCGGCATCCACGCTCATAGCACGCTTCCTCAGCATGGGAACATCATCGTGCCTCTCTACCTCCTGCTCACCACCAGCGGACATGGCCATAGGATCACAATGCTCCACCGAGGTTGCAACGATCATTTGGCTTTCCTCCTCCTCAGAGAAAATCATGTCACCCCCCACCTTTGTGGGGTCCTCTGACTCGAGCTCTGACTCAACATCACTCCTATTTTCTCTGGCCTTCATGTATCGGGCGATCTCCTTCTCCTTCTCATACTTCCATCGAGCCTCCTCAACTTTCTTCTTCTTCTTGGCATTCGCCGCCTCCTTCTGGGCGGCCTACCTAGCTGTGCCCTCCAGCCCCTTCAGAAGGTGCAGCCGGGACTTGTAAGCTTCAAGTCTCTACAAAACATGTGACTCAAAATAAAAAAGCAGGAAAGCAAAGGGGAAAAAGAACAAGGAGTAAAGAGAGGGGAGCATACCAATTTGGACACCACCGAGGTGTTGAGAGGTTCAGGCTTTCCATCGACCTTCTCTTTGGGCTTCAGCTATAGCACCCGGTTGAGGTGACTCCAGACCTTGTCATTCAGTAGCTCCTCCAGCGATGCACAATCAGGGTCTGTCGGGCCACCGTACTTCCACATCGTCCACGCCCTCTCCACCAATGGAGCAACCCAATGGTGGTAGAGGGTGTGGAACACCTACACCCCATCAAGGCCACACCACATGAGCTTCTAGAGCTCCACCTCGATGATCTCCACCTTCTTCTTCTCCGACAAGAAGGGCCCCACGACCAACTTTCCTACATCTCTAGCCTTTCGCCGGTGAACACCGAGAACGACGCCTCCACTGGGTTCCTGATATAGAACCACTCTCTATGCCACCCCCGGTTGGAGTCACAGGGGATGTACATAGGATATGAGCCCCCCACGCTTGGTTTCTTCTACAGGGCGAAGCCCCCCACTAGCATGGCCTCGGGCAGATTGCCCATCGACAAAGTTCATTCAGAGAATAGCCACTGGAAGAAGTTCGTGTGTGGCTCCATCCTGAGGAAGGCCTCGCAGACGATGATGAAGCCGATGATATGCAACACCCTAGTCGGATTGAGGTGCTGTAGCTCTAGACCCTACTCATTGAGGAGCCCACGTAGGAACCAATGCACTTGGTATCCTAACCTATGCTCATGGAAGGCGAGGAAGGAAACCACCTCACCAGGCCAAGGTTGCGGGAAATCCTCCCTTCCTAGAGCCCTCTAGTGCGCCACCTCCTTTGGCGACAGAAACCCCTTCATGGCGAAGGCCTCTAGCATCGACTCCCTCATAGTGGATGACCACTAGCTCGGCATTTTGCTCTGGGTCCGTGAATGGATTTGTGTGAGTTTTCTCCTCTCCCTCGCTCTCCCTTTTCTCTCCTAGGAACTGCTGCGGCACTCAGATGCTCTTGGTGAGAAGGAAGAAAGAGAAGAGACAGCAGATGAAGAATAGGTGAAGGAACGGGGCGAAAGCCCTCTCCCTTCTCCTACTTAAAGAAAAGGGCATAGTAGTTGGGGAAGGCACGGTGATTAGGGAAAAGCTAAATGATGGGGGCAAAAAACCTCTCCCTTCCCCATTTAATGCAGATGGGATACAATTTGACATGCCCTGACCGATGAGATGCACCCTGCCCGATAGAATGATGTCTAGTCAAACAGGACATGGCTTGGGTATGGCCCACCACTACCGCACACTGGGCATAAGAACCAAAGTGCCACCACATGTAGGTGGCTCTCCGCCTCCCTAGGTGGGACTTGGAAAAACCCAAACAATGGGATCTCCACCAAGAGAGACCATCGGGCTTCCTAAGTCGATCGAACGGCTTAGGAAAACACCAAGAGATAGGTAAGGAGCAAAGGGATGCCCCATGTAGGCCATGCTGACTCCATCATGAGTGACGAGCATGGATCTCGGTTAGACATTTCCGATTGGAGCACTTCAAACCCCATCACTCGAGTCATCAAGGTAACACTACCGACCCCCGCTATTTCTTTATATAATCATTCATACACGCATTCATTCCATACACCTGTGCCCCTTGGACGATTCAGGCCCTGAATTGCCTAGGGGCTCGGGAACTAAGGCATCGCACATGCGGTGAAATGCACGTTGCCTCATTCAACATGAGCAACGACCAACCGGGGTTTGAAGGCTGGCCCACAAAGGGCTTGAGGCCGCCTCGCATCAAACAGAGCTAGGGGAGAAAATATAGATGAGCCCCATGGCCCTCGCCTAGACTACCCCAAAGCAGATAGGGTCATCTCAACCTTCTCATTTGATCCTAAACCTCATGCCAAACCCACATAATCTCCATCAAGGAGAGGCCAGTGGTCCACCTAGGTCGGTCTCCGGAATGACCTAGGCATCTATCGGGTTGCAGGTAAAGGAGCAGTGGAATGTCATAAGAGGGCTATGCTGACCCTGTCATGAATGATGGACCAAGATTCCACTCGATCATACCCGTTAGCGAGCGCACCGAGCGCGTCACTCGAGCCCAAGCGATCGAGGCAAGCGACAAAGCTCAGCCCCTCCTATTGTGAGAAACTGAGGACGGGGTAACGCACAAAACTCAAACTGACCCCTACCAAGCCTAACAGGGCTCGGGGGCTCAAGATCCATAAACTAACTGCCTCGGCTATGTGGCTGCATTGAGGCTAGGATCCACGAGCTCTGTCTCGCCTTATCCCTAAACTAACTGCCTCAGCTGCGTAGGCTACACCGAGGCCAGGATCTGCGAGCTCCGACTCGCACGATCCCTAAACTAACTGCCTTGGCTGCGTGGGCTGCACTGAGGCCAAGATCCATGAGCTCCAAATCGCCCAATCCCTAAACTAACTTCCTCAGCTGCACGGGCTGCACCGAGGCTAGGATTCACGAGCTCCGACTCGCCCGATCCCTAAACTAACTGCCTTGGCTGCGTGGGCTACACCAAGGCTAGGATCCACGAGCTCTGACTTGACCGATCCCTAAACTAACCACCTCGACTGCACATGGCCCCTTGGTTGACAACTCTGTCTTGACTAAAATGCACGCACACACGCTCGTTGACAAAACTCCCTAGACGATTCTGCCTGAATCGCCTAGGGGCTCAGGGGCTACACTCGCGGGTGCACTCGTGTGCACCTGCTGACAAATCAAAAACTTACCCCGCTAACAACATGAAAACCCCTAGATGATTCTGTCCAAATCGCCTGGGGGCTCGGGGGCTACACCCATGGGTGCGCTCACATGCACCCGTCGTCGAGACAAAAATCCTCTAGACGATTCTACCTGAATCGTCTGGGGGCTTGGGGTCTCCTGTCGGGTTCATAAACATATGGTCCCTCATGGACCGGCTTCCCAACAAAAGCTCGACCCAACACATAATGGTGCGAGTAACGCGCAACTCATGGGCCGACCCAAATACCTAGACAATAGGTCAGAAGGATGATCCAATCTCCAACCGAAAGGCCTGGCCGAGGAGGAACGATGCCCGCTTTTGACTTCAGCCCACCTCTCTGACCGGAGCGCTCGCTTCGGTCTCTAGCCCGCCTTCGGATGGCCTCTCCAACCGAAAGGCCTAGCCCAACACCACTTCTGACTCTGACCCACTCCTCCGACCAGGGATGCACCAAACCCGAGCTTACAGCTTCTCTTCGGCTAGCGCAATTAGAGCCGACTGGGACCAACCGACCGAGGACACCCGCTCAGTAAGGACTAGGAAACAGATAAAGAAAGTAAGGCAGAGCACTCAAGTCAACCGCAATACCAAGGACCGTACCCTGTATACCTATAGGATAGTACCCTACGACCTCCCTGACATGATAGAACACAAGCAGTGTTGTAGGTGCCAACATTTTCCCCTACAGTGTTGTGGGCGCCATCAACTCCCAATACAAGACAAATACAGTAAGGCTCCCCCCACATGCCTCTGAGGCATCGACAGTGTTGTGAGCGCTAGCATTTACCATGCCAAGCGAACATGGTAAAACTCCCTGCATGTCTCTAGGTATCAACAGTTGTGTAGGCACCAACATATGCCATACCTAAAGAAGATGATGCAACCTCCCATGTGCACCTAACATTAAACAATATTATGGGCTCCTACCATCATCTTGTACTTGCCAACATGTGCAGCAAGACTTAGCAGCGAACGTACTCTCTCCCTCTCACTTGTAAGGCCATCCCCTTCATCTATAAAAGGGGATGCACTCTCTTCCAACAGATATGTGGATTTAGATCGATCAAGTTCTCTAGTACACAACAATAGAACCGCCAGGTTCAAACTAGAAGCACATGCTAGAACACTTAGCTCATAGTGGGGCTCCCGTCACTCTTGGCCCTTCCGACCAGGGTCTGACCGGACCTCTTGTACCCTCCATCTTTCTCCTTCTCATTTGTAACCCCACTACAAACTTCAAGCACCTAGGCTTAGGAATAAAGTCATCAACCGACTCAAACTGGACATAGGGCACGTTGCCTAAACCAATATAAACCCTATGTCATTAAGTGCTAGGCCACCTCTGATCACAACGTATGGCAAAACTACAAATATTTACGTGTTGGTCACTTTCTACACCGATAGTTGGCATCATTCATGGGGAAGACGTTGTACGTTCAACACTTTTGGTCATCGGATGGCCCACTTTTCTACCACCTTCACCATGGCGAGCTTAGGTGATACAACTTGCTTTGGCTCACTAGAGTTTCCCACACTCCCACCTGTTGGGATGCAGGTTCCACCTATCTTTGAGCCATCCTAGGCCTTCCTCTTTGGAAGCCTTCACTTTGTCACCGATTGGCTCGGCGTACTACACCTCCATGAGGAGGCACTCATTCCAGCGCCCATCAGAGGGTCACCCTCCATCGGCTCTGGGACGCACGACGACTTCAACAATGAGGCACCTATGCTTTATTCTGAGCAAACTCTTTGCTCAAACCCTATTGTGAGTAATGTATATGCTGTTATTTACTTGCTATTCTCTATCTTCCGCCGATTATCCGGAGGGACCCTGTTGTCCCCGCTGTGACTACCATGCGACCGGTTCCCCTATGGCCTCATGTACCCCGCAGATTCATACGCTCAGGGGCTTTGAAGGATGCCAGTGCTGCCCCCTCTCACATCTAAATTCGTGGGGATGTCGAGCTATGCTCCCACCTATTTCCTTGACATCATGGATGACAATGTTGAGAGTAACGGCTCCAGCATCTACAATGTGGCACGTAGTCACCGTCCATCCTGGGAGTGCGCTATGACAGACGCTCTGAGATAGCCACTGGTGGTAGCGGAGTCCTTGCAGACTCACACCCCTCCAGACCCTCGTGCGGAGACCCCCCGCGCTTACATGGGAGCATGGCGAGGAGCTACAACAATAGTGGCTAAACCAGCCGCCGCCTGCTCCAGCGCGCTCGGCGCACCATACTACACCCAATGCGCATAAACTGGCGAGTGGCGCCCGTCGAGTCTAGTACAACACCATGGATGGGGGGAATGATCCCCCATAGTTCGCTTAGGCCGATCAGAACATCACCGCTGCGGCAATGCTTCTGTGTGGCCTTCCTGAGCTGAACGACCCCCAAGAATGGGCGATCCACTGGAACCTCTGGGCACTGGTGGAGACCGCCGCCATTCAATAGGCAGAGAGCTCCACATCGTGACACCGACTCACGGCCTCTCTCCCGACCAGGGGAGTGGGGACTCACCAGATGAATCACTCCACCCTCTCACCGCTACAGCCACTAAACATGGCATAAGAGGCTACATCTACGTCCTGGTCTGACCTGGCGCCCGCTCCACACCGACCGCCTATATGTGAGCGGCTCAGGCCGAACCAAAATGCTCATAGGGTCATCAGCGACCGACGATAGTCCCAGCAGGATGATGGCATCCATCGAGCAACAGTAATGGCAGGTGACATAGACCCCAGTCGGACCATTGCGAGGAGTGGTGAAACACACCCCAGGCGTGGTCGCCGATCGGACGACCAAAGTCCCAGCCTAGATAGCCTGGGACCACGGGCCTTTGCCCAACACATCTAGAGAGCGCCACTCCCGCAACGCTTCAATAGAGGCCGAGGCATACGCAAGGCCAAGCGCGATGATTAGTGTAACACCCCGGGTGTTTAAATATTAAAACATGACATGTCATCATATGCATTACAAGGCATTTGGTCAAATTGCAAACTTTGAGATGCATACACTAAAATAAGTTTATATTTATGTGGTATGTGTTGAATTGTATTGTTTGACTCAAGTTCAAAGTTTGCTTGGATTTTTGAATTTTCCAGAAAACCCTGATTTTCAGTATTTAAACCCTACCCTGAAAATCCATTTCAAAATCTAAGCATATTTTGGGGTTAAGCCCATAAGCAAAAGTGTAGAGCTTGACAAGTTATACAAAGTTTGTTTTTGGAGTTCTTTAAGTTGTTTAGTAAAATTTGGAGTAATTCAAAAAGGCATAATTCGTTAAATTTCCCCCATTCGAATTCAAAAGTTCATTTCAAAATCTAGACTGAATTAGGGGTTGGTTATAAAAGCAAAGTTGTAGAACTTTTGATTTTGAACAACTTTTGTTTTTGGAGATTTTTGAGTTGTTATGAAAATTTGAGAGTAATTTGTGAATTTTGGCGAATGGCAAACTTGTAAATACTGTGAATAGTGTTCACCGCCGTAGCTACACCCTCGGTGACCTTCGGTTCGCTTCCAGGCGCGCGTGTGGACGTCCTCGACTTCACGCTGGTGCGGAGAAGTCTCCTGCGTGGCTTCCTTGTGCTTCTGACC
The DNA here is from genome assembly GCF_019320115.1 of Miscanthus floridulus. Classification (NCBI taxonomy): domain Eukaryota; kingdom Viridiplantae; phylum Streptophyta; class Magnoliopsida; order Poales; family Poaceae; genus Miscanthus; species Miscanthus floridulus. The sequence goes on along the minus strand of NC_089585.1, from coordinate 82,898,738 downwards.
CGCTCTATTTAGCCCAGGCCGTCGCTATTTGCCCCCGCTCCTTTCCTTTGTTTCCACCGCCGCCGTTGCCATAGCTCCGTTGAGCTTTTGCCATCGAACCAGCACCCGTGCCATCGCAGCAAAGCATGTCCTAGCTCCGCTAGTTCCTTGCGCGTCCAGCAAACCAGTCCTTGTGGCTTGTCTTCACCGAAAACTTGCGGTGCGCGTTCTTCTTCCTCGCGGCCGGCAGCATCCCCATCGCAAGCACTTCGTCGTGGCTAGAGCTCCACGGTGCGTCTCTGCCCCTGTTGAGTCTTGCTTTAGCTTCACCACGATGTTGTGGTACTCCATGACCCATTGATTTCTCATTTTGACCACCACAGCTGCCAGAGCATTGCCACTGACGACGATCTGCTCCGCCGTGCTTGCTCAGAACGTCGACCCACCTCTCCGTTGCTCCTCCGGCCTTGTGCTCTACTTAGTCGCATTTGGGGTGAGCTGCTGATGCTTCCTGGGCCATCTGTTTAAGCTTTATAGGTCTCACGTTGCCAGCGTAGCATAGCCACACCGTCGTGGCCGCCATAGCCGGCGTAGTGCTCGGTTCAGTCCGTAGCTAGTCCAGCTTGTGCCCTTGAATGATGCGCCTAGTCGAGGGGAGTGTTTTGGTGCTTTGGCCGTCGTCGTTGGTCTCGCCGTCGGTGAGATATCACCGGTCAGCGCCGTTGTTGCCGTGGTCAGCGCGCGAGGTTAGGGATGACAGGTGGGGTCGGGTTGTCAGTGACTCAACGTTCAAATGGAATTTTTGTATTTTCAGATTTGAATGAATAGTGATGTAATTTGTTATTTTTGTGTAGATTTATTTAGAGCACCAAAAATTATGAAAATTTTTGTGTGACTTCTCTACGATGTATAGTATTTAAGAAAAATATGAAATAGTGTTTTTCAGTACTTTTTGAATGTGATAAAAATTGCTCAATTTATTAATAAATGGATTTCCATGATTTTTCTAGGCTTATTTAATTGTCAAAAAATTTTGAAATTTGTTTTGCCACTTACTTATCATGTAATAAACATATACTAAAATTTTGAGCTCAATTAGAATAAGTTGATTTATTTCATAATTTTGAATTAAATAATTAATTCATAAAAGCAAATAGTAACCTTTAATGATTTAGGTTTTTGTTTGAAATTTTGATTGAGTGATGACCTTAGGTCATTTGTTGATAATGATCCTTGGCAATTGATGTATGTGTTATGAAAAAGATTTAGTTTGTTTGACTTGCAACTGTACCGCGAAGGAAAGTTGTATTCAAATTATTAATTTTTGCATCCATCATCGAGCATCACGTTTCGTATTCCACATCATGTTAAATATGGCATTGTTATTATGTGTAGTGAACGAAGGTGAACATGTGGTAGTTAATCAAGTTGTTGAGGTGGTTAATCCGTCTGTTCAGGTCGAATCGAATACTTGTGAAACGTCACAGGAACCGAACTTTTCCGTCAACGAAGGCAAGCCCCGGATGCATACAACCCTACCTTGTATTTTACAAATTGATTTCTCTTTTGCTTCTCTTTACTACATTAAGTGATTAGGAATCAAGTGAAAAACAAATTGGTGCATTACCAACCTTGTTATTCCATATTTACCATATTACCAGTTTTAAATTCGTATATGCCTAGTTTTGCTTAGCTATGCTTAGAACGCTGAAAGTCAGGTGATTACCTGTCACCTGTGAACTTTAAACAGAATTTTGGTTAACTTATGTTATCATATGATATGGGAATGTGGAGTAATAAATCTAGACCGGGCGGACTCGGTGCGTGTGAGCCACAAGACATGGAGGTCTTGTGAGCGGGTTCTTTCCGCCTGTGTCGATTAAGGCACGTCCATTATTGAATTGCATGAGGTGAGACTTTGTAGTACTAACCACATACTCTGGTAAGCCTTAACTTGGCAATTCTAGTATGAGAATGGCTACTCTCGCACTGGGAGTGGAGAGATGGTGGGAATAGCATGTACCCACGTGGCCATGGGCTGGAATGGTGGAGTACTATATTCTCGGGTTTTTGTTGTATTGTTTTACAAAAACTTCAAAATGATTTGGGATGACTAAATTTAACTTGATAATTTGGTCCAAATTGCTTCTGACTTATCTTATTTCTTTCTCACCATTCCATATTTGATTAAAAAGGTTTTGTGTGGTGGAGTAGTAATCTTACTATGCCCTATATAAAAATAAATGTTGTTTATGTGCATTATAAACTTTAATGTTTTTGTTCGTAAGAACGATTCATGCATCATGATTAATTCACTCGTTACTTCCTTCACCTCTTCGTCTAGAGTTGAGTAGTGAGTTTGGTTTAGTTTGAGTAATGTAGTCCATCTTAGCTACTCTTTAGACTTTGATCAAATGGTCTTACTTGGATTAAAATTGGCTTCCTATAGTATGGCTCGTGCCAAGATGACGCCCCGTAAGTCCACTGGACCCAAAGGAGTTCCTCGTCACCAACTTACCCCTAGAAATGATGGTGCTAGCAGTAGCAGTTCTAGGCCTGATCCCCAGGCAGAGATACAGAGGATTTCTGCAGAATTAGCACAAGCTGCTAGAGATAGGGCTTTGGATGTTATACAGGTAGGAGAATTACAAGATCAATTGAGACGTCTCACCACCATGCATAGGAACTACAAAAGCAAGTTAGGTCGTACGGTGGAGGGAAGGAATGAAGCTTGGCATAGGGAAAATGTAGCTAGAGCTAGAACTCATGAGCTAGAATTCTATGTAGAAGATTTAGACGAACATAATACCTATCTACATGAGGAAGTTCATAGGCTAAGCAATCTACTAAATCCAAACCATGAGCCCCAAGCTGATGCCATGGACCCCGGTGTCATCCTTGCCGATGATAACGAATCGGAAGAGGAAGAAGAAGAAGATCCTAAAGAATTAGTGATGATCAATGAAAGTGATGATGAAGGTGGTAATAATTCCGGAATGGATACCGAGCCTAATGTTTGAAGTAATCACGGAAAGGAGTAGAGTTGTATAATAGTTAGTTATAGTTAAGTTATGTAGTTTTGTTTTGATACCTACAGGTTCTGGTGTTTATATTAGTAAACCCTATGTAATGTGTCTGGAGTAAGCTTTTGTGCAATTCAATAAAGGCTTGTGAATAAAGTTTGGTTTGTTATGAGCAGATGCGTCGTACGTGGGGTTCGTATATTCTTGGAACTTCACAAGATGCGGATGGTATTCCAGATCTGCCACCAGTTCCAACAAATCTGGCTGATGCTATAACCACACTTGTCAATGTGACGACCGAAAATTCTCGTTTGCTTCATGAGATAGCTCAGAGTAATTAGAATCAGATGCATGGAAACCGTGGTCGCCACCATAACAGACAGGAGGCTACATATGTTGATTTTACAGACATAAGACCATCGGTGTTCACCAAGGCAGATGAACCATTGGAGGCTGATGACTGGCTCCGAACCATGGAGCAGAAATTTGATCTTATTCCATGCACGGAGTATCAGAATCCTGCGTTTGCCGCCTAGCAACTTAGAGGAGCAGCAAGTGCTTGGTGAGTGAACTTAGTGGCTATGCAACCAGCTGACATTCCAATAACTTAGGCTGAGTTTTGTACTGCCTTCAGAGCCCATTATATCCCTGATGGAGTTATGGCTATGAAGCTGGATGAATTCCTTACTTTGAAGCAAGGGGATCAAACCATGATGCAGTATGTGGGAAGATTTAATCACCTATCACAATATGCATCAGAACATGTCAATACTGATACAAAGAAGAAGAGGTGGTTTATGAGAGGTTTGAATACCAAGCTACAAACAATGATGACAACCTACACCAATGTCACTTATCATGAGGCCATAAATATTGTAATTGCTTCAGAGTCAAAGTATCGGCAGCATAAGGAGCTCAAAAAGAAAAAGAGTATGCCATTTGGATCTTTTGGGGGAAATCAGAAGAGGCAGAGGGTGATTTATCATCCAGTACATCATAATTGTCCTCCTTACCTTCCGCCATAGTCTCAAGCCAGGCAACAGTCAAATGTCCGTCCTGTCATAACCTATCCGAATTCACAGTCAACCAATGCTCCTGGTGGCAATGCTCCAACGTCCTAGGGTCACAACTATCCGTGTTACAATTGTGGAAGGACTAGTCATTTCTCCAGGGAATGTCCATATCCTAGGCAGGCTAATCAAAATTATCAGAAGGCCCCTGCAAATCAACAACAGGGTCAGGCACCAAACAAGAACCCCAATCAGAATACTCAGAAGGGCAAAGATGAGAGGAAGATAGGATGGGTGTTCTATATTCAAGCTGGAGAAATTCCGAAAGGGGAGCCAGTGATGATGGGTATGTTTCCTGTTGCCAATCACCCTGCAGTTATACTTTTTGATTCTGGCGCATCACATTCATTCATCAATAGAACATTTGTCGTGAAGTATGAAATTTCAATTGGGGCAACAAAGGAAAGTTTCTTTATATAGTTGCCTAGGGGACGTCTGTGTACTAAGAAAATGGTATACCAGGTACCCGTAAACCTGGGTGGGCATATTTTTCCTACTACCATGATTATCCTTAAGGATCAGGATATAGATGTAATCTTGGGAATGAATTGGATGTATCAGCATAAGGCTGTTATAGATGCTTTGAATAGGACATTAAGGGTAAGTTTGCCTGATAGTAATTCTCAACTTCTCATCCAACTTTCAACCCTAAGAAGATTAGTGGACAAGGTTTGTGCAACTGCTGTCAAAGAGATTTGAGATATTCTGGTAGTGTGTGAATTTCTAGACGTGTTTCCTAAAGATTTACCTGGTCTACCACTTGATAGGGATGTATAGTTTAACATAGAGTTGCAACCTAGAATAGCTCCGATTTCTCGGAGAGCTTATAGGATGTCACCTAAGGAATTGGCCGAGTTGAAGACTTAGTTACAAGAATTGATTGAGAAGGAGTTTATCCAACCAAGTTCCTCACCTTGGGGATGTCCGGCAATTTTTGTGAAAAAGAAAGATGAGACCCTGAGGTTATGTGTTGACTATCGTCCGTTGAATGAAGTGACCATTAAGAATAAGTATCCATTACCTTGGATAGATTTGCTTTTTGATCAATTGGCTAGAGCCAAAGTTTTCTCCAAGATAGATTTGAGATTAGGATATCACCAAATCAAGATAAAGCCTGAAGATATTCCCAAAATAGCATTTACCACAAGATATGGATTATATGAATACTTGGTAATGTCTTTTGGTTTGACAAATGCTCCAGCTCATTTCATGTATCTGATGAACTCAGTATTCATGCCTGAGCTAGACAAGTTTGTAGTGGTGTTTATTGATGACATTTTAGTATATTCTAAGAATAAGAAAGAACATTCGGAACATCTCAGAATTGTTCTGACCCGCTTGAGAGAACATCAACTATATGCCAAGTTCAGCAAGTGTGATTTTTGGCTTAAGGAAGTGCAATTTCTTGGACATGTCTTGTCAGCCGAAGGAGTTGCAGTTGATCCCAGCAAAGTGATGGATGTGCTTGATTGGAAACCGCCAACCACAGTTCATCAAGTTTGGAGTTTTCTGGGTTTGGCAGGGTATTACCGTCGGTTTGTTCTAGATTTCTCAAAAATATCAAAGTCCATAACTGAATTATTGAAGAACCAAGTTAAGTTTGTCTGATCATCTGAATGTGAAAAGGCTTTCCAGACTTTGAAAAGACTATTGACTACTGCACCAGTGCTAGCCCAACCTGATATCGAAAAGCCGTTTGATGTTTATTGTGATGATTCAGGTATTGGTATTGGATGTGTGTTGATGCAAGAAGGCTGAGTCATTGCTTATGCATCTAGGCAACTTAAGCAACATGAAGAACACTATCCGACTCATGATCTGGAGTTAGCAGCTATGGTTCATGCTCTAAAGATTCAGCGGCATTACCTGCTTGGTAATACATGCCATATGTATACAGACCACAAGAGCTTAAAGTATATCTTTACCCAGTTAGAGTTGAACATGCGATAAAGAAGATGGTTAGAACTGATTAAGGATTATGATTTGGAAGTACATTATCACCCGGGTAAAGCAAATGTGGTTGCAGATGCCCTCAGTCGCAAAAGTTATTGCAATTGTCTAACAGTGAAAACAATGGGTTTGAATTTATGCCAAGAAATAGAGAAATTGAATGTATAAGTAATTCAACAAGGTAGCTGACCAACATAATTGTTGAAGCCACTATTCGAGATCAAGTTATTGCTGCTCAGAAGGAAAACAAGGGTATAGCCCATATCAAGGAAAGAGTCAAGAATGGAAAAGCGGAATGCTTTAGCATAGATGATGAAGATGTGTTATGGTTCAAGGATCGCCTGGTGGTACCAAAAGTTCCTGAGTTGTGGCAGTCAATTCTAGAAGAGGCACATGCTACTAGGTTATCTATCCATTCAGGAAGCAACAAGATGTACCATGACTTGAAACAAAGATTCTGGTGGACTAAAATGAAAATAGAGATTGCTAGATATATAGCAAAGTGTGATACTTGTCAAAAGGTGAAAGCGATACATTTGAGGTCTGCTGGTGAATTACAACCATTACCTATTCCATCTTGGAAATGGGAGGACATAAGTATGGATTTTATTGTTGGTCTACCCAAGACATCAAAGGGATTTGACTCAGTATGGGTTATTGTAGACTGACTCACTAAGTCAGCACATTTTCTTCCTGTCAAGACAATATATCCTACGATCCAATATGCCAAGATGTATTTAGCAAGAATCATGAGTCTCCATGGAGTACCCAAGACTATTGTGTCAGATAGGGGTACATAGTTTGTCTCTAATTTTTGGAAACAATTGCATTCTTCATTGGGTACCAAACTTCTGTATAGTACAGCTTATCATCCGTAGACTGATGGGCAAACTAAAAGAGTTAATCAAGTACTTGAAGATATGTTAAGGTGTTGTGTCCTTAACTATTCCAATAAGTGGGATGAATGCTTACCTTTGGCCGAGTTCTCATACAACAATAGTTATCATGAAAGCATTAGAATGGCTCCATTTAAAGCACTGTATGGTCATAGATGCAGAACATCATTGAGTTGGTCTGAGCCTAGAGAAAGAAGATTCTTTGGAGTTGACCTTGTGAAAGAAATAGAAGACAAGGTTAGGCAAATACATAGTAATTTGAAGATAGCTCAGTCCCGCCAAAAGAGTTATGCGGATAGAAGACGGAGACCATTGGTATTTAACAAAGGAGATTTTGTATATCTGAAAGTATCACCAATGAAGGGAGTTACCCGTTTTGGTGTTAAAGGAAAGTTGGCACCTCGATATATTGGACCATATCAAATTTTGGAGAGGTATGGAAAAGTGGCATATCGCTTGAAATTACCTGAACATTTCACAGTTGTGCATGATATGTTCCATGTTTCTCAATTGAAGAAGTGTCTCCGAGTGCCTGAACAGAATGTTGAAGTTGAAGGAGAACTAGAACCGGATTTAACTTATTCCAAATATCCTATTCGAGTGTTAGATCAGAAAGATCGTGTTACTCAAAGACGGACAATCAAGTTCTATAAAATACAATGGAATCAACATTCAGAAGAGGAAGCTACTTGGGAATCAAAAGATTACTTGTTAGAAAAGTTTCTAGAGTTTCTAGCGTCAATATAGAATAGAGTAATGTTAGTTGAGCTTGGTTGCTACAAATTGTGTTTTGTAAAGGAACCTCACCTATTTTATGGACAAGTTTTGGATGTTTTTGGACTGACACATTTCCTTTTCCATTACTTACTCTATGGCTTTGAATCTCAGGGCGAGATTTCTTTTAGGGGGAAAGATTGTAACACCCTGGGTGTTTAAATATTAAAAACATGACATGTCATCATATGCATTACAAGGCATTTGGTCAAATTGCAAACTTTGAGATGCATACACTAAAACAAGTTTATATTTATGTGGTATGTGTTGAATTGTATTGTTTGACTCAAGTTCAAAGTTTGCTTGGATTTTTGAATTTTCCAGAAAACCCTGATTTTCAGTATTTAAACCCTACCCTAAAAATCCATTTCAAAATCTAAGCATATTTTAGGGTTGAGCCCAAAAGCAAAAGTGTAGAGCTTGATAAGTTATACAAAGTTTGTTTTTGGAGTTTTTCAAGTTGTTTAGTAAAATTTGGAGTAATTCAAAAAGGCGTAATTCGTTAAATTTCCCCCATTCGAATTCAAAAGTTCATTTCAAAATCTGGACAGAATTAGAGGTTGGTTATAAAAGAAAAGTTGTAGAACTTTTGATTTTGAACAACTTTTGTTTTTGGATATTTTTGAGTTGTTATGAAAATTTGAGAGTAATTTGTGAATTTTGGCGAATGGCAAACTTGTAAATACTGTGAACAGTGTTCACCGCCGTAGCTACACCGCCGACGACCTTCGGTTCGCTTCCAGGCGCGCGCGTGGATGTCCTCGGCTTCACGCTGGCGCGGAGAAGTCTCCTGCGTGGCTTCCCTGTGCTTCTGAGTCGCTCTATTTAGCCCTGGCCGTCGCCGTTTGCCCCCGCTCCTTTCCTCTGTTTCCACCGCCGCCGTTGCCATAGCTCCGTTGAGCTTTTGCCGTCGAACCAGCGCCCACGCCATTGCAGCAAAGCATGTCCCAGCTTCGCTAGTTCCTTGCACATCCAGCAAACTAGTCCTTGTGGCTTGTCTTCACCGGAAACTCGTGGTGCGCGTTCTTCTTCCTCATGGCCAGCAGCGTCCCCGTCACGAGCACTTTGTCGTGGCCAGAGCTCCACGGTGCGCCTCTGCCCCTACTGAGTCTTGCTTCAACTTCGCCACGATGCTGTGGTACTCCATGACCCATTGATTTCTCATTTTGACCACCACAGCTACCGAAACATCGCCACCGACGACGATCTGCTCCGCCATGCTTGCTCAGAACGTCGACCCACCTCTCCGTTGCCTCTCCGGCCTTGCGCTCTACTCAGTCGCGTTTGGGGTGAGTTGTTGATGCTTCCTGGGCCATATGTTTAAGCTTTATAGGTCTCACATCGCCAGCATAGCATAGCCGCGCCGTTGTGGCCGCCATGGCCGACGTAGTGCTCGGTTCAGTCCGTAGCTAGTCAAGCTTGTGCCCTTGAATGATGCGCCTAGTCGAGGGGAGTGTTTTGGTGCTTTGGCCGTCGCCGTTGGTCTCCCCGTCGGCGAGATATCGCCGGTCAGCGCCGTCATTGCCGTGGTCAGTGCGCGAGATTAGGGATGACAGGTGGGGTCGGGTTGTCAGTGACTCAACGTTCAAATGGAATTTTTCTATTTTTAGATTTGAATGAATAGTGATGTAATTTGTTATTTTTGTGTAGATTTATTTAGAGCTCCAAAAATTATGAAAATTTTTGTGTGACTTCTCTGCGATATATAGTATTTAAGAAAAATATGAAATAATGTTTTTAGTACTTTTTGAATGTGATAAAAATTGCTCAATTTATTAATAAATGGATTTCCATGATTTTTCTGGGCTTATTTAATAGTCAAAACATTTTGAAATTTGTTTTGCCACTTACTTATCATGTAATAAACATATACTAAAATTTTGAGCTCAATTAGAATAAGTTGATTTATTTCATAATTTTGAATTAAATAATTAATTCATAAAAGCAAATAGTAACCTTTAATGATTTAGGTTTTTGTTTGAAATTTTGATTGAGTGATGACCTTAGGTCATTTGTTGATAATGATCCTTGGCAATTGATGTATGTGTTATGAAAAAGATTTAGTTTGTTTGACTTGCAACTATACCGCGAAGGAAAGTTGTATTCAAATTATTAATTTTTGCATCCATCATCGAGCATCATGTTTCGTATTCCGCATCATGTTAAACATGGCATTGTTATTATGTGTAGTGAACGAAGGTGAACACGTGGTAGTTAATCAAGTTGTTGAGGCGGTTAATCCGTCTGTTGAGGTCGGATCGAATACTTTTCCATCAATGAAGGCAAGGCCCAGATGCATACAACCCTACCTTGTATTTTACAAATTGATGTCGCTTTTGCTTCTCTTTACTTCATTAAGTGATTAGGAATCAAGTAAAAAACAAATTGGTGCATTACCAACCTTGTTATTCCATATTTACCATATTACAGTTTTAAATTCGTATATGCCTAGTTTTGCTTAGCTATGCTTAGAACGCTGAAAGTCATGTGATTACCTGTCACCTGCGAACTTTAAATGGAATTTTGGTTAACTTATGTTATCATGTGATATGGGAATGTGGAGTAATAAATCTAGACCGAGCGGACTCGGTGCGTGTGAGCCACAAGACATGGAGGTCTTGTGAGCAGGTTCTTTCCGCCTGTGTCGATTAAGGTATGTCCGTTGTTGAATTGCATGAGGTGAGACTTTATAGTACTAACCACATACTCCAGTAAGCCTTAACTTGGCGATTCTAGTACGAGAATGGCTACTCGCGCACTAGGAGTGGAGAGATGGCGGGAATAGCATGTACCCACGTGGCCATGGGCTAGAATGGTGGAGTACTATATTCTCGGGTGGCGCAGACCCGTTCTTGTTTAGAGGATCTAAGGGTAGGTTGGTATATGTAGGTCGGGGATCTGCATATGTCGTGTGGTCTAGAATTCCAAGCTAGGGTTTTAATCGGTTCGAATCGTCGTTGCTCCTCGGTTATGGAGACTCAACTCACTATTCATCATCGTAGATTAATAACTGGAACTCGAATAAGGCTTGTGAAGGTGTTGGATAGGAAGTTTCATGATCTCAACACGGATCGTGTCAGCTTTGTATATGATTTTATGAAGTTTTAAATGTCGAATTAAAGAATTTTGCTAAAGAGCTTTTACGCAAAATAACTTGATTATTGTTAAAGCCATACCTTGAATCCCTGAGCCTATATTCCTAAGTTTATCAGTTAATATTTTGGTTAAGTCTTGTTGAGTACTTTTGTACTCAGGGTTCTTTGACCCTTGTTGTAGGTGAGCCTCATGAGCAGATCTGTTTTGGATCGTGCTGCATGACGGTTGTTCCTTGTGATGACGATGAGAAGTGAATGTGTGGCCCTTGTGTAGGGCAGTTTCATTATGTGTTTTGTATTATATTATAATACCACTCTACTATTTCATTTTGTAATAAACATCGAACTTAGTTGCGAGGTTTGAAACTACTGTTTTGTAAATTATGTTATTGTAAGACTTCCGCTATTTTTACTCTGGTATTGATATTTGAATAAATGTTGTAATACTGCAATGACTCTGTAATGTGATCCTACTTGGAAATCGTGGATGATTCAGGGTTCCCCGGGGACACCCGACAGTCTTCTTAAGTTACCGGAAACATATGCACAGATGTCAAAGGTCGTCGGACAGTGATAGGTGCATGTGGGCCCTATAATTTAGGAGGTTCTGCCACAGAATGGTATCAGAGCGATCGTTACAAGGTTTTTGTTGTATTGTTTTACAAAAACTTCAAAATGATTTGGAATGACTAAATTTAACTTGATAATTTGGTCCAAATTGCTTCTAACTTATCATATTTCTTTCTCACCATTCCGTATTTGATTAAAAAGGTTTTGTGTGGTGGAGTAGTAATCTTACTATGCCCTATATAAAAATAAATGTTGTTTATGTGCATTATAAACATTGATGTTTTTGTTCGTAAGAACAATTCATGCATCATGATTAATTCACTCGTTACTTCCTTCACCTCTTAGTCTAGAGTTGAGTAGTGAGTTTGGTTTGGTTTGAGTAATGTAGTCCATCTTAGCTACTCTTTAGACTTTGATCAAATGGTCTTATTTGGATTAAAATTGGCTTCCTACAGTATGGCTCGTGCCAAGATGATGCCCTGTAAGTCCACTTGTCCCAAAGGAGTTCCTCGTCACCAACTTGCCCCTAGAAATGATGGTGCTAGCAGTAGCAGTTCTAGGCCTGATCCCCAGGCAGAGATATAGATGATTTCTATAGAATTAGCACAAGCTACTAGAGATAGGGCTTTGGATGCTATACAGGTAGGAGAATTACATGATCAATTGAGACGTCTCACCACCGCGCACAGGAACTACGAAAGCATGTTAGTTCATACGGTGGAGGGAAGGAATGAAGCTTGGCACAGGGAAAATGTAGCTAGAGCTAGAACTCATGAGCTAGAAGTCTATGTAGAAGATTTAGAAGAACATAATACCTATCTACATGAGGAAGTTCATAGGCTAAGCAATCTACTAAATCCAAACCATGAGCCCCAAGCTGATGCCATGGACCCCGGTGTCATCCTTGCCGATGATAATGAATCAGAAGAGGAGGAAGAAGAAGATCCTGAAGAATTAGTGATGATCAATGAAAGTGATGATGAAGGCGGTAATAATTCTGGAATGGATACGGAGCCTAAAGTTTGAAGTAATCACGGAAAGGAGTAGAGTTGTATAATAGTTAGTTATAGTTAAGTTATGTAGTTTTGTTTTGGTACCTACAGGTTCTGGTGTTTATATTAGTAAACCCTATGTAATGTGTCTGCCCGAATCGCTCGGGGGCTCAGGGGCTACACCCGTGGGTGCACTCACATGCACTCACCGTTGAGACAAAAATCCCCCAGATGATTCTACCCGAATCGCCCGGGGGCTCAGAGGCTCCTGTCAGGTTCATAAACCCGGGATCCCTCATGGACCAACTTCCCAACAAAAGCTTGGCCCAATGAACAATATTGCGTGCAACGCGCAACTCATTGGCTGACCCGAATACCTAGACTATGTATACCGAACGTGTCTGGTATTGCAGGAACCAGAACATTGATTGGATTGTAACTGAGTCTTTATCCATATATTTTCATATATCCTTAATTTACTTAGAAGCTTGTGATTTATCAAATCTAAGTGGATTGTGAACATCTCTTGAACTCAATTCTAAAATATGGCATTATTACTTTGTGTTGGTCAAAATTGAAAATTAACTCCCAAATTCTTAATGGAATAAAGTGCTAGTTGAAAGTCATTCAAATTACTTAAAGCACTTATTAAGGGGAGCTTAGTTTCTATTTTGCACCTTTGTGGACTAACAAATTTATCTATCATTCCTTGTAGTCCTTGGGAGAAAAATTGATTTCGTATCTAGCATGATTATTTGGCAATTAAGGTCAACATAAAGATTATCATGCTATGTATCTTCTTAGTGGAATTCTTGTGGGCTCAAGACAAAGGTATGTATTTACATACATGGATTGTAAGTGCATCTAAGGCCCTTTATATGCTAGAATGCGCATTTGTGTGACATAGGATAGATGTTTTTCAAAACCCATAACTAGCAAGTGTACGTGGTGTGAATTTAAAAAACTATTTGAATCTTGGTTTTTGTGACCTAGCATTGTCATGTGATGATTATAGCTCTCCTTGATTATTTGATTGGCTAATCACACATGACATGGCTTTCTTAAGTCCACATTCTACTATGTCTCACTATATCTCTCTCAAGTAAGCAAAATCACAGATATGCCAAATATTTGTAAAAGAGAACATCAAATCATGGAATTGGATAAGAAAAATTGATGATACTCAGTTTGGATCAAGATTGTATACCTTTTGGACTGAGTAATAATAGAGAATGGGATTGGAATCAAGAGAATGAATTTTTGGAACAAAAACAACCAGTCCGCAAATACCAGACGTGTCTAGTATGCCTACCGGACATGTTCGGTATCCGCGGGTCAATAAAAGGCTCGTACCCCTTCGGCCCTGGTTTTCTATCTCCCTTTTCTCTCCTCCAAGCCAGTGTTGCCACCTCTATTTCATTCTTTTGGCGACCGAGTGATTCCACCAAGAAAAAGAAGAGAGGGAGATTGGATCGGAGGAGGTTTGCATCAAGATTGAAGGCTTCAGGACTTGGATTTTGAATCTTATCTTCATCCTCTCTCTCAAGGTACCCTAATCCCAGACCTCATCCGATCTAAGTGGTTAGGGCATGTTTTTGAAAACCCTTTGGTAGATATGCAACATTATCTATCTAGAAGCTATGCCCAGAGTTTGGATTGGATTGGTTGAAGATTGAGCCAAGGGCCCTGGTTAGGGTTGCTGTCCGCTCATACCGGACGTGTCCAAAATGTCTGGTATGAGGCAGCAGAGCAGGTTTTGCTCCCTTGTTTTAATCTTCTCAGTGGTTGATTCTTAGGACTAAGTTTAATTGTCTATTATGTTTTGTTAACCTTGTGACCTAGTTTGGTTGAGGTGATTACAAAGCATAGGATAATTATTCTTATTTCTATATTTCAACTAAAATAAGCTATCTTTTGGGCATGTATCTAAAATTCCTTGCAAATCTTTGGATACAGGGCAGCAGCCATGAGTGGAAGAAAGGAGCCTAGGTCCAAGCATAGGCATGATCTAGCATTAGAGAAATACAAGAAGGCAAGGCAGGACTTGCATCCCAGATACAGTCAGCAGGAGCAGGGTAGCAGCAGGAGACTCTCTAGAGCTACTAGGGGTGCTCCATAGTACAGAGAGGAAGACAACAATTCTTCCTCTAACATAGATATAGAGGAGTATAGAGTGGAGCCTAGTAATAGAAAGAAGAAGAGCACTGACAGAGGTTTAGATGGTGGCAGCTCAGATGATGAGCAAGAGATTGAGGAGGAGCAGGCAATACCTCTAGTTCAGCACCAACCAGGTTAGGGTATGCACTATGGCTTACTTGAGACACATCCACCTAGTGTACCCTCTTATATTTCTAGAGTTAACTCTCGAGGGAAAGGCATGACCAGAAGAGCCAGAGATGAGAGGAGAATTGATCCAAGGAGCTTGCTTCAGATTTAGTTTGATCATTGATTTTAGATAACCTTTCATATGGACTTCTACACTAGTGTAATCCTCACCAGAAACCCAGTGATTGCCAGATCTTAGTGGATTAATTGGTAGTATGTCAGAGAAGTGCAGAAGTCCTCCATCAATCATGCTATTACTACTTGTGAGCATACAAGGGTGTATGAGATCATGGAGTTCCAACATGACTAGAACACAGAGGTGATAGCTCAATTCTATGCCACTCTGTATGTTGAGGAGGATGAGAGGCATATGCACTGGATGCTTGAGGGCCAGTGGTATAGTGTGGATTATGATGATTTTGTAGCTCTACTTGGCTTCTCAGAATATGATCTATAGAGAGACAGGATCCACATAGAGCAGGTGTTGCCTCTGGAGCAGCTCGCCTACATGTACCCACCTAGAGGTGAGAGAGGAGCAGTGGAAAGGTTCTAGGTCTTCACCGTACCTATAGATACCTAGACAATATGTTTAGGAAGACCAATGACTGCAAGGGTGGAGACAAGGGCAACATAGCAGACTATTCTAGGAACTTACTCCATAGGATGGCACCAGATGCATGACCCTTCAGTGTATTCAACTTCATCTGGTGTGAGATCAGGAGTGTTGGAGAGAGGTCCCTCAAGGGCTGTGGTTTTGCTCCCTACATTATGCACATGATTGAGTAGGTCATAGGGCATACCTTTGAGTATGACAAGGTACATAAGACCCTAAAGATAGTTGCAGATCTGCTTGAGATTGGAGTACCTCCAGCAGGTCCAGAGGCAGATGCACCTGTAGGTGGTGCAGTAGCAGGAGGAGCTTCCCCTCCACCATGTGCTCCTTCATGTTCTTCTTCACGTCGTCATAGTCCTCCTTCTCCTATTCGTAAGATGTTTAGTGCTATATTTGGGATGTGCAGAGACATCCAGACCAGGCATAAGGAGAGGGAGGCTAGGTGGAAGGACACTTAGACTCTGAAGCAGATTGCTGCTAGACTTGAGCTTGATCCTCCTAGGTCTCCACTATCAGATGAGGCAGCCAGTGAGCCTAAGACTAAGGAGGAGGAGCAGGCTAGGTACGACAGAGAGTTTGTTGAGTTTCTTCAGCGATAGGAGCAGCAGCAGTAGGCACCAGAGCACCCTGACACTTTACCACTACATGCTCATATGCCTACTCACTCTCAGCTATGTCCTAGTGCTGTATACGAGTATGCTTTAGACTAGTGGAGTGACCTCATGGGTGGTTTCAGCTACTACGGATCTAGTGGCTATGACCCGTCTAGTGAGGGTGGTTCTTGTCCAACTGGTGCTTGATGATCAGATGATGAGGATGATGGCAAACACAGAGATGAAGATGGTGATGAGTGATCACAGCTTTCAGAGATAGCTTGCAGCCCCTTTGTGCTTAGTATGTCATTGTTGGACCTTTGTGGTGATGGATGACAAAGGGGGAGAGACTTATTAAAGCTTCAGGATTTTTATTTCATTTGCTTATCTTTGTACCTGGAGATATGTACTATAGCTGTAGTTTTTTAAGCTTCATTGATGTATCTTGAGTTTGAGATAGATTATATCATGTGAGAGATGAGACTTATGCTTTATGGATGTATCATTTAACTCATGTGACAATATAATCTATCTTAGTGATTTGTGGACTTGAGAAAATGTGTAATGAGTGCTATGTGTGATATACATGTGTTGTATTTATTTTCATAAGGACCATGCATGCTAGAATGAAAATGTTTGATGTGATGCTTTTATATTTATTCTTGTGTGATATATCTTGTCATATGCATCACGCTTTTACTTTGTCACACATACTTGCACCCCACAGATACAATGATTTAGGGGGAGTCTCCTATATGTTTTAGTATGTGCAATTGACATTTGAGGTCATTTTGTGAATTCTAGTCATAAGCACATATTAAGGGGGAGCGTCTCATAAATCATCGAACCCAAAAGCTTAAATATTTATATCCTTTTGTAAGCTTTAATCAAGTTGTCATCAATCATCAAAAAGGGGGAGATTGAAAGTGCATCTAGCCCTTTAGTGGGTTTTGGATGATTGAATGACAACATGATTAAAGGTCTAACCTGTTTGCTAAGTGTGGACAAATAATAGATTATCTCACAGGTATTTGATGAAAAGCCAAAATGATGTATTGTCGAAAATAAGCTAGTTCAAACACAAGACAACAATGCAAATGGAATTCATGCAAAGGCTTATTTATTGTGGGATTTCCAATGTGAAAGCAAGCATGGTAAGAATTAATTAATGAGACATGAGGGATTGCATATGGAATGGTCTCATATTTGAAGCTTGCTAAATTGAAATGAAAAAGATGACAATACAAATGAATGGATGATTAAACATAAGATGTGACTTGATGGCTTGAGATGGTGAAGATAGCAAGGAAAGGCTTTGAGGTACTAAGCAAGGGTGAAGGGCAAGCAACGGCTTGGCGGACAAAGAACCTAGCTAGGGTGAAGAAGGAAGTACTTGCATTGAGTTGAGGTACTAATCAAGCTATGATAGTCATGTTGATGTGGAGGATCAAATCACTATTGGAGTGTTTGATGGAAGTGACTTGACTCATTTGGCATTATTCATATTTAATGAATGGAATCAAGTCCGTGCTCAAGATGGTTATGCTCAAGTGAAAAATATCAAAGTTGACATGTTGGCACCCTTACTTGATGAAGATTGAAAGAGACGACATCAATTCAAAAGAGATCAACTCAAGCGGTATAAATTCGTCTTTCCTTTGATCTTTAGTTTAATAGGTATGCCGTACTATTAAAAGGGATGCATCATGTTGATAGATAATCATTCATAAGTGCTCATGCCAACCCATATGAGTTTTGAGTGTTTGAGAGACAAAAGAGCTAACTTGCTTGTCGCTAGTCTGGCAATACCGGACGTGTCCGGTATTTGCCCAGCCATGATAAAATGCTTGGTGTTCTCGGGTTGGTTCGTCGGGAGTTGTAACGTGAGTCAGGAGTTTCAATGGTCGGGAGTTCTGGCAATCGTCGGGAGTTCCGACGTCTTGCGCTTAACTGACTTGGAGAGTTGACTGCCTGGTCACACCAGACGTGTCCGGTATTCTACTGGACGTGTCTGGTATTCTAGGACAGAGCTCAATGGCTAGTTTTCAAATGAGCTGAGGGTCAGGAGTTTCAATGTGAGTCGGGAGTTCCAACGGTCGAGAGTTCCAGCATTCGTCGGGAGTTCCGACACCTCGCATACTGTAACTCAGTTATCGTTAGTGCAGTGCAAGTCATACAGGACGCATATCGGACGTGTCTGGTATTGCCCAACGGCTACATAACGACTAGTTTTTTAAAGGGGCTATAAATACCCCTTAGCCTCCACCTTTGGAGGCTGCTAATTTTGCTAATACGTACACGTTTTTTAGCCTTGCAAACACTCTCCAACCCTCTCTTAGTGAGTGTGTGGTCCAAATTGCCAAATCCATTAGTGTGTTGAGAAAAATTCAAAAAGAGAGCAATCCAACCACTTGAGCGCTTGTGCATATTGTCAATCTCGTGATTCGTATTTGTTACTCTTGGACTTTTTGGTCCTAGATGGCTAGGCATCGCGGAGAGCACCCAAGAGATTGTGGTGTGCCTCGAAAAGTTTGTAACGGTCGATTCCGCCGCCTCGGAATCAACTAGTGGAAGGAGGAGAAGGAGTTGGAAAAGACTCTGGCTAGAGTGACCTTCGTGGTACCCTCTAGGGTTGACCTTCGCTAGGTCGTCCGTAGCCCCCTCAACGAAGAGTAGGACTCGAACGAGTCTGAACTTCGATAAAATAAATATCTTGTCTCAATTCACATTTCATTTGATATTTGTGTTGCTCTAGCTCTTTTGCAAGTTCTTTGTGTATCTTGTCATCTCTAGTAGGTTTCTGGAGTTTGGTTTGAAGATAGAAATCGAAAGGAGAAAGTTTGGGGCTGTTCCACTGAAACCGTGTATACCGGACACATACCGAACACGTCCGGTATTAGTTCCTATGCCAAACTTAATTGCATTTTGATTTAACTCTTTGGTTGCAGGTGTTTGGCTCCATAAACTTATTTAGTATCTTTTATATACTCTTTGGCTAACTTTGTGAGGGGTTGTATTACTTTAATTTGGAGTTTTCATTCGGAAACTCTCATTACTAAATCGTTTCCGTATTTAAAGGTGTTAATTTTCAGAAACGCCTATTCACCCCCCTCTAGGCGGCATCCTAAGTCCTTACAATCCTCCTATGTGAAGACATCCTCGGTTCGGTGCTTCGGTTTGGTATTTTGGTTGGCGATTTTTTTTTCCCGGATAATGGTTGGTGATTAAATGTGAGTATCCCGATCACTTCAATCGCAAACTCTAAGAGCAAGTATAATAACTAGGTGTAAGCTGACTAAATGTTGAGGTGGAGAAGAGAGGAGAAATGGGTTGTAAGCTTACTTCTGATATAGACACAAGAACCAAGAAACTTTATAAGAGGGACAAGTCGACCATGTATCTATAGCGAAGACCTAACTACTATATGGGTGATGGGTGGGCTACATATCATTCGGCTGTTTTTCTGTTGGTGTCTCAATCGAACTTTTTTAACCATAAAAAGAGGACACATACACATGGGAGCCAATAAGTACAAACAACAAAGAAAACCAAATATTCGTTTGATTTTCCGATCTGCCAAACAAAAAGACAAATAACGTCAGAAAAAAAGAGCGGGTGTACTGATAACTAAACTGAACCTAAAACTAAAGTCCACGTACTCTGAACCTAAAACTAAAGTCCACGTACTCTACAAATCTGAACTCATTTATTATTGCAGATAAAACTTACTCTTTTTTAACTCTTTTGTTATCAATCTCTCATTTCTTTTTTAGTTTTTCAGTGGAGGAGCCTTGTAAGGCACTGCATGCTTATATGGTCATCTAGTCATTTGCTCCATCCAATTCATCGTTAATGTGGTTTTATTGCTATTCTACTTATATGGTGGCAGATATGTGCACAAACATAATGAAGCTGAAACCCATGGCATGTTCGTTTGAACTTATCAGTCGGCTTATCAGCTAGAATCTACAGTATTTTTCTCTCACAACAAAACAGCTTTAGCCGGCTAATACCAGCCGAACATCTGAAATACTGAAGCTAAGAGTTACTACCATGTGTAAATATGTGATAGGAGATTTATATAGGAGTTACTGCCATGTAATACTAAAGCTGCTACACAAAAAATATACTAAAGTTTTTAAGTAGTCTGTTACTCTGCCGCCACTTCCCCTTTTCCGCATGTGGTACCAGCATTGCTATGACACAGGCAAAAAGAAAAGATAATTTTTTTTAATTGCTGTAACTTTTGAATGATGTATCTGCTTTCAATTCTGCATGCATTGGTGTGTTCTGCGTGACAAGATGAACAAAATTAGACAACACTTGACTGCTTCAAAGAATTTTTTTAGTAGCAATTTATGTATAAATATGTGCTAGCAGATTTATCAAAGGAGTTACTACCATGTAATACTAAAGTTGTTACTGGAAAATATACTGAAGTTGTCACAAAGTATGCACATCGATGGTTACCGTGAGAATATAATACAATTGTTATATAGTATTTACATAAAGGTACTAACCCCTAAAAAGAGTAATAAGCCAAAACAAACATGCTGCAACCTAGAGGAGTAAATTATTAAAACAAACATTGCATAGCTGTCAAGTAGGGAACAAGTTATTATACAACACATTACAAAAGTTAGGAAACATAACTTGCTGCCAACTTAGGGCATTTATTATAAAAGCTAGCAAACATGGCTGGCTGCCAACTGAAACTGAAATTGATAAAAAAAATTGAACTAAAATTGACAAATATAATTAAAAACTAAAATAGACACAATAAAAAAATTGAAACATATAACTAAAAACTAAAATAGACTTTCGAACCTTAAATGGAAACCAAACCACTGAAATAGCTACCAGAAACTAAAACTGAAATTGAAAACCAGAAAATAGAACTGAATTGATAAATAGTAACTAAAAACTAAATTACACATTTTAAAATGAAACATAACACTGAAAAAAGAAGACACGATAAAAAATAACTAAAATTGACAAATAGAAACTGAAAATAAAACTAAAACTTAAATTACCAGAAAATGAAACTGAAATAGAAAAATCTAAAACTGAAATTATCATAAACTAAAACTGAATTTGACAACCAAAAAATAAACTGACATTGACAAATAGAAAATGAAAACTAAAGTAGACAAAATGGAAAAAAAACTTAAATATCACTGAAACTGAAATTACAGAATAAAGAAACTAAAATTGATAACCACAAAAATTCACTGAAATTAACAAATAAAAATGAAAGGGACCTCCCTGTCGTTCTCAGGGAAAGAGAGAACGTTATCGGGACTAGGCTGTCAAAAAAGTACACCTTGCGGACAAGCATGGTGTTACCGGGGAGAGTGAGGGTCTACTGGGCTGTATCGCGGCCTAGTGTCCCGCGAACAAGTCGGAACGCGACCCATCGCGAGTTAGACTTTCAACAGTCGAAATAGTATTTTGCTCACAACAAATCAGCTAGAATAATATTTTAACTTATTTTTTTAACGAAGCAAACGGGACCTATACGTGGACACACTTGTACATATAGAACTTGATTTCAAAAAAAATTACATATAGAACTTTGATTTATGGTAACATATTATGTTGCCCAGCATAGCAACAGGTGGGCAAATTGTGCTAGTAACACTAGTTGCTCTGTTTATTTGGCTGATAAGTCATGACTAAAAGTACTATTAATTAATTTATTGTGAAAAAAAAATATTATTCATTAGATAAAAAAATATAACTTATAAGCCAAGCGAACCGAACAAATATAACCGAGTCTAACTAGTACAGTATTTCTATAGTTTGCATCATCTCCGATTCTCCATGGCCGCACGTAAGTTCGAGAGAGTGGCAGCATTGATGGGCCCACGTGATGTAGCAGGCCGGCCGATCCGGCGTCCGCATGTGTGGTCGCGCGGTCGATGTGAGCGACCAATCGCGCGTTAGAATTTGCGGAAAAAAAAGGTACACGTACCCGCGTATAGTAACTGGGCTGAACGAGGAGCCTGCCTACAACGAGAAGCGAAACCAGCCCACAGATACAAACACCACGCACAGAAAAAATCGACCGACGAGGAACAAGAGAAACAGTCGACAGATGGTTAAAAATCTCGATGAACAAAAGTGCTATTTGGTAAAATGTTTTAGGCCTGTATTCAATTCACGAGGGTATTTTGTATTAAGCCACGCAACAGATCACAACAGCATTCCCAGTGCAAAGTCGTTAACGCTCCCCTCTAGTCTTTGTCCAATCTACCACTCTGTCCCTTAGAGATTAGATATTCGATATAAAGAATCCAAATAAAATGTTTATAGCTTATAAAAAATTGTCTAGAAGATTTAAAGAATTAGATTTGTCTCAAAAAAGGAGAGAAAATATAAAGAAAATCTAGAAAATTCCTAACATGTTCTAATCAATGAGTAAAATTGTTTTAAAAACTTTTCACGGCAAAATATATACGAGATAGAAGCGCTCCTTCGGCTGTTTTAGGTCGACCCCCTTAGACGCTCGATAGAAGCGCGTTGTCTGTATGTTTAAAATCTTCTTCTTAATACAATGATACGTAAATCTTTTGTATATTTGAGAAAAAAATATATACGAGATGCAACCGACGTGTAACTGTGGCAAGCTAAGATGGCCAACTGCTCTCCACAAACTCTCATGGTCTTTAGAAATACATTACAAAATTAATTAGAATGGGTAGAAACATGACTAATGAATTTTCTTAAGATGCCTGTGATGCTATGTACGTTCGTTACATTTGTTTTGGGACATACACGTCGCACTTTTGTTAAGAAATATAGGTGACAGTTGCTTTTCGAAGATGTATGTTATAATTTTTTTAAACTTTAAGATGTACTCCTATGTGAGACCCTTTTTTTAGCAAAATGTATAGGATTTTCTAAAAAAAAATGCACGCTACAGTCAGATTTACATTAGACCTGTGTTATGCACGTTTTGAGCGCGTTTTAAACTGCGCCTCGTCCTGCCCTGCTGACGCTAGCAACGAGAAGCTCACCCAAGCAAGAGAACTTTGTGTGTTTGGATCTCTCGTTCTCTTGCTAGCTGCCTGTGAAAGTAAGGTTTTTAATTTTTTTGCTTGCTTGGACAAGCCATTTTAGCTCTCCTTCTCTAGCAAGGCTAGCCTTGCAGGGTGAGGTGAGGCAACCTTTATGGGCAAGAGAAGTAGAGAAACAACAACGATAGCTAGCCTTGCAGGGTGAGGCGAGGCAACCTTTATGGGCAAGAGAAGTAGAGAAACAACAACAACAACAAAATCTTTAAGTTTCAAACAAGTTGAAATAGGCTATAGTTAAAATCCAGCAGAAGCAATCAAGGTTTAGACACGTGAATAACTGTTTTCCAAGCACTCCAATCTAAGGCTAAGTCTTTGGATATATTTCATCATTTTAAGTCTTCTTTTATTGTCTCTACCCAAGTCAACTTCGGTCTTCCTCTGTCTCTCTTAACGGGACATTTTACTATGCATCGATACCTCTGGAGATCTTCGTTGGACATGTCCAAACTATCTCAATCGGTGTTCAATAAACTTTTGTTCAATTTGTGCTATCCGTTCCTGTTCGGGGATTCGTTCGCCGACACCGGGAACCTTGCGAAATCCAATCTCAGCAGAGAGTCACACCAGTGGTACTCCCCTTATGGCAGCTCACGTCTCTCCGGTCGTCCAACCGGCCGCTTCTCCGACGGCTTCGTGCAGTCCGATCTAGTTGGTAATCAAGCTCGCTGCCTCTCGCTCTCAAAAAAACCATCATACATAGCATTGTCGATCGCCATCAAATTCGTCGTTGCATTGATGGATCTATATGCATCGCGTTGCGTTGCAGGGAGGATTCTTGGGCGCTCCGAGGCCCCTATTGCGTACAGGCTCAGGGCCAAGGACTACGCAGAGGCGTCCGGCGTCAACTTCGCCGTGGCCGGCGCCGGCGTCTACGAGGCGGCGGCGCCGCACAGGGCGTCGACCCTCGCCAAGCAGATCTACTCTGTCAGGAAGATGGTCGAGGGCGGAACCGTGACGAAATGGCAGCTCAAGAATTCCGTCGCGCTCATCGCCATCTCCGGCAACGACTACGCGGGCATGTCCAATACTAGCACCGACGATCAAGTGAGCATGCACAAGATCTACCGGTTTTCCTGTGTAACAACCCAAAAATCCACACACTGAAAATATCAACTACAAAATTTTTCTTAAAAACTTCCATGTGATGATGAGTGTCATGTATAATAACCCAACCTAAGAAATGCATTAGGTCTAACCCCAACCCAAGTTAACACATAAGCATGGCATGTCATTAGTTAATTGCGTTTATTTAAATTCTAACAAATAAGTGTTGCATACATTGAATGTGATTTGGATTTCCATTTGAGTTATGATATGCTTAACAACTCTAATAAATTAGGTGCACCAATTTGGAATTCAAATTTTAGAACCAAATTCGAATTCAAACAAAAGAGATGAAATGATAAACAAAATAGAAAAAGAAGAGAAAGGATGTAGGCCTCGCAAACCGCCTCGGCCTGCTCGGCCCACGCCAGCCAGCCAGCCCAACCGGCCTGCCAATCCTTTTTCTGTCTTCCCAGCGCACGTACACGGCCCACGAGCCGGCCCAGCGCGTCGCCCACGCCCGCGCACCCGTCTGCCTCGCTCACGGCCACTGCCCGCTGGACCCCGCATGTCAGCCGCACCCCCGTCTACAGTGTTGTCTTCCTCACCCACGCCTCAACCGCCTATGCGACCGACGCCCGACAGCTGTGGCAGGAGCGGGCCAGGGGGTCACGCCCGGGGCATGACCCTGTCCCCCTTGCGCCGCGCCCACGCAACCCCGCACCACCGTCTGATGCGATGCACCCGCCTCCACCGCACGATGCCATCCGCCCTGGGAGGCATGGCGCTCGGCTATAAAGCCAGCCCGCACGCCGCTCACGCCCGGCGCCCTAGTTTCTCCCTCAGCCTCCGCCGCTACTTGGTGGCCCAGCAGCCGCACCACATCAAGAGTAGAGGGCCGAGAAGGAGATCGTGAGAGGAGGATCGGAGCCCCCGCACGCTGCCGAAGTCGCCGGAGCCGAGGGCGACGCCGTCGTCGTCATCAAGATCACGGGTCGGCACTGCACGGCACTGCTTCCGGAGCTACATGGCCGCAACTCGACACTGCACCGCCATCCTTTCTTCCACAGCACCCACGGTGAGCCCCGGTTCATTCCTTGCTCGCCACTGGACCTTGCTACTCTGGCCATGGCACTCCATACCGTGAGCGCGTAGGCCAAGGCCATCCTCGGCCTCTAGGCACACTAGCACAGCACACTCACGTTGACCGTGACCATCCCCGAGCCCTTGGACGCTGTAGGCCTCTCCAGGTTCCCCGGACGCCGTAGCCGAGCATGCATGTCGCGCTCGCAACGCCGCCGCCATGACGCAGCCACCACCAGAGCACCAGACCACCTCCGAGCACTCAACCACCGGTCCAAACATCAGACCACTGGTCCAAGCACCCGACCACTGGTCCGAGCACCCGACCACCAGTCCGAGCACCCGACCACTAGTCCGAGCACCAGACCACTGGTCCGAGCACCCGACCACCAGTCCGAGCACCAGACCACAGGCCCGAGCACCCGACCAACGGTCTGAGCACCGACCGCCGTGGCCAGTACCGCCGGGAGCGCCTGGCGCCTCCTTGACTTGCCCGTTCCGTTCGCTGAAGCCACGGGTAACTCACACGCATGATGTGACCACCCCACAAGAGCCTGTAGTGACCCGCGCGCCTCGCCGTCGTCACCATGTCGCCGTGGCCGCCGGGAAGACCCTACCGGCCACCTAGAAACCGGAAGTCCTGCCCTGAGCTCTAGACGCCCTCGCCGCATCCACACGGATCCGTAGGAGCCTACATGCCCCACTGTGACGCCCTCCGAGGCCATAGCCACCACACCGACGCCGCCGGCATGATCGGAAGGCTATTCGCCATGGCCAAAGCCACTGGAGGCCCTGGAGGACCCCTCGACCTACCCAACATGCCCGCTGGAGCATTGTGACGCCCATGCGCACCACAGAGCTGGCCAATGCGGCTGCACCCGTGCCATTCCCGCACGCCGGTTGTGCTTGAGCCGCCGTTCGCCGTGACCAGAGACTTTGGATGCACCAACCGTCGCCCTGACTCCACCATTGCAGTCGCCATGGCACAGGGAGGCTTTTCCCCACCTCTATTGGATGCCTGAGCCATTGCGGGAGCTCGCCGGTGAGCACGTCACTGGCGGGAGCGCGCCGTGGAAGAAACAGAGGAGAAGGGGCAAGGTGAGCAGCGCAGCCCTACACCCGGTGCACATGAGCCGAGCCGAGGAGAAATGATGATGGGCTCGGTCCACCATGAACCCTACCTTAGGACCATGGACCAGGAGTGCTGGTCCACCGTGAGCCACACGGTGTGAGCCATGCTGCGGACGAAGCCCAATAAGAGCCCACGGCCGTGACGTGGCTGCGCCACAGCACGCCACGTGTTCGGCCCGACCCGAGCCCACCAAAGCCCGTTTGAGACCCGACACATATTGACCGTTGACCTGGCCCCAAATGTCAGTAGCACAGACACGCTGGACCCACACGTCAGATGCTGACATCATGATGACGTCATGAGGGACCCACATGTCTGCGACCCAAGAGCCCCTAGACCCACCTGTCAGCTCGGAACCGAGACAATGACGTCATGCTGATGTCATGCTGACATCAGCGTGCCACGTTGACCAGTGACACCGTGACACATGTCAGCCCAGGATTAATTCAGCCTTTATTCAATTTCAGAAAGGATTTAAACTTCAGGAATTCATAACTAATTCATACGACCTCGGAAAAATACGAGACCAGGACCAAAATTAATCTAAAATCAAGCTCTACGCAATGAACTCATGTTTGAGTGCATTTGACTCTTTTGAATTTTCATTGCTTCTTTGTGCTACTCTATAGACGTCGCTAATGCGACTATAATGCAAACGTTGCAGACTCGGAGGAGAACCTAACAGACGAGGACCGTGAGTACCGTGAGGAGTATGGAGACGACTACACTGAAGGTGCCACATCCCACCCAATCTCGTAGCACCTATTATGCATGGCTAATATAGAACTGCTATCGCTTTACTTTACTGCTACAAATATATTATGCTAGGACTTACATAGTAGTATGCTTGCTTGAAAGCCTTTACCTTGACGCAACCTTACCCCTGCATACCCTGCTATTAGGCTAGACACACGCTTACTGCTATATATTTCATTACTTATACTTCTACTACGCTTATACTACGTGCGTGGTGGAAACTGGTGTTACCTGGACTATGGGGAGAGTGCTACGTGTGTGACTTGGGTGTGTGGAGGGTGAGGGTTGTGTCGACCAAGTTGGAGTATACGATAAGCCTGGGGCAAGTCTTGCCATGGGGTGCTACCTGGGCACCCCTAGAATGGATACTTGTGGTGGGTAAAATGGTATATAAGGTGGACCTGGGTGTGAACCTGTGACGGGTGGAGCCCAGGATGGAGGTGCTGTGGTGGCACAGTAAATGGAAACCCTGATGGAGACATTCTGGCTTGGTCACCTCTAAGGACTTACTAGTACTCAGATTCACCGGGAAGCCTTATGTACCACTCGCCCTATATGGTGTGGGACGGCTAGACTACTTGGTAGGATATTGCCACTACTGCTAGGTTGATAGTGGACAGTGTAAGGAGGTACGGGGCGCGGAGGATTTTCCCCCACACCCTTCCGAGACTTCATGGAGACCTTGTGGACTCGGCTCATGACTAATAGTTTCAGCCACCCCAGACTTGACTTGGGGTGAACCAGGGCTAAATGGTAGAGTGGCATTATCCTAGGCTAGCAAGCAGCCGGAATCAGCCTAGTTGACGATGGTCAGTGAGGAAGGCAGATCTTGTGGTTATGTAAAACCTCTGCAGAGTGTATGGTTGATCGATCGATACATGTGCCGACTTGTCGGCTATGGACCTTTCCTAGGTTTCGCTTAAACTAGATAGTGAGATCAGTCCTTCTCTTCTTCACCCGTGAGAGAGCGTCGGTCGTAGCCAGGGGCTACGGGCCTTGAGACAGTGCCGAGAGGGAGTTGGCCTGTCGACTGAGCGAGGGTATGGTATGGTGATGGTATGGAGATGGTGGTATGTCGATCCCAGGATCGAAACCTGGCTCGGAAAAGGGAATGGAGTGGAATGTGTGTGGGAATGGTGTTAAAACTTGACAAACTATTTACTTGATATACTACTGCATAGGAAACCCCAGCCTTATAGGTTTATTTTGCTTATATCCAACTTGCATCCAATTTCCACAAAGCAATGCTCATAGGGATGGGAGTGGCCAGTATAAATCGTACTGATAAATTTTGGCACACAGGTTCTGTTGAGGAGTATAGCTCCGAGGAGTTTGATGGATGAGGGGTTCGTGCCTACGCTCGAGTTTGGCGATCTTATCTTCAAGCTGTTCTGAATGAATGCTACTTTTGATTCCGCCAATGCGGCGATGTAATAAATTATGTAATTCTGCACTATTTGTACTCTGATATTATTGTTGTATGGATGTGATATTCGACTGGAATTTAGGATAATATGATCTACAACTATCATATTACAC
The DNA here is from genome assembly GCF_019320115.1 of Miscanthus floridulus. Lineage (NCBI taxonomy): Eukaryota > Viridiplantae > Streptophyta > Magnoliopsida > Poales > Poaceae > Miscanthus > Miscanthus floridulus. Next base: position 82,870,225 of record NC_089585.1, on the reverse strand, counting down.
TTCGACACTGTGGATTTCCCTTCATGGAAATTGGGGTTGTTTCAGTTGGTATCAGAGCCATACTCGACCTTAGGACAAAACCCTTAGAAATGGACGATAGAATAGGACGTAAACAGCCCTTCCTTCGGTTATGTACTGACCCTACATTTACTTTTATGCAAGGCTTATCTATTATTGACCTGCTAACACCTGTCCCCTTGAAACATGCAGATGGCAACGAACATCGACTGGCCGCCACTAGGACCTCTACCTCTGGACCACGCCAAGCTTACCTTCGACCTACGTGAGCTCGAGGGTTTTGCACAGACCCTCTGCTGAGTTCTCGTCACGTTAGGTGTCCCCGGCGAGCTTGTTAAGGTCACCTGCACCGGGAAGCCAGCTAAGGAAGGAGGAATCAAAGGACCAATTGTCACCTCAGTGGAGTTCCCAGCTAGCACTATCTTACTTTCTATCCCAGCTTTCACCGAGTTGACTATAGAGGACACAGTCGAGGAGGGACTGCGAGCTATCTCATACAAGGCACTTCATAGAGTGATGAGGGACCACTACGAGCACCTGAAGACGACAAAGTTCCATCTACTTCCCCAGGCCCTCGACCTCAGCCTTACCCCTAATGAGCAGAGTTTCGCAGCAGGCAGAGTTATCCTTGCCGAGGAGGACAGATGCCTTTGCGTCTCAGCTATTCACCTACTGGAGCAGGACAGGTACGTGACCCAGCTGGAGCAGAGGAGATGTCAGGACCAGGCCCTTCGGTGGGAGTACCAGGAGCAAGACTCGCAGGGAGCATAGGAGCGAGCTAGTCTACTAGAGACAGTTGCCAAGCTATAGGATGAGCTCAACCATCGTGAGGAGGACCACAGAGCCAAGGTCGCTGACTTACAGGACAAAGCAGCCGACCTAGGCAACAGGAACTGCTACCTCAACAGCAAGGTCTTGGAGTTGTAGAGTGAGTTGGATGACAAGAAGGCCGAGTTCAACCGTAGAGGAGACAGAGAGAGATCCAAGGGGATTGATATGCTAAAGATCCAATCTTGGAACAAGACCCTGACTCAGGAGCTAGAGGAGTCCAGGAAGAAGGCCGTTTGTAACCAGGGTCACCTGATCGAGGCACTCAGGCAGTCCGAGTACCTACAGGACAAATGTGAGAGGACATGGCAGGCTTGGCAGAAGTCTGATAGGAAGCGCCTTAGGGAGATGAAGGATATGTGGGATCAGCTACCCAAGGAGGTTCGCAGCAAGACGAAGCCTAGAATAGAGGAGTTTGAGTTAGCCCCGACTCGCCTCAACCTAGACGCCTGCCCTACCCTACCGGGAGCCAAGCCTACTAAGGAGCTCGCCGAGGCCTTGAAGTATGTGTCCCGACTTCACAAGTCTGATGAGGAGATCGAGATCGAGAACAGTCGTATCCCAGCTACGGTGTATGAGTTAGAGTAGATGACCCTACGTGGTCATGAGTCATGTCAGTAGCTTTTGTAAGTTGTACCCCATGATGTACCCCTTATGAGATGTATTATGAGACATTATGAATAGAACGATTCTCGCATGTCTTCAAGTGTAGCTACTGGAGATGATGCTATGTAATAAAAACCATGTAATGAATGTTTCGGATCTTATTGCATCTTTATGAATCTTATTGCTTCTTTTGTAATGAGTGTTGGATAGCATAAATGTTTTTCTTTAAATCATCAAAATCATGTAATCATATTGAACTATAAGCACTTATGGCACAAGCACTAAACTTTCTATGATCCGTGTTACAGATGCCGAACCGCCGTTCTAATCGCCTAATGAACCATGGACATGCGCCCACCCCTAAACCAGTTGAACCCAATGGGGGATGTGGTGGCAACAACCGTGGTCATGGCCATGGCCATGGACGGGGAGGGATACCCTTCCACCTGGAGAATACTCCGCCACCTGAGGAGAACATTCCTCCACCACCACCACCGAACCTGGCAGAAGTGATGGCACAATAGACCTAGCTTCTTGTAGCTCTTGTTGAAGGAGCAAACCATCGCTAGGGAGGTCAGCAGTATGACTTCCAAAGGAAGCTAGAAGGATTCCTGAAGCTAAGGCCACCTACCTATGATGGCACCGACCCTGACCCGCTTGTAGCCGATAACTGGCTCAAGGAAATGGAGAAGAAGCTTGACCTCACTACTTTCACTGATGATGAGTGTGTTGGAGCTACCACACACCAACTCACGGGTGCAGCACGCGCCTGGTGAGATAGTTTCAGTGACTCCCATGAGGACCTTGCCCACATCTCGTGGGACGAGTTCGCTGAAGCATTCACTGAGTATCACATTCCCAAGGATATTATGGAGGCCAAAGCCAAGGAGTTCTGCAACATCAAGATGGGAAAGGATAGGGTGACTGAGTACACTACTCGTTTCACCAACCTTCTGCGCTATGCACCTTCTTATGTTGTGAACTCTGAGAAGGAGAAGCTATACTATTACCGCAAGGGACTTAACCCGCACATCAAGCTGAAGTTTGGCGGTATTGAGAGCAACACATTGCATGCTCTGGTGGATCGCTGCATCCAGATTGAGAAGGACCGTGCTGAAGCTAAAGAAGAGTACAGGGATAGGAAATGTAGGCCTGAGGAGTCTCTCCATGGTCGTGATCGCAAGAAGTTCCGTAGAGATGCACCATCCAGGGAACGCTCTCACCATAATAGGGATGACAACCCTAGATCAAGTAGGGGAAGTGGAGGCTACACCACCAAATACTCCTGCCCTGCTCAGGATCATTACACCCGAGATCGTTATGCTTAGGACCGCAACAGTCAAGACCGTTTCAACCGTCCCCGCACAGCGAATGAACGCCCAGCATAGAACCGCTCCGCACCAAGCACTAGAAACTGGAAGGCACCCGCGTCAACCCCTACAGGCGGTACGCCTTTCACCTGCTTTGCTTGTGGCCAACCAGGTCACAAAGCCGCTGAGTGCCCTCAGAACTCAGCTACACAGAAGTCTCAGTTCAAGGGATCAGCTACTCGTGGACGTCTCAACCATCTGGACGCCGAGGAAGCACAAGCTGCCCCTGACATTGTGTATGGTATGTTTTTAGTTAATGGCAATACTGCATTAGTTCTATTTGACTCTGGAGCAACTTGTTCTTACATATCATCCAAGTTTGCACGAGATCATGACCTATCTATAACCCCACGTGAAAATCCTATCATCACTAGCTCACCTTTAGGAGACCTAAAGTGCACCCACATCTGTAAGGGAGTGAGTCTTACCATTGAGGGTCTTATCTTTAGAGCCGACCTAACCCTGCTACCTTCCACTAACCTAGATGTCATCTTAGGTATGGATTGGTTAACCATTCACCGAGGTATCATATCATGTTCACCTAGATATGTCCAAGCGACCCACCCATCAGGCCAAGTCATTAGATGTGAACCTCAGTCTGGAAAGTCCACCTCTATCCTATGTGCCCTTAAAGCAAGTTCAGAATCACAAAAAGAGGAGAAGACAGTTCATGATGTGCTAGTATTCAGAGACTATCCCGATGTATTCCCTGAAGAATTACTAGGTATGCCACCAGACCGTGATGTCGAATTCATCATTGATCTGTTACTGGGAACAGGACCCATTGCCAAGAGACCCTATCGCATGTCAGTTGATGAACTGACTGAGCTCAAGGAACAGCTTGATGAGCTCATCTCGAAAGGATATATCAGGCCCAGTGCTTCACCCTGGGGATCCCTCGTTCTGTTTGTTAAGAAGAAGGATGGCTCGATGAGAATGTGCATTGATTACCGGAACTTGAACGCAGTCACCATCAAGAACAAGTACCCCCTGCCAAGAATTGATGATATGCTTGATCAGCTTCGAGGTGCAAAGTATTTCTCCAAGATTGATCTCAGATTAGGCTATCATCAGATGAAGATTCGAGAAAGTGACATCCCGAAGACAGCATTTGTGACCAGGTATGGGCAGTTTGAGTTCACTGTGGTGTCCTTTGGACTCACGAATGCTCCCACATACTTCATGAACATGATGAATAAAGTTTTCATGGATGAACTGGATAAGTTCGTGGTGGTATTCATTGATGGCATCCTTGTCTACTCAACCACCGCTGAAGAACATGAACATCATCTGAGAACCGTGCTTGAGAAACTAGCCCAACATCAGCTATATGCAAAGTTCAGTAAATGTGAGTTTTGGCTATAGGAAGTTGCCTTCTTAGGCCACGTACTATCAGCTGAGGGTGTCGCAGTTGATCCAGCCAAGATTGAAGCCGTGAAAGAATGGGATCAACCCCGCAATGTGACAGAAGTCAGAAGTTTCTTGGGATTGGCTGGATATTATCGCCGATTCATTGAGAACTTCTCCAAGATAGCCCGTCTAATGACCAACCTTCTGAAGAAGACTAAGGAGTTTGAATGGACGCCCATGTGCGAGCAAAGATTCCAGGAACTGAAACTGAAGCTTACCACAACTCCTATGCTATCATTGCCTGATATCAGCAAAGATTTCGTAGTCTATTGTGGTGCATCTCGTCAAGGACTCGGTTGTGTGTTGATGCAAGATGGAAGAGTGATAGCTTATGCTTCTCGACAGTTGAAAGAACACGAGAACCGTTACCCAACCCATGATCTAGAGTTAGCAGTAGTTGTGCATGCCTTGAAGATCTGGAGACACTACTTGATAGGCAACAAGTGTGATATCTATACAGATCACAAGAGCTTGAAGTACTTTTTCACTCAGGAAGATCTAAATATGAGGCAACGCCGATGGCTTGAGTTGATCAAGGACTATGACCTGGAAATTCACTATCATCTGGGAAAAGCTAATGTTGTCATAGATGCTCTTAGTCGCAAGAGTTACTATCACACCTTGATCACTGAATTAGTACCACCTGAGCTCAAGGGAGAGATTGATGATTTCCAACTAGAGATACTACCGCATGGCTTGCTGAATGAGCTTCGCATACAGTATGATCTCACAGATCACATCCGTCAAGCTCAGAAAAGTTGTGAAGAGATTTAGTATCTCCGTGGTCTGATGAAACTAGGCTACAAGACCAACCACCAAGAAGATGAACAAGGAACCATCTGGTTCAAGAACAGAATCTGCGTTCCATCTGACCCAGTACTACGAGGGGAAATTCTATCGGAAGCTCACAATTCCAAATATTGTATTCACCCTGGAGGGTCAAAGATGTACCAAGACATGAAGAAACACTTCTGGTGGAAAGGCATGAAGACAGACATTGTAGGACATGTGGCACGTTGTGACACCTGTAACAGAGTCAAGGCTGAACATCAAAGGCCTGCAGGATTGCTAAAGCCTCTTGGCGTTCCCGAGTGGAAATGGGAGAACATATCCATGGATTTCATAGTTGGATTGCCCCGTTCACAGAAAGGCAATGATTCCATCTGGGTGATTGTTGATCGCTTGGCCAAGATTGCTCACTTTGTACCAACAAAGACCAAGACCAACGCCGAGAAATTAGCGGATCTATATGTTGAGCATATTCTCAGACTGCTTGGAGCTCCCTCTAGTATTGTATCTAGTCATGGTCCTCAATTTGTGTCCCGATTCTGGGAAGCTCTGCACAAGTCTATTGGAACCAAACTTGATTTCAATACCGCTTATCACCCACAGACAGATGGACAGACAGAACGAGTAAATCAGATCTTAGAAGACATGCTTCGCGCTAGTGTACTGAATTATGGCTATGATTGGGAGAAATGCCTACCTTATGCAGAGTTCTCTTACAACAACAGCTACCAAGCTAGTATCAAGATGTCGCCATTTGAAGCTCTATATGGCAGACCTTGTAAGACACCTATGATGTGGTCCCAACCGGGAGAAAGATCATTCTTTGACTCCACTAAGATTCAAGATGCAGAAGAAGGAGTTGCTCAGGTAAGAGAGAATTTGAGAATTGCTCGAAGTCAATACAAGAGCTATGCTGACAAAAGAAGAAGAGAACTGGAGTTCAATGTGGGGGACTTCGTCTATCTCAAGGTATCCCCGCTATGTGGAACGGTCAGATTCCATGTGAAAGGCAAGCTTGCCCCTAGATTTGTTGGCCCATACAAGATTTGCAAGAGAATTGGAAAGCTCGCCTACAAACTTGAGTTACCTGAGGAATTGATGGGTGTACATCTCGTATTTCATGTATCCCAGCTACGCAAATGTTTAAGAGTACCCGATGAAGCAGTCCCAACTAGTGCACTTGACATTCAAGATACACTTGAGTATAAAGAACATCCTATCAGAATTCTGGGTAGAGATACCAAAGAGACCCAAAGCAAGACTATCCCAATGTGCAAGATCCAATGGAGCAATCACACAGAGAGAGAAGCAACATGGGAGAAAGAGTCGGACCTCTGGCTACGATATCCTTACCTCTTTGAAGAGTACGTTACACTTTAATCTCGGGGATGAGATTCTGTTAAGGGGGTAGGACTGTAACAACCCAAAAATCCATACACTGAAAATACCAACTACAAATTTTTTCTTAAAAACTTCCATGTGATGATGAGTGTCATGTATAGTAACCCAACCTAAGAAATGCATTAGGTCTAACCCCAACCCAAGTCAACACATAAGCATGGCATGCCATTAGTTAATTGCATTTATTTAAATTCTAACAAATAAGTGTTGCATACATTGAATGTGATTTGGATTTCCATTTGAGTTATGATATGCTTAACAACTCCAATAAATTAGGTGCACCAATTTAGAATTCAAATTTTAGAACCAAATTTGAATTCAAACAAAAGAGATGAAATGATAAACAAAATAGAAAAAGAAGAGAAAGGATGTAGGCCTCACAAACCGCCTCGGCCTGCTCGGCCCGTGCCAGCCAGCCAGCCCAACCGGCCTACCAATCCTTTTTCGTCTTCCCAATGCACGTACGCGGCCCATGAGCCGGCCCAGCGCGTCGCCCACGCCTGCGCACCCGTCTGCCTCGCTCACAGCCACTGCCCACTGGACCCCGCATGTCAGCCGCACCCCTGTCTACAGTGTCGTCTTCCTCACCCACACCTCAACCGCCTACGCGACTGGCGCCCGATAGCTGTGGCAGGGGCGGGCCAGGGGGTCACGCCCGAGGCATGACCCTGTCCCCCTTGCACCGCACCCATGCAACCTCGCACCACTATCTGATGTGATGCACCCGCCTCCACCGCACGATGCCATCCACCCTGGGAGGCATGGCGCTCGGCTATAAAGCTAGCCCGCACGCCGCTCACGCCCGGCGCCCTAGTTTCTCCCTCAGCCTCCGCCGCCGCTTGGTGGCCCAGCAGCCGCACCACATCGAGAGTAGAGGGCCGAGAAGGAGATCGTGAGAGGAGGATCGGAGCCCCCGCACGTAGCCGAAGTCGCTGAAGCCGAGGGCGACGCCATCGTCGTCATCACGATTGCGGGTCGGCACTGCACGGCACTGCTTCCAGAGCTACACGGCCGCAAATCGACACTGCACCGCCATCCTTTCTTCCACAGCACCCACGGTGAGCCCCGGTTCATTCCCTACTCGCCACTGGACCTTGCTACTCCGGCCATGGCGCTCCATACCGTGAGCGCATAGGCCAAGGCCATCCCCAGCCTCTAGGCACACCAGCACAGTATACTCACGTTGACCATGACCATCCCCGAGCCCTTGGACGCTGTAGGCCTCTCTAGGTTCCTCGGACGCCGTAGCTGAGCACGCATGCCATGCTCGCAACGCCGCCGCCATGACGCAGCCACCACCAGAGCACCAGACCACCTCCAAGCACTCGACCACTGGTCCGAACATCAGACCACTGGTCCGAGCACTAGACCACTGGTCCGAGCATCCGACCACCAGTCTGAGCACCCGACCACTGGTCCGAGCACCAGACCACTGGTCTGAGCACCCGACCACTAGTCCGAGCACCAGACCACAGGTCCGAGCACCCGACCAATGGTCCGAGCACCGACCGCCGTGGCCAGTATCGCCGGGAGCGCTTGGCGCCTCCTTGACTCGCCCGTTCTGTTCGCTGAAGCCACGGGTAACTCACGCGCACGCCGTGACCACCCCGCAAGAGCCCGTAGTGACCCGCGCGCCTCGTCGTCGTCACCAAGTCGCCGTGGCCGCCGGGAAGACCCTACCAGCCACCTAGAAACTGGAAGTCCTACCCTGAGCTCTGGACGCCCTCGCCGTGTCCACACGGATCCATAGGAGCCTACACGCCCCACTGTGACACCCTCTGAGGCCATAGCCACCACACCGATGCCGCCGGCATGATTAGAAGGCCGTCCACCGTGGCCAAAGCCACCAGAGGCCCTGGAGGACCCCTTGACCTACCCAACATGCCCGCTGGAGCATTGTGACGCCCATGCGCACCACAGAGTCGGCCAATGCCGCTGCACCCACGCCATTCCCGCACGCCGGTTGTGCTCAAGTCGTTGTTCGCCGTGACCAGAGACTTAGGATGCACCAACCGTCGCCCTGACTCCACCATTGCAGTCGCCATGGCACAAGGAGGCTTTTCCCCACCTCTATTGGATGCCTGAGCCGTTGCGGGAGCTCGCCGATGAGCACGTCGCCGGCGGGAGCGCGCCGTGGAAGAAACAGAGGAGAAGGGGCAAGGTGAGCAGCGCAGCCCTGCACCCGGTGCACATGAGCCGAGCCGAGGAGAAATGACGATGGGCTCGGTCCACCATGAACCCTGCCTTAGGACCATGGACCAGGAGCGCTGGTCCACCATGAGCCACACGGTGTGAGCCGTGCTGCGAACAAAGCCCAATAAGAGCCCACGGTCGTGACATGGCTGTGCCACAGCACGCCACGTGTTTGGCCTGACCCGAGCCCACCAAAGCCCGTTTGAGACCCGGCACGTATTGACCGTTGACCTGGCCCCACATGTCAGCAGCACAGACACGCTGGACCCACACGTCAGATGCTGACGTCATGATGATGTCACGTGGGACCCACATGTCTGCGACCCAAGAGCCCCTGGACCCACCTGTCAGCTCAGAACCGAGACGATGACGTCATGCTGACATCAGCATGCCACGTTGACCAGTGACACCGTGACACGTGTCAGCCCAGGATTAATTCAGCCTTTATTCAATTTCAGAAAGGATTTAAACTTCAGGAATTCATAACTAATTCATACGACCTCGGAAAAATACGAGATCAGGACCAAAATTCATCTAAAATCAAGCTCTACGCAATGAACTCATGTTTGAGTGCATTTGACTTTTTTGAATTTTTATTGCTTCGTTGTGCTACTCTATAGACGTCGCTAGCGTGACTATAATGCAAACGTTGTAGACTCGGAGGAGAACCTGACAGACGAGGACCGTGAGTACCGTGAGGAGTACGGAGACGACTACACTGAAGGTGCCACATCCCACCCAATCTCGTAGCACCTATTACGCATGGCTAATAGAGAACTGCTATCGCTTTACTTTACTGCTACAAATATATTATGCTAGAACTTGCATGGTAGTATGCTTGCTTGAAAGCCTTTACCTTGACGCAACCTTACCCCTGCATACCCTACTATTAGGCTAGACACACGCTTACTGCTATATATTTCATTACTTATACTTCTACTACGCTTATACTACGTGCGTGGTGGAAACTGGTGTTACCTGGACTATGGGGAGAGTGCTGCGTGTGTGACTTGGGTGTGTGGAGGGTGAGGGTTGTGTCGACCAAGTTGGAGTATACGACGAGCCTAGGGCAAGTCTTGCCATGGGGTGCTACCTGGGCACCCCTGGAATGGATACCTGTGGTGGGTAAAATGGTATATAAGGTGGACCTAGGTGTGAACCCGTGACGGGTGGATCCCGGGATGGAGGTGCTGTGGTGGCACAGTAAATAAAACCCTGATGGAGACATTCTGGCTTGGTCACCCCTAAGGACTTACTAGTACTCAGATTCATCGGGAAGCCTTACGTACCACTCGCCCTATATGGTGCGGGACGGCTAGACTACTTGGTAGGATATTGCCACTACTGCTAGGTTGATAGCGGACAGTGTAAGGAGGTACGGGGCGTGGAGGATTTTCCCCCACACCCTTCCAAGACTTCATGGAGACCTTGTGGACCTGGCTCATGACTCATAGTTTCAGCCACCCCAGACTTGACTTGGGGTGAACCAGGGCTGAATGGTAGAGTGGCATTATTCTAGGCTAGCAAGCAGCCGGAATCAGCCTAGTTGACGACGGTCAGCGAGGAAGGTGGATCTTGTGGTTATGTAAAACCTCTGCAGAGTGTATGGTTGATCGATCGATACATGTGCTGACTTGTCGGCTATGGACCTTTCCTGGGTTTCGCTTAAACTAGATAGTGAGATGAGTCATTCTCTTCTTCCCCTGTGAGAGAGCGTCGGTCGTAGCCAGGGGCTACGGGCCTTGAGACAGTGCCGAGAGGGAGTTGGCCTGTCGACTGAGCGAGGGTATGGTATGGTGATGGTATGGAGATGGTGGTATGTCGATCCCAGGATCGAAACCTGGCTCGAAAAAGGGAATGGAGTGGAATGTGTGTGGGAATGGTGTTAAAACTTGACAAACTATTTACTTGATATACTACTGCATAGGAAACCCCAGCCTTATAGGTTTATTTTGCTTATATCCAACTTGCATCCAATTTCCACAAAGCAATGCTCATAGGGATGGGAGTGGTCAGTACAAATCGTACTGATAAATTTTGGCACACAAGTTCTGCTGAGGAGTATAGCTCTGAGGAGTTTGACGGATGAGGGGTTCGTGCCTACGCTCGAGTTTGGCGATCTTATCTTCAAGCTGTTCTGAATGAATGCTACTTTTGATTCCGTCAATGCGGCGATGTAAAAAATTATGTAATTCCACACTATTTGTACTCTGATATTATCGTTGTATAGATGTGATATTCGACTGTAATTTGGGTAATATGATCTACAACGATCGTATTACACTTCGACACTGTGGATTTTCCTTCGTGGAAATTGGGGTCGTTTCACCCTGCACATGTATCAAACTTTCAAGATTATGTGCATTATTAATACCATATCCAAAACGCATGCAGATCCTGAGCTTGGCTGGAAATGTGACGGGCGAGATCGCCAAGGGCGTGAGGCGGCTGCAGAAGCTGGGAGTGAGCATGGTTTTCGTCAACGCGCTCCACCCGCTGGGCTGCACGCCGCCGCACACCAGGGCGTCCAACTACACCGTGTGCGACAGCCCCAAGGGCAACGCGCCCGCGTACTATCACAACCAGAAGCTCAAGGAGAAGCTGGATCCTGCGCACAGCGACAACGTCTCTGTGGTCGACCTCTACGCCGCCTTCTCCAGCATCATCAATCCATCAGATTCCCACACCCGTACGTGCGCATATATGAACCCATATCTGCATCATCCGTGCACTTTATTTACATGATTAAATGGTGATGACGACGATGATGCTTGGATCCTTTCAGACCCGCAGGTGGCGAAGCAGTTCACGCATAAGCTGAAGCCGTGCTGCGAGAGCGTGGATCCCAGTGGCTACTGCGGGCAGGTGGACGAGGACGGCGGCGCGCAGTACAGCGTCTGCTCCAACCCAGAGAAGCACTTCTTCTGGGACGACGTGCACCCGACGCAGGCCGGCTGGGAGGCCGTCATGGAGCAGCTAGAACGGGACATCAAGGACTTCCTCGACATCTCCAACTAGCGGGGAGTAGCTAGCCATCATGTGTTAAATAATTGTTAGGTTCAATTCGCCCGGCAAATTGGTTTAATTTTATTTGCTTTGAACGTTATGGGTTTTGATTGATGTGGTACACTACCTCGTGCAATACGTCATCAGTTCAGTTCATCACAAGTGTTTGTTCGGATCAATCCGGCGATTATATATGTTTTACTGCAATATAATCATCGATCTCCGTTTTGTATCCATCCATTATCGAATCCGCACAGGAATGTGTACTCTCGTGATCGAGAGCTTTCCGTCTGCAGTCTACTCCCATTCGACGACTCTTCCTTTTGAAAAAGAAAAAAAAATTAGGTTATTCTGTTAGTGCATAGTATATATGATGATAAAGATATATAGTATACCTGCATGAAATTGATTGAAGCAAAAGTTCTCTCAACAAATGAAAACACCATAAGAATATTGGCAGCAAATCTTAGGGTGTTTTAATTTTTGAGAGCTTGTGAGTTTGTGTTCATGAGCTGACCAGCACTTGGAGCCTTGGCGGCACTTTGGCAACATCTCCTTCGAGCTTGATGTGGAGCGGCAACTTGGTGTGCAGGGGACAAAAAGACCCCTTGTTGGAGAATCTCCATAGTTGACATCACCTTAATGACCAGGAGAGTCAAGCAGCAAGTGGTTAGCCTTAGTGGCTTAATTACAGTGTTGTCGTTGGCTGTGACCTTCATGTCTTGGCCAACACCGTGACTGGGGTAAGGCTTGGTGATGAAAAACACATTCTTTGTGGAGATCCAACGTGGATTAGGAGTTGTGTTTGAGCAATGACACTACAGGTTACATCACCATGTCTAATGAAGTTCGTCGTTCTTACTTGATCCTTTAGTTTTCTTATTGTGATTGTTTGTGTGGCCTTTACCATTTCTAGGTTAGTATTAGTTGATAGGTTTGTCTCTAATTTGCTAAACTATTGTTGGTTTGGGTAAGTAGAGAGCACCAGACACTACTAGAGAACAGACTTTAGAACGATGTCCCAATTTAGCATTAGCATCGGCATTTTTTGCCCCCGGGACTAGAGAGTCTTTAGTCCCGATTGGTGTTTCCAACCGACACTAAAAGTCCCTGCCCAATGGCTAAACCGGGACTAAAAGTCCTCAAACCTTTACTCCTGGTTGGGAATACCAACCCTGACTAAAGGTAGACCCTTTAGTCCCGGTTGGTAACACCAACCGGGACTAAAGGTCCCCGGATGGATTAGTTCAAAAGGAAAGCATCACATCTATTGTTAGATGTGTTGTATAGGTGTGGTGGTAAGCTACGCGCGAGGTAGTGCATGAGGTCTTGGGTTCGAATCTCACGGGGCGCAGCGGTGGGAGGTATTATTTTTTTTAAAGCTGGGAGGATCTTTAGTCCCGGTTGTGGCAAACCGGGACTAAAGAACAACACCTTTAGCCCCGGATTGATAGTCCCGGTTAAGAAACCGGGAGTAAAGCTAGTTCCCAACCGGGACTACATCTCATTTCTGTAGTAGTGAGAAAACATAGATGCAAATACTGGTACCTAGTTTAGTGTTTTTCTAGTGCAAATTAAATAGAGCCCTAGACTAAGTTTTATAGACCTAGTGCACCCCTCCTCTCTTGGAGGGTCTTGATCGATCACTAGTACTTATATATATCACGTGACACTATGTGCATTACGTTTGTCTAACACTAGTACAGGCCGGCTTTTCAGAGGCGGGCAAAACTTATTTTCACTACAACAGAGTTTAATCACCGCCAGGACTTCCACTGCTGTGGCCTGAGGGGTCCCTTTCGAGTGACATGCCGGCGGTGATAAACGTTTTTCACCACCGACCCGGCATATGATCCGGCAGTGAACACAGCAGTCTTCGCTACCGCATCGTACACCGAAGCGGCGATGGAACATTTTAGCACCACCGGCTATTGATCCAATGCACGACACATGGAGAAACCGACGGAGATAAGAAGTTTTCCCGCCGGTTTCAAGATGGAAGGACACACCATTGTTAGATCTGGCGGTGAAACAAGCTAGCACCATTGATTCGCGTTATGATCCGGCAATGGAAATCGCAATGATTCGAAACACCGCATCGCCCGCCATGCCGGATGGTACGTCCAACCAACGTTGTTGTCTCTGTCGTCACCACCAGATCGTCCGCAACACTGGTGGTGGTATGCGACCAATTGCCGCCGGATCGTGCTCTAACGCGGCATTGAAGTGACCGATAGCACCATCGTATCGTACGCTGATCTGGTGGTGATGAACAATACCATAGCTGGCTTGCAACCATCATTGATCAGATAGGCTATCACCAAGAAATTTCACCAACGAGGGCCAAAATCGTCAGTGATGAACTTTGTATAGTAGTGTTCCAAAGGTAGGGATATGCACTCAGTCTCTAGCTAATGGTTGTCGGGTTGTTTACCCGTCTCTATAAATGAATTTTGAAAAAAAAGAAGAAAGCCGGGTGAGCCCCCTGTGTAGGCCACCAAGACCGAGCCCGGGAAGCCCAATCACTGGCCCATCGAGAAGCCACCCGACCACCATGAAGCCACCATGGAGCTCACACTTTCATCACTACCTGTTCCGTTGGATCCCCAAGTCACTAGATCTGCAAGGCTTGTTGTTTTATCTAGGCCTGCTCGCATAGATGCTAAGCCAGATATAGTGTCGCCGAGGTCCGGTTCCTCGTTGGACCTGGACGCCTTGCCATTGTCCGCAAATTTGGGACAAGAAGAGAGAGAGAGAGGGGGGGGGGGAGATGCAGGGAGATTGAGAGGAAGAGGAGAGGATGGGGGAGGGAATATATGAGCATTCACCTTAGTCGGATGAGGACAACCGCTTTTGCTGGATTCGTATTGGAGCCTCCTTGCCCTAGCATGTCGCCATCTCCTAACCCTGGCCATCTGCCTTCATTCTCTCCTGGCCCAACTCTGTACCGTGACCTCGACCAGGCAACGCCATCCAACACCGAGGGGGAAGGGCGTCGTGGTAGGAAAGGGGGAGAGGCCCCCATCATCGCTGTGATGTCCTCGCTGGGAGAGGGGGAGGGTGACGGCTACTATGCTAGGAGAGGGAGGGGCGAGCTGCCACCGCCACGTTGGGAGAGGGGTGGCGGGTCCCCATAGCCACTGTACCGTCCTCTCTAGGAAGGGCTTGCCGAAGTGAGGAAGAGGAGGTGGGTGTATGTGTAGTGGCACCGTGGTGAGGGAGAGAGTGGACAGGCATAGGTAGCCCGGTAGGGCTTTCACTTATATATGGGGTTCGGTTTTTATTGCCGGTTTGTGGCTTGAATCGGTGGTGATAAATTATTACCGCTGGTTTAATACAACCAATCATGAAAATGCCGTAGCGGAAAATTAATTTTGTACTCCATGGTGGCACGGGTAGTGATCAACAACAAGGTTTAATTAGATGTACATTTCACTGGATCCCCTGGTCACTAGCGCCCAAGGATTAATTTATGTGAATTTTGGTGTAACGAATGTGTGCCCTAGCTATAGACAACGCATGCGCTATAGCCAGACTAGATGAACATTTCACTGAATACCCAGCTCGCACAATTCTATTTTCTCGCATATATATGAGGCCAGAGGCAGAGCGGAACTGCGGAAGTGCGGAACAGATGCACGCATGTTTATCGGTCTTGCATGGCCCCATGCAGGGTTTGTTAGCATCTCGCGCCGCCTATCTCCTACAACAATTAAAAAGAATAAAGCGTGAATATTTTTTTGTGCGATATTTATTTTGGTTCGTCCGTCTACCCACGTCTGTGATCCCACGACATCTCCCGCATGCTGCTTGATTGAATATTGCCTGTCATGTGATAGAGGAATCACGACAAAATAGAAAGTAGAAAATTATTATGATATCTATATAAACATTGCATGTTTGCATACACCAACATACATGGCAACGAGCAAAAGGAAAGAGAATTAACACAAAAGGAAAGAGAATTAAGACAAAATAAACCTCTTTGCATTTCTGAGAACCTTGCCAAATCTGCCTACATTTAATTACTTCTCCTCTTTGCATTTGCAAAAGGGACAACTTTTTCCTTCTTTCATTTAGTTTTACGCTCACGTGTTCCATTGCCCTCGCTTGCTGTTTTCTTGTTGAAATTGCCCTTGGGTCTGTTCATTTTGAATCATTTTCTCATATCCCCGTTCCCCAATCTATGGTCCATGGTGAACCATAGTTGATGCCATCTGTCTTCCATGGCTCAGCCTCCCAATCCCAAGAGAAGGTCCCTACCTCTCCCTGACTTGAGATCTGTCCTGCCAGAGGATCTCCTCGAGTCCATCGGGCAGCGTCATGCGTCAGGCCACGATGTGGCGTCCTTCCAATCTGCTTGCTCCCCATGGCGCGTCGCCGTCCCGTTTGCGACCTTCGGGCCGCTCCTGCTGCTCCCGTTCGACCCCGACTCGGACCGCGTCGGCTTCTACTACGTCCCGGAGAAGAAGGTCTTGTCCAAGACGCTGCCCGATGTGCGCTGCAAGGTGGCGTGCGGCTCCTCGTCTGGGTGGCTGGCGCTCATGGATGAGACGGTGTCCGTGACGCTGCTGAATTCATTCGTCGGTGCCCGTGCCCCCCGCTTTGAACTCTTGCCAACAGGCGAACATGTCGTGGCGGCGTCCTCATCGGAACGCGTGTCTAGGGTCCACGGCCGGTGGGTCCTCCATCCCACCAACGGCTACAGGGACGCGGATGCCACAGACAGAGCCATTAAGCTAGAAGACATGAGGGACGTGTTCTTCTGTGAGATCGTGCTCTCGGCGCCGCCTGACGCCGCCAGTCGCGAGTGCATGGCCATGGCCATGCTTGGGTGCTCCACAGAGGTCACGTTCTGCCAGGTTGGAGTCAATAGCGCATGGACGCTGCTCGACACCAAACTGGAGTTCTCCGTGGGGTCCATTGTCCACTACCAAGACAAGTTCTTGGCGATCGACTGCACTGGAGAAATCTCCGCCTGCAGCAGCAACGCCATCGGCGCTACTCCAACCGCGACGCTGCTGCCATCGCTGTCGCCACCTACAGGGCTCTGCCACCGCAGCTACCTGGAATCAAACGGTGAGCTGCACATTGTGGGTGCCATGGTGAGCACATTCCACGAGACACAGAGCTTCACCTACAGCAGCGCGATCTACAAGTGCAACCTCCACGACCGTACGCCGGAGTGGTCCAGGGTGAGGGACATCGGTGATCAGACATTGTTCGTGTCTAAACATTTCAATGAAAGCTTCAGTGGAACAAGTGTATCCAAGTACAAGGAGAACAAAATCTACATGTCTGAGCCATTGTATGGGGATCCATACGACTTGGTCCATCGATTGGAGATCGCTGATATTGCTATCGGCGCATCCGAAGTGAAGCCCGTCCAGTAAAAGATGTAGGGTTCCGAAGCTCTAGGTTGGATTCAACCCAATATCTGAAAGGATCATTGCAAGACATCAATCATCTCATAGCTTCAAACAATATCGCAAAGCTACTAAAAACGGTAACCATACCCTCACCTCAAACATTGTCCAGATAAATGGATTACAATGAAAGAAATGGATATCGGAGATTTCTTCCTGCCAATATAAAATATTATCTTAGCCACATCACGGAAAGGTCTATAAAGTAGAGTTTGTGAGCCTGCGACGCCGCGCACTCCGTGACTGTGTTAAATTAATAAACTTTGCTTTTTGGATTAAATATCACTTTAACGTTGGTATTTAATTTTTACAGTATTATTATCTTATCGTACGATCCATGTATTTTTAATATAAATTATTAGTTATCCTATAGCAACACACGAACAAGCTACCTGATAATATAAAGTCACGGCCGAAGCGCCGTCGCACTCGCAGCTAAGCAACAGCCAGCATGAGGTGCTCGGTGATCGTCGTCCATTCTTTCATCTGCTTCTTTGTCTTCCTCAATGGTTATGACTCGATCTCAGGCTTTCCAATTCTCCTGCATCGTCGTCGTCTCCGGTTGCTAACCGTTTGCCTTTTCGATTCATCATGCACCATCGACTGAGCCGCCCGGTAATTTTCGATCCGCAGCCGCGCATGTGGAATCTCGTTCGTCACCCGCCTTCCACTGGTACAATGGCCTCTTCGTGTTCGGAGATTCATTCGCCGACACTGGGAACTTCCCCTTGTCGAATCTGAGCGAAGTGACTCGCCAATGGTACAAACCCTATGGCACCTCCCATGGTTCCCTCCGAGAAAATTGTAATTATAGAACCAAACAATGCGTTTCATAATTATAGGACTCCAATCGTCGACTTCGTTAAAATGACCCTTGAAACGTTGACTCTTTATTTGAGATGACATTTAGCGTATTTCTTTATTTTGTTAATCAAAATACATATATTTTAGCCCTCTCGTGACCCTTCTGCCCTTCTGCAGCTATCAAGTTCACGGATCAGTAGACTTGATTTTATTTTCTTCCTCAGAATCAAACGCCCCTCTGTCAACAAGAACACGTTCAGCTTCACAGGAAGCATGGTACCGGAGTACCAGGGCCTCACCCTCACATACCACGAAGAAGTAAACATACTACGAACAAGTTAGTACCAGAATAAAAGCACCGAGGGAAACGAGTATTTTCTAGCCGCCAGACGCAGTATATACTACAACGAAGACAAAAGCAGGAAACATGAGCGCAAGAAAAAAATTTGAACCATGAGTATCGCCCATCACCTGAGGCGACTTGGCGATTGATTCTGAACTGCTCCCCCTCCTTGTCGTCGTCGTCCTCGTCCTGAGGACATCGGCACAAGCACGCCAAGAAGGCCATCTCTCATCACCCGAATCAACGCCTACAGCAGGAGCAGAACACGAAGCAAAAATTCCCAATCCTTAGGCTGCTGGGACTGGGATGGGGGCTTTGGGTCGCCGGGATATCAATAGTGGACTGGCGCAGCTGCCAAGAAATGGATCAAAATTTTCCAGGTGCGTCCAGAAGGAGAGGGGAAAAAAAGCGGAGAAGACTGAGCCCTGAGGAGATAGGAGGCTAGCAGCGTGCGCCCTAAAGTCTGCTCGCACAAAAGAAAAGAAACATGTTAAAGAAAAAAAGAAAAAACTGACGGAAAGCGGAGGACGAAGGGAAAGCGGAAGTCAGCATCGATGGCATCCGCGCCCGCCTCTCCACGTCGCCGCCGATGTGCTCTAGGTGACCCTACGGCAGGTATAAGACGGCGCTGCCTTTGCGCCCCAGCGGCGTGACGGGTCCCGCGCACACGTGCTACAGCTCCAAGCACACGGCGCCTCCGGCCCTGGCGGCCACAGCGGCGCCTCCGCCTCCGCCTCATCCTCCTCCATGGTGTTGAGATCAATGCCCGCCATGGCCCCAGTCGGCCGCAGCAGCTGGCTCCACGGAAGGAGCAGACGACGGCAGCAAAGCACCGGTGCGGCGAGGGATGGAGCTGAGGAAGCGAGCGAGGAGTATCCAAGTAGGGTAGAAGGGTCACAGGAGGGCTAAAATACATGTATTTTGATTAACAAAGTAAAAAAATATGCTAAATGTCATCTAAAATAAGAAGTCAACGTTTCAAAAGTCATTTTAACGAAGTCGACGATTGGAGTCCTATAATTAGGAAACACATTGATTGGTATCTATAATTGCAATTTTCTCGTTTCCTCCATGATCCAACCGGCCACTTCTCCAACAGCTTGGTCCAGTCTGATTTTTTCGTCGGTAACTAACTAACTGACCTTATTATATGTAATCGTTTTTTAATTTTCACCACTAGCTAGTGAAGTACTAACATGCATGCATGCATCTTGTTCTTCCCCTGTGTCGTGTATTTGTTGCAGCAAAGATCCTTGGGCGCTCCGAAGCTCCTCTGACCTACAGGCGCACGAAGGCCGGCTACCCGGACAAGTTCGGCGTCAACTTCGCCGTGGGCGGCGCCGGCGTCTTCGAGGTGCCGCGCGAGGCGCCGATCCTCGCCAAATAGATCGACTACTTCAAGAAGACGCTCGACGACAGGACCATCAGGAAATGGCAGCTCAGGCAGTCGGTCGCGCTGGTCGGCTGGTCGCCATCTCCGGCAACGACTACGCGCGCGTCGCCAACATGAGCAGCGACGGCGACATAATCGACTTCATCGGGAACGTGACGGACGAGATCGCCAGGGGCGTGGACCGGCTGCGGAAGCTCGGGGTCACCAAGGTCCTCGTCAACACCCTGCATCCGCTGGCCTGTACGCCGTGGCAGTCCAGGCCGTCCAACTACACCAAGTGCGTCGGCCGCGGCAACATGGCCGCCGACTTCCACAACGACGACCTCCGGGACAAGCTGCAGAACGCTACCGCCAGCGACAGCATCTACCTCCTCGACCTCAACTGGGCCTTCACCACCATCATTAATCCATCCGAAACCGACACCGGTATATATATGCATATTATATTGATATATGCAATTATTTTTTTGACAGAAGATACATGCAATTATCGATCGATCGATTCGTTCTTACGCGTTTCTGCTTGCATCGCATGCAGTCCCACAGGTGGCGAAGCAGTTCAAAGAGAAGCTGAAGCCGTGCTGCGCTGCGATAGCTTTGATCCCAGTGGGTACTTGCGGGCAGGTGGACGAGGATGGCGGCGCCAAGTACAGCGTCTGCTCCAACCCGGAGAAGCACTTCTTCTGGGACGACGTGCACCCGACGCAGGCCGGCTGGGAGGCCGTCATGGAGCAGCTGTAACGGGACATCAAGGACTTCCTCCACATTTTTTACTAGCTATATATATTATGTGAGAATTTAAAATAATTTGCCTGTTACAATCTCTATTAGGTTTAGGCATCGATCAATTCTAGTTTGTTGGCAAAGTACTCGTGTATCATCTGTTGGATTACCCAACACCGCATTTTGCTGGAGGCCTATAGCTGCCCGATGGATGGATGGATCCATGCAGGATCCTTTAGACTGTCATCTGAATGAATCATGGGCATGTTCGGATGTCATAGAGAATTTGGATTCAAGATGGTGAACGTAAAATCTGGATTTTGAATCAAAAAAGTGATGTTTGGATCTCATTTTTATAGTGATTGTTGCCTTTGCTTACTTTAAATATCTCCAAAAATAATTGGTTTGAAGTAGGTTGGATTCTATAGTCTCATTTTAAAATCCAAGTGTTTGGATCACATTCTCATTTTTCTTAGGACATCCAAACAAAGCCAAAATGTCTCGTTCACAGGTCATTATTGAATTTTTAATACGGCGTGTCATGTTCATAAACCTGGGGTCCATCATGGACCTGCTTCCCAACAAAAACTCGGCCTAGCAGACGACGTTGCGAATGACGCGTAACTCCTAGGCCGGCCCAAAATACCTGAACGACAGGTGTGGGGGTATTAACCCCTATACCCTTACGGCTAAGCTTGGGCTGGCCCGGATCGATGGGTTCAGTCCACCCGAAAAACGACGTGCGGCTCGGTCCACCTGATCGGAGTCCCGCACAAGGAATCAAGACGGATTTGGCGACCAAGCAGGATCCTGGTCGATTAGAATAGGAATCCTTGTCCGGCCACATATGGCAATTGTAACTGACTAGGATTAGTTTCCAGATCTGTAACCCTGCCCCCCGGACTATATAAGGCGGGCAGGGGACCCCTCTAAAAAACATCTCTCATTGACATACAGCAATACAAATCAGACGCAGGACGTAGGTATTACGCCTTCTTGGCGGCCGAACCTGGATAAAACCTCGTGTCTGTCTTGCGTCACCGTCTTGTTTGGGACTTGCGCATCTGTCTGCCGATAATCTACTACCTTGGGCATACCCCTAGGTAGACTGCCGACCATATTTCGTCGACAGTGGCGCGCCAGGTAGGGGGTGTGCGTACTGCTCTCCAAGCAAACAAGATGGTCATCATCTCCGGCTCCATGGCTACGCCCAACGGCCTCACGTTCACCGTCGGCCAGATCACCTGGACCACCGGCCCCGACGTTTCCATCGCCATGACCGCGGAGGAGGCGTGGATTCAACCCGCGCCGACGACTACTTCACCTGCATCGGCTACGGCTCCGACCACGGTGGACACGGCTCCGACCACGACGAACGTGGCTCCGACCACGATGGATCTGGCTCCGACCACGGTACATCTGGCTCCGACCACGAATTACAGCCACGCCGACAACCCGTCGTCCGCTTCCCCGCTACAAAGGGAAGCAGATCGACGACACCGACTTGCTCGACTCCATCGATCGGGTCGGCATCAAACTCGCTGAAACCCTAGCTCTGGTAAGTACGATTCAAAGCCAACCTAATGAGCAGGTAACATCTCCCTGCAACAGATCTATCCGACCAGCTCGGACCAGTCGTCCTGCACGACTTGGAACAGATCTTGTGGTCGTATCTACCCCTGAGGGGCGCTCCGCTCGTCGCCAGCCAGCCTTCGCGACGGGTCTCCGACTCTGCGAGTACGAGGTCCCGAAGGAGAACCACCAGGTCCAGCCCTACGGCCTGCGAAACGCTGCCTCCAGCTACGCGTACAACCTACGACGCCGCTCGGATCTGTGTCCTATACATCGATCTCGGCCGAAGCCATGCAACATCGTCAACATGGTCCGGATCGAAGATTATCAATAAGGATCCGTCCACACAGTCCGAGAGGGTGATTCCAGCTCCTCATCCGGCATTGCTTCCAACGCATCGGTCCACACCGAGCTTCAGCGTCACGAAGATGAAGGCGTCAAATACGATCTGGATCTACCAGACCACGCCCCGGGTTTCCCCCAATTTCCGTCTTTCCCGCCAAGACGAGGGGATTTAATCCATGTTGTCAGCAACGACGAGCCGCCAGCGGTTGGCGAAACAGAACAAGAAAAGACTGCACGCGAAGCACGCAATATTGACCGGTTTAATCGCCGGCAAACCGAAGCTGGAGCAGACCAGGAGGCACGACGCATAAGGGTCCAGCCACGTGACCTCAACAATGCTTTCGACAGGGTGGGGGACAAACAAGTCTTCAAGACCCCAAGCGCCAACGTAGCCGTCGCCATGGCGACAATGCAGCGGCTGCCCAACACTCCCGAGACTCAAGTAATCCGTGATGACATACAAGCTTATCTGACGGCTGCTATGGCTCAGACCGCAGAGATGAACCAAGCCCGGGCTCCATCCGTTTCTGTCGAATCAAGCCACAGCCGCCAATACTCAAGTCGCTCACAGCCACTCAACCAACGTGGCTCGCGCAATAACGACCCATCAGACAACCGTCAAGGCGGAAACGGTGGTCGTGATGGTGGTCGGGATGACAACCGCCGCCGGGAGGATAACCGCCACGACGTTCGAGGCAACAACCGCCGAGATAACCGCGACAATCGCCGTGATAACCACGGTCGCAGGGCCAACCCAGATGGCAATCGAGATCGCCGCGATGGCAATAACGATCTCCGCCATCACCTCGGTGGACGTGATCTACGTGCTCGCATCAACCAGAGAGCCGACGATCGTGCATCCCATGAAAGCTATCGCCGTATGGAGTATGACACCGCCCACGGTCCGCCGGGCCTGAAGCAGTTCACTCCACACCTGCGCCAAGTCATATGGCCCAAGAATTTCAAGCTCGAGAAGCTTCAGAAGTACGACGGCAAGGAAAACCCCGAATTATGGGTCATGCTCTACGAAACTGCGTGCCGCTCAGCCATGGCCGACGAGCACGTCATGTCTAACTACTTCCCAGTCGCTGTTGGTCATGCAGGTCACCAATGGCTGGTTAGCTTGCCAGCGAACTATTTTGACTCTTGGCAGGAGCTCAGGCAGGCCTTCATCGACAACTTCATCGCTACTTGTGAACAACCCGGCAACAAGTACGATCTGCAGCGGATCCGAGATCGAAAGGATGAACCACTGCGCGAGTACGTTCGGCGTTTCTCGGAGATGCGCATCAAGGTCCCATCAATATCCGACAACGAAGCAATCGAGGCTTTCGTCACCGGCCTCCGTTTCCACGACGCCCTAAGAGACAAGCTCCTCCGGAAGAGACCCGAATCGGTCACAGCGCTTTTGGCCACCGCTAAAAAATATGCGGACGCTGACGACGCTAAAAAGATAATCGTTGAAGAAGCAGCAAGGGTTCCACGCTCCGACCACCCTCCACACCGCGACGATTACCGCAGTAATCGTGGTCGGAACGACAATTTTGACCGCCGCAACCAGCGCAACGACTCCCGCGACCACCGTGATCAACGTAATCAGCGGCGCAACCGCCGTGGCGATTACAGAAACAAGCGCGCTCGGGAAGACGACGGCGAGGTCAATACCGTGAAAAAGGGCGGCGGACGTCGTAACTACGAGGACGACTACGCCAAAGCATTGAAGGGGCCCTGCCAGCTCCATCCTAAGTCGAACCACACCATGGAGAATTGCCGCGTCCTCAAGACTATCTACACGCGTCAACAGGCTCCGGATACGTCCGACAAGCCTAACGACGCGGGGGAACAGCGCAACGAGGACAACGACGACGACGATGCAGACCCTCGTCACAAATACGTCAAGCCGACTGATCGCGTACACACCATCATCGGCGGCAAGGTGTCCATCGAAACCAAACGAGAACGCAAGCTGCTCGCCCGCGCTTGCATGAACGTGGCAAACACCGACAACCTTCTCACCGATCCACGGCTTCCTCCGTGGTCTCACCGTGAAATCTACTTCAGCAGGAAGGACCAATGGGCCGCCATACCCGAGCCAGGGCGTTTTCCCCTGGTCCTCGATCCTTGTATCAACAAGGTTCAATTCGACAGGGTACTGATCGACGGCGGCAGCTCCATTGATATACTGTTCAAGAACAGCCTGCCCGCTCTGAAAATAGCCCAGGCAGACCTGAAGCCGTACGAGGCACAGTTCTGGGGCGTTCTCCCCGGACAGAGCTCCACACCTCTCGGGCAGATCACGCTACCTGTGCAGTTTGGGACTCCGGACCACTTCCGCACCGACTACGTCAACTTCGTGGTCGCTGACTTCGACGGCACCTACCATGCTATTCTTGGTCGACCGTCGCTCACCAAGTTCATGGCCATACCTCATTACAGGTATCTGGTGCTCAAGATGCCTACTGAGAAAGGAGTTTTAACCCTCAGGGGCAACGTATACGCAGCTTATACCTGCGAGGACGACAGCTTCAAAATCGCAGAGGCCCACGACCTCTCTATTCGCATGGCCGAGACCATGCTCGACGCTAAGAAGACCCCGGCCGACCACCTGGAGATCCCAGAGCTCGAGGCTCCGCGCAAGAACATCAGATCCAAGGAGCACAAGACGATCCAGCTGGTCGAAGGCGATCCCAGCAAAACGGCCCTTATCGGGGCCGACCTGGATCCCAAATAGGAAGACGCGCTCGTCAGGTTCTTGAGGGGCAACATGGATGTGTTTGCATGGAAACCTTCCGACATGCCCGGTGTACCTCGGGACTTGATCGAGCACTCCTTAAATGTCAACAGCAAGGCCAAACCAATCAAGCAGAAGCTGCGACGGTTCGCTCGCGACAAAAAGGAGGCGATTAGGGTAGAAGTTACGCGGCTTTTGGCAGCCGGATTTATCAAAGAAGTGTATCATCCGGAATGGTTAGCCAACCCGGTTCTTGTACGCAAAAAGAATAATGAATGGAGAATGTGCGTTGATTACACTGATCTCAACAAACACTGCCCTAAGGACCCCTTTGGTTTACCTCGCATAGACGAGGTCGTAGATTCAACCGCCGGTTGCGAGCTGCTTTCCTTTCTCGATTGCTACTCTGGTTATCACCAGATCGCTCTCAAAAAAGACGACCAGATCAAGACATCTTTCATCACGCCTTTCGGCGCCTACTGCTACACGACTATGTTGTTCGGGCTCAAAAACGCCGGTGCTACCTACCAACACGCTGTACAGGCCTGCCTCAACGACGAGATAAAAGACGGCCTCGTCGAGGCTTATGTCGACGACGTAGTTGTCAAAACCAAGGAAGCTCATACCCTTGTTGACAATCTAGAACGCACCTTCGCAGCCCTTAATACGTTCCAATGGAAATTAAACCCAAAGAAGTGCATCTTTGGTGTCCCTTCTGGCATATTGCTTGGCAACGTCGTCAGTTACGACGGCATACGCCCTAACCCGGAGAAAGTCAAAGCTGTCTTAGACATGAAGCCCCCGAGAAAGGTGAAGGATGTCCAGAAGCTTACCGGCTGCATGGCTGCTCTAAGCCGTTTCATATCAAGGTTAGGAGAAAAAGGACTACCGTTCTTCAAACTGCTCAAAGCGTCCGAGAAGTTTGAGTGGTCGGAGGAAGCAGACGCTGCCTTCACGCAGCTGAAGCAATACCTCACGTCACCTCCGGTACTTACTGCTCCCAGAGAAGACGAAACTCTCCTACTTTACATTGCGGCAACCGATCGGGTGGTTTCCACTACACTGGTGGTCGAGCGCGACGAGCCGGGCCACGCCTACAAGGTACAGCGGCCAATTTATTTCATTAGTGAGGTACTCAACGAATCCAAAACCAGGTACCCACAGATTCAGAAACTGCTCTACGCCATACTGATAACATCCCGAAAGTTGAGACATTACTTCGACGGATATCGTGTGGTAGTCATGACCGAGTATCCTTTGGGGGACATCATTCGCAATAAGAATGCGAACGGGCGCATCGTCAAATGGGCAATGGAGCTATGCCCCCTTTCCTTGGAATTTGCAAGCCGTACTACAATCAAGTCTCAGGCACTCGTCGATTTCATCGTCGAGTGGACAGACTTAAGCACGCCTGCCTCTCCGGGATCCGACGAATATTGGACGATGTACTTCGATGGTTCTCTCAACATTGACGGTGCGGGAGCAGGAGTTCTTTTCGTGTCACCATCCAAGGAGCAGCTCCGGTACGTCCTCAGGATTTATTTCCCAGCATCTAATAATGCCGCCGAGTATGAAGCATGCCTGCATGGTCTACGCATTGCGATTGAGCTTGGGGTTAAACGTCTCTATGTCTACGGAGATTCGGCTCTGGTCATCAACCAGCTCAACAAGGACTGGGACACGACCAGTGAAAAGATGGACGCATATTGCAAATCAATAAGAAAGCTGGAAGGCAGGTTCTATGGCATCGAGTACATACACGTGGTCCGGGACAAGAACCAAGCAGCGGATGCGTTGTCAAAGTTAGGATCATCCCGAGCCAAAATCCCACATGGCGTATTCGTCCAGGACCTGCTCACGCCTTCCATTGAAGACGAAGATTCAACGACCAACAAAATTTCAGACCAGCAATTAGTGGCTACGGTTCCGGCGCCGAGCACAGCCGAGCCGCTTCCGACCACTCATGAGCCGGACTGGAGAACACCTTTCATCAAGTACTTGACAGATGGTAGCGGTTATATTGATCGAACAGAAAATGAGCGACTGATGCGTCGTAGTAAGCAGTATCTGCTCGCCGATGGCAAGTTATGGCGCAAAAACGCTAAGGAGGAAATCTTGATGAAGTGTATAACCCAGGAGGAAGGCGAGCATCTCCTAGACCAAATCCACTCTGGCTCCTGCGGCAACCACGCGGCCTCAAGAACACTGGTCGGTAAGGCTTTCCGAGCAGGGTTCTATTGGCCGTCAGCAGTGGCCGACGCAGAGAAGCTAGTCCGCCGCTGTGAGGGTTGTCAGTTCTTCTCCAAGAGAATCCATGTACCAGCACATGAGATCCAGACGATTCCAGCCTCTTGGCCCTTCGCCTGCTGGGGACTGGACATGATTGGGCCTTTCAAACCAGCTCCTGAGAAATTTACATGTGTTTTCGTGCTAATTGATAAGTTTTCTAAGTGGATAGAATACATGCCTCTGGTACAGGCATCCTCAGAGAAAGCTGTCACATTCCTCGACCAGGTCATCCACCGTTTCGGCGTGCCCAACAGCATCATTACTGATCTAGGTACTCAGTTCACCGGGAACGCTTTTTGGGACTTCTGCGATGAAAGGAGCATAGTTGTAAAATACGTCTCGGTGGCGCATCCTAGAGCTAATGGACAAGTCGAGCGGGCAAATGGCATGATCTTGGACGCATTGAAGAAGAGGATGTACAGAGAAAATGATAAAGCTCCTGGAAGATGGCTCAAAGAGTTACCAGCCGTGGTCTGGGGCCTCCGAACTCAGCCCAGTCGTAACACCGGCGTCTCACCATACTTTATGGTTTACGGCGCTGAGGCAGTCCTCCCACCAGATATAGCTTTCAGATCAGCACGGGTAGAGAACTTCGATGAAGGCAGGGTCAATGAAATACGGGAGCTAGAAGTCAACAGCGCAGAAGAGAAAAGGCTTGATTCCTGCGTACGCACGGCCAAATACCTTGCTGTTTTGCGCAGGTACTACAACAAGAACGTTAAAGAGCGTTTCTTCGTGGTCGGGGACTTAGTCCTGAAGTGGAAGACGAACCAAGCTGGCGTCCACAAACTCGCAACCCCATGGGAGGGACCCTTCATGATCAAGGAAGTCACACGTCCAACGTCTTACAGGTTAGCTCACCTGGACGGCACGGACGTACCAAACTCGTGGCACATCGACAAGCTTAGACGTTTCTATGCTTAACTACTGAGATATGTACTCTACTTACATTTTCGATTTACTTTAATAAAGCAATTATGATTTCTCCGACCACTCTAATGTGTCACTCCGAATTTTATGGTTATTTTAACCTAAGGCAGTACAAGCCGACCACCACTCCTTCTACGGTTTTCGGAGCAGGCCCTGTCTCCGGTTCCTCCCAACACGTGCACGAGATCTGCTCTCTGCGTTGCGGGTGATCGGCAGGTCCCCTCTGGTTTGACTTGTCTGCGTCCACGTATGCACAGGTCATAGTACCTCATACTCCGACCACATGCCAGACTGGGGCCGCACAAACTTTTCAGGATGACGTGTCGAGCAAAACGGTACAACTAAAACAGAGCGTTAACACGTTCCCACTTAGTTACACCGACAAAAAAAAAAAATTCAAGCTTAAAGTGCGTTTTGTATAAAACAAATAAGCTTATAATGATATACAGTTACGTTATTACAAGCTTGCCTGAAAAGGCTCAAGTTTACAATAACACAACTATGTCCTCCTTCTACAGCTCTAAGCCTATTACATTGGCTGGTCGGGGCGCATGGCATTTACTGCTCGCCGCCTCCGATACCCTACTCGATTCTAGGGGACTCTAGAGCTAGTCAAGCTGAAGGGGATGGCCCCGCCGGTGCCTGGCTGGTCGAGACCGCAGGCTTCGTTGGTTGGCTTGAAGGTGATGGCATTTCCAGCTGGCTTGTCGATGGCATACCCTGCACAGGTGCTGTCCCACCTCCGCACAGGTTAATATCGCCAATTATCCTTGACGACAAGTCCAGCTGGGCCGTCCGAAGCTCTTCGGCCTTGTCTGGGTCTATCTCCTTCGGGTACCCAGCCTCCAAGCGTTTGAGATCGATCAGGGGGTAGTGAGCACGCACCATGCTTAGCACATGGGCGCCCGTGTACTCACCTGCCTCCTTCACGAAGTCTTGGAACCATCCCCATGCTTGCTTGCATCTCTCGACCAGTCCGAGCTGAGGCGTCCTTAGCTCTTCCTCTGTGAGCGCCGGGTCGATGAGGTCGAGGACGGGCACAATGCCAGTTGCCATTTCTTGGCACCGCTTGCTCCACGTGTCCCGCTCCTCGACGGCCTTAAGGCATTGTGCTTTCCAGTCGTCACGCTCCTTGATCACGGCCTCAAGGTGCCTCTTGGCATTTACTTTCAAAACTGAAAATATTACAAGACATCAAACGTGATGACACGACAAGGCAATGTGGGCAGTTGAATGAGCAAGGCGGTCTGGAGTGCTTACTTTTCAGGTCGTCCTTCATTCTGTTAGTGTGGTCTTGGAGTTCCGACTGGCGGCGTTCCAATTTCTCGTTGTCCTCCTTCAGGCGACCACATTCTGCAAGCGCGCGGCTGTTCTCCCCCTGGAGGCGGGTCACTTCAGCTTCTAAACCTGCATTACAGCTATTACTGTCAGAAACAAAAAAAAAAAAAAAAAAAAAAAACACAAGTCCAGCACTTGCTATGATACGGTGAACACTTACATGTTTTCTCCTGCTCTTTGTTTTTGAGTTGGCCGACCAGGTTTTGGTTCTGTGCTTCTTGGTTTGTCATCTCCTGGTCGGTGGCTTCAAGTTGGCGCCGTAGGCGTTCAACTTCAGCCGTCAGCTCCTTATTGGTCTTCATGACTACTTCTATCTGGTCGAAGCACCTTTTTCGGTACCTCGCAGTTTTCATCACGTCCTGCATACAGACAAGCTACGTCAGACAGCTTGACTACACAACAGGTTTAAGGACTAAAGCCAAATATACCTGGACTTCAGTCACCAGGCGTTTGGCTGCTCGCTCAACTCTTAAGGTTTCCTCGGCCTCTGGGATCTCCTCGTGCATGACCCATTCATCGTTCCGATAGCGCGACACATATACATGTTGTCGTCTATCTTGGGGACGGCCCAGGACTTCTTCCACTTCATCCTCTTCAGCCTCCTGTTCGGGAGGCGGCAGTGGTCCGGAGTTCGCAGACTCCACGACCACCAGGGCTTTCCCACGAGCCGTCGCGTCAGCACCCTTGTCCTGGGCAACTTCTGGCTGCTGCCCCTCGGCTAGATCCAGCTCCTGTGGTGCTGTGGTATCCTCCTCATCGGGGTTTGTGCTCGGAGCACTTGTGTTCTGCTCGGGGACTGGCGTCTGGTCGTACGCCTGCCGAGGCCCAGGCAGAGTCCCTTCCATGGGCTCCTCCACGGCTTGTTTCTGTGCAGTTTGTCCCGCCGTTTTTGGAAAGGACGTCCCGCACCCAGCTAGCTGGTCGGGGCTTTCGGTGGACGCCGATCTAATACATTCAGAGACAAATTCATAAGACAATAGCATCCAATGCAAAATGACAAGCTTACATCCAAAATATATATACTTACAGTTTTGACTTGCGGAAGGATGTGGCGAAGGAACGTCTCCTCGACCGCCCCTGCTCTGCTTGCTCGGCAGTTTCCACCGGGACTTGTTCAACCTCCGGTACGGGCGTCGGAGGATGATGCGGCATGTTCCCTTCGTCTGTGCTCTGTGTTGCCGTGGTCGGTGCTGTGACCACTGCTGGCACAGAGGAGCCACCCTGCTCCGACGGCCCCACCTGCCTTCTCCTCTTTCGGGGGATGAGCCGAAAGATGTCCGCATCCTCTGCTTCGTCGTCCGACTGGGAGATGATGGCTTGGCGTCGTTTGCTGGTAGCCGGACGCTTGCCGGCGGCTCTGGTCGAGGCGTCTTCAACGGTCTCGAGTACTGCCCAGTGAACGCCGTCGGTCCTGGCGCTGGTCTGGGCGGTTGGTCCAGTAACTTGCGGCCACTCTACACCGGGGGGAGGCGACACAAACACTCCTGCCCGGTCACGGCCATTATACTGAGACGCAAAATGAAGGAAAAAACAGTTATTTTCTTGGTGCAACATGACTTTACAGTTAAAAGGAGGCGTCATTTACCTTTGGGGGAGGGCGAGCCAGCTTGAAGGCGTGTTCAATGGCGTTCAATGCAACATAGTTGGGATCGGCCAGGTTGAATAGCTCTCCAATCCTGGCCTTGATCTCCAGCTTGTCCAGCGGCTCCTTTCTGGTCCTCGTCGGATCAGCGCCTCCTTGGTACTCGAAGCCGGGGTGAATCCTTTTCTGGCATGGCTGAATTCTACGGCTGATGAAGTTGCCGACAACGCTCGGGCCGTCAAGCCTTCCCCACGGAATCAACCCGAGTAGTTCGGCGATCTGCTCCAAGTTGTCGGGCTTCTCCGACCAGCTGCTTTTCTTCTCTGGAATCAGTCCCACATCGCACAGAGTGATGGAGTTTGGCTCTTCACGGATGTAGAACCACTTCTTGTACCACTCGTCCAAAGAGGTGTTCCAGGGGCAGTGCAGGTATTGAGCCTTCATGCCGTCCCGAAGGTTCAGGTAGACGCCTCCGGCGATCTTCGAGCCACCGCTTCCCTTTTTCCGAAGGCAAAACAGGTGGCGAAAGAGGTCGAAATGGGGCTGGAAGCCACCATACGCCTCGCAGAGGTGGATGAAGGTAGAGACGAGAAGAATCGAGTTGGGATGCAGATTGCAAATCCCAATCTCGTAGTACAAACAGAGCCCCTGAAGGAAAGGGTGCACTGGAATCCCAAAACCCCGTTTGAAAAAATCTTCAAAGATCACAATTTCACCTGGTTGTGGATCGGGGAAGCTTTCTCCTTCGGGTGCACGCCATCCCGCAAGTGCCTTGTTGTGGAGCACTCCCATGGCGACGAGGTCCTCGATGGTTTGCTCGTTGCTCCGCGACTTCCACCATTCCTTCGCCATGACCCCGCCTTTCTTCTGGGCGTCTCTCTTCGCCATTTGTTCGTCCTTACTAAGTGGGTGGATGCGGGAGACCGAGGGGATTGGTGATGATCTTTGGGGAATAGGGTTTGGCAGGAGGAAGAAGAAGGTTGCGGCGGCGGATGACAATGGGGAATGGTGAGGGTAACTTACCAGACCTACATTATATAAAGCAAAAGGGCACCGTCGTTTCGTCCGCCCGAGAATATTGGGAGTCGTGCGCACGCGCCGCGGACGGTTGTTCACACAACCCCGAAATCTGCGCCAATAAACGCGCTCCTTCGATAACAGTGTACGCGCCTCTTCGTTGATGGTGTAAGAGGGCCCACACTGACACACCTCAATACAGGTGTCAACCGACTGTTTGTTAGAAAACAATAAGAAGACAGAATGACGTACTATACCTATTTGTTTTTTTTGACCAGACGTGTCAGACTGGACAGACTAGACTTGGCAGAGAGTAGAGAAAAATAAATACACCAAATAATAGTACAAGCAGCGCACGTGATCGTGGATTTGCCTTGACCACTACTGTGCTCGGGGACTGCCCAGACCACTACGGTGCTCGGGGACTGCCCAGACCACTACGGTGCTCGGGTACTGTCCAGACCACCTTTTTTGCTCGAAGGCTGCTCCGACCACGGTTGTGCCCGGGGACCGCTCTGACCATTACTATATTCAGGAACTGCTATGACCACCGCTGTGTTCGGAGACCCTCCCGACCACTTTTTGGAGTTTTGCTCTCTTCGGCTACATGTGATTTATACTCACATACAGTTGAAAGACATTTATTTGGACCTTGCTACAAGACTCATATTTCGCCTTCCAGCAAGCTCGGGGACTACATCGGTACGATGCACCTGCCGGTGTATTTTGTTTGGCCTGTACGGCAATTGGATTCTTAACTTCAGCAGAATTTCTTTTTTAGACCCTGGCACCACGTGCTTGAGTCACCTACTACCAGGCTCGGGGACTAAGTGGGCACACTTCACCTTACGGTGAATGTGTTTGTGCTTTGAATGGTTATAAGGATTATTAATATGCTCGGGGACTGCCCCGACCACTGCTTGAATAGTGTTTTTCCTTGGCTACATGTGATTTGTACTCACATACAGTTAAGAGACATTTCTTTAGACCTTGCTACAAGGCTCATACCTCGCCTTCCAGCAAGCTCGGGGACTACATCGGTACGATGCACCTGCCGGTGCATCTCGTATCGCCTGTACGACGATTGGGTTCTCAACTAAACTATGAATTCTTTTTAGACCCTGGCACCACGTGCCTACGTCACCTCCTACCAGGCTCGGGGACTAAGTGGGCACACTTCACCTTGCGGTGAATGTGTTTGTTTTTCGACCCCTACGCTTCTGATGTTCAAGAATGCTATGCTTCAAGACCACTTACATTTCTTTTCAGAAATACAAGTGGGCACACTTCTCAGGACAGAAATCTTTTCTTTTTATAAGAGCACCATACATTCTTCGGACAACCTACTTCTCCGGTGATGACGGTGGTCGGAGGCGTCAAGGTTCCAAGCCTCGCTTGTCGGAGAAGGTGAAAATGGCGTGTCGCAGCATAATACATGATGCTCGGGGACTAGCTGTGGGGGTATTAACCCCTATACCCTTACGGCTAAGCTTGGGCTGGCCCGGATCGATGGGTTCAGTCCACCCGAAAAACGACGTGCGGCTCGGTCCACCTGATCGGAGTCCCGCACAAGGAATCAAGACGGATTTGGCGACCAAGCAGGATCCTGGTCGATTAGAATAGGAATCCTTGTCCGGCCACATATGGCAATTGTAACTGACTAGGATTAGTTTCCAGATCTGTAACCCTGCCCCCCGGACTATATAAGGCGGGCAGGGGACCCCTCTAAAAAACATCTCTCATTGACATACAGCAATACAAATCAGACGCAGGACGTAGGTATTACGCCTTCTTGGCGGCCGAACCTGGATAAAACCTCGTGTCTGTCTTGCGTCACCGTCTTGTTTGGGACTTGCGCATCTGTCTGCCGATAATCTACTACCTTGGGCATACCCCTAGGTAGACTGCCGACCATATTTCGTCGACAACAGGTCAAAAGGATGATCCAGTCTCCAACCAGAAGGCCTGGCCAAAGAGGAACGACGCTCGCTTTCGACTCCGGCCCGCCTCTCCGAACGGAAGGCCTGGTCTCCGGCCCGCCTCTCCGACCAGAAGACCTCGCTTCTGACTCCAGCCCGCCTCTCCGTCCGGAAGGCCTCGCTTCCAACTCCAGCCCGCCTCTCCGACCGGAAGGCCTGGCCGAGGAGGAACGATGCTCGCTTCTGACTCCGGCCCGCCTCTCCGACTGGAAGGCCTCGCTTCCAACTCCGGCCCGCCTCTCCTACCGGAAGGCCTGGCCGAGGAGGAATGACGCTCGCTTCCGACTCCGACCCGCCTCTCTGACTGGAGGGCCTCGCTTCCAACTCCGGCCCACCTCTCTGACCCAAAGGCCTGGCCGAGGAGGAACGGCGTTCGCTTTCGACTACGACCCGCGTCTCCGACCGGAGATGCACCGGACCTCTGCTTACAGCTCTTCTCCGACTGACGCAATCGCAGCCGACTGGGACCAACTGACCGGGGACGCCCGCTCGGTGAGGACCCAGGAAACGGGCGGAGCAAGTAAGGCAGAGCACTCAAGTCAATCGCAATACCAAGGACCGTACCCTGTACACCTGCAGGATAGTACCGACAGGGCATGTCAGAAGGGTGCCCTGCAACCTTCCAGGCATGTCAGAACCCAAGCAATGTTGTGGGCGCCCACGTATGCCCCACATGTCTCTGGGCATCAACAGTGTTGTGGGCGCCGTCATTTGCCATACATGGTGAACATGATAAAACCTCCAACATGTGTCTGACATCAACAGTGTTGTGAGCGTATACAAACATCTTGTACCCGACGGCGTGGGCATCAAGACTTAGTAGGATACATACTCTCTCCCTCTCTCTCTTGTAAGGCCGTCCCCTTCATCTATAAAAGGGGATGCGCTCTCTCCCAATAAGAACGACTCTAAAAAATGATTCGACCACCGAGATTCAATCGATTCAGACACCCAACGAACAACTCCAACAGAACACACGCTCAAATACTTAGCGCACATAGGAGCTCCCGTCTCTCTTGGCCCTTCGGACCAGAGTCCGACAGGACCTCTTGCACCCCCCCATCTTACCCCCTCTCGTTTGTCTCCACCTAGCAGACCTTCACCGTGTCAAGCCCTCGCTCGGCGGTGGTCGCCCGCTCTGCCCGCGCCTCGGTTGCCTCCGCCACCCGGTCTTGGGACTCGCGGTGAGCGAACTCCAGCTAGCGCTCGAGCTCAGTGACCCGCCGTGACATCACGGCCTCCTGGGCATGCTCCTCCTAGAGGAAGTGAGACTTGCGGCTCAACATCTCCTCCAAGCCCTACAAAACAAGAGGCAAACACACTGAGATAACCAGTTGAAGACCAAGGAGTCAAGGATGAACGCAGAAAACCTACCTCTGCGACACAGGGCAGGTTGACAGTAACCGCCTGCTGGATGGACTTGACCCGCTCCAGGGCCTCCTCTAGCTTCACCCTAGTTTGGGCGAGATCGGACTCCATCGCGAGCCCTCTCCCCCCAAGCACGTCCCAGAGCTGCAACTCCTATTCATCCCAAAGAATGAACCAAACCTTCCTCGGGTCCTCCAGGCAGGGCCACACTAGGTCGATGGTCGTCCCCAGCTCGCTAGAAGGCCTAGCCGATGACCGAACCACCGCCAGCTCCAACGACGGTGGCTCCACCCTATCACCTGCTTCGTCATCGGAGGGGACCTCCACCACATCGATTTCACGACCCGTCGGTGGATGTTCTGCCTCTGGCCTGGCCGCGTCTCCCCCCAACACCACTAGCTCTGACCAGGAGGGTGAGCCACGTGGGCCTCCGACCGGCGAGGCAGGGAGCCCGGTCTCCCTCCCCCTTCCACTGTAGCCGGTGTGGGAGGGATCGTGAGGGTCACCTCTGACCCAACCTCAGCCGCCATCAGGATCGCCACCATCACCTCCGTCGTCGTTGCCGTACTTATGACCGGCACCACCCCCGAAGGGGAAGGACGCGCCGCCATCAGCCTATTCTCCCCGCCACTCGCCATGGCTTGATGTAGGCTGGGTGTCCACTCCACCCGCACGGGAGTTAGGGTGATGCTCAACCCCATCAACATCTGGCCGTCGTCAAAACAAGTACAGGTCAGTGACGCTCAAAAAACTCAAACCATGAGATCAAACAATGCATACCGGGACATAAGCGGAAGGGCACTGATGCCCCGACCGACTGGCAATGGGCTCGTCGGGCGAGGACCACTCACAGGTCGTGACCCGTGCCCCCTCACTTCGACTAGGGGGGAGTCAACCCGGTCGATTCCTGATTGCACCATGAGTCACCGCGATCGTCGGCTCGAGGCGCGCCCACCAGAGCAGTTGGCGAGGCATCCCCCTGTTGAGGGTCCTACGTCGGCGCCAGCCCTAAAGATGCGCCGGTGCGAGCCCACTCTTCTGATTGCTTGGCCTACCCCACCATGCCAGAGTAGGTGGGGACAAGACCGGTGATGCCTTCGAAGGGCGCGGCGACCTCATCCGCGTCACCTCCCGCTCACCGACGACATCTAAGCTCGCGGCGTTCTTCCTTGGTGCAAGAACATCGCCACGCCTCTCCGCATCTCGCCC
The DNA here is from genome assembly GCF_019320115.1 of Miscanthus floridulus. Classification (NCBI taxonomy): domain Eukaryota; kingdom Viridiplantae; phylum Streptophyta; class Magnoliopsida; order Poales; family Poaceae; genus Miscanthus; species Miscanthus floridulus. The sequence goes on along the minus strand of NC_089585.1, from coordinate 82,833,555 downwards.
ATCGCTGGCAGACATGGCCGTAGGCTCATGGCACTCCATCAAGGTCACGACAACCTCCTGGTCCCCCTCATCCTTGAAGGAGATCACATCATCACCCATCTCCGTGGGATCCTCCGACTCGAGCTCCGCCTCGATGTCACTCCTGTTCTTCCCGGCTTGCGCGTGCTGGGCGATATCCTGCTCCTTCTGGTGTCCCCTCTAAGCCTTCTTAGCTCTCTTCTTCTTCTAGCCACCTACCACCTCCTTCAGGGCCACTTGCCGAGCCACGCCCTCCGGTCCCTTTGGAAGATGCGGACGGGACTTGTAACGTTCGAGTCCCTACGAAACAGACGACTCAAAGTCAAGATTACAAAAGAGCAGGATCGAAAGGGACACAAAGTAAGGAGAGGAGAACTTACTAGGTTGGACAACTTCGAAGCATGAAGAGCTCTGGGCTTTTCATCAAGGGACTCTTTGGGCCTCAGCTGTAGCACCTGGTCTAGCCAGCTCCAGACTTCATCCTTTGCCAACTCCTCCGGTGATGCATGGTCAGGGTCCGTCGGGCCAGTGTACATCGACATCGGCCACGTCCTCTCCACCAGCGGGGTGACCCGATAGCAGAAAAAGGTGTGGAACACCTGTAGCCCGTTGAGGCCCTACTGCACCAGCTTCTAGAGCTCTACTCCAATGACCTCCAGCTTGTTCTGCCGGCTGGAAGGGCCCCACAACCAGCTGTCCTGCCTCTCCGGCCTTCTACCGATGAATGGCGGGAATGGCACATCCACTAGGTTCCTGATGTAGAACCGCTACCCATGCCACCCCCGGTTGGAGTCGCAGGGGGAGTACATGGGGTAGGCACCCGACGTGCTATGTTTCTTCTACAGCGCGAAGCCCCCCACCGGCGTAATCCTGAGCGGCTTCTTGTTCGACAAAGCTCGCCTAGAGAAGATCCACCGAAAGAAGTCCACATGTGGCTCCATCCCAAGGAAGGCCTTGCACATGGTGACAAAGCTGACGATATGCAGCACCCCAGTCAGGTTGAGGTGCTGCAGCTCCAGGCCCCACTCATTAAGGAGCACATGAAGGAACCAGTGTGTGGGGTATCCTAACCCGTGCTCGTGGAAGGCGAGGAAGGAGACAACCTCGCCGGCCTAAGGTCATGGGAAATGCTCCCTCACAAGAACCCTCCAGTGTGCCACCTCCTTCGGCGGCAGCACCCCCTTCGCAGTGAAGGCGGCCAGTGTCGACTCGCTCACACAAGATGACCTCTAGCTCGACATTGCACTCCAGATTCATGAACGGATCTATGAGTTTCTCCTCTCCCTCGCTCTCCCCTTTTTCCCTAGGAACTGTCAAGGCACACGAATGCTCTTGGAAAGAAGGAAGAAGGAGGAAAGGTGGCAGTTGGGGAATAGGTGAAGGAATGGGACAAAAGCCCTATCCCATCCCCTATATAAAGAGGAGGTGCAGTTGTTGAGGAAAGGCAAAGGATTGGGGTGAGAAACCCTCTCCCTTCCCCTATTCAATACAGATGGGATACGATGGGACGCGCCCTAACCGACGGGACGCACCCTACCTGATGAGATGGCGCTTGGTTATATGGGACATGGCCTAGGTTTGGCCCACCACTACTGCATGCCAGGCATGGGAAACAAGGCACAATTGCGTGCAGGTGGTCCTCCGCCTTCCCAGACAAAACTTGGAATGGCCCAACAATGGGATCTCTACCTAGGAGAGACCAATGGGCTTCCTGAGTCGACCGGACGGCTCAGGCGAACATCGAGAGACAGGTAAGGAGCAGAGTGACACCTCATGTGGGCCATGCTAACTTCGTCACGAATGGTGAGCTTAGATCCTGTTCGGACATATCCGATAAAGATTCCACAAACCTATCACTTAGGTCAACAAGGTAACTCTACCAATCCCTCTTACTTTATTTCTTTTGATGCAAGATCATTAATTCATCCTTCCGCATACACACATTCACACATTCATTCATACAAGTCATTCATTCATCCCATACATCCAAAGCATTGCATATGCAATTGATGCATCACAATGCTCCGTGTTGCGTCATGAAGCGGCAGTTGCCTCATTCAACATAAGCAACGACCGACCAGGGTTTGAAGGCCAGCCCACGAAGGGCTTGAGACCACCTCGTGTCAAATAGAGCTAGGGGAGAAAACATAGATGAGCCCCAATGGCCCTTGCCCAGTCTGCTCCGAAGCAGACAGGGTCATCTCAACCTTCTCGTTCGATCCTAAACCTCAAGCCATGCCCACAGAATCTCCATCGAGGGTTGGTCTCTAGAACAACCTGGACATTTGCTGGGATGCAGGTTAAGGAGTAGTGGAATGCCACATGAGGGCTATGCCTACCCCGTCACGAATAACAGACTCAGATTTCACTCGAACGTACCCGTTAGCGAACTCACCGAGTGAGTCAATCAAGCCATCGATGCAAGCGACGTTAGCTCGGCCCCTCCGGTTGCGGAAACCATGAATGGGGTAACGCACGAAACTCAAATGATCCCTTAGTACACCCAGCGCCTAGATCTATGACTCCGACTCGCCTGATCCCTTGGCACGCCCGATGCCTGGATCCATGACTCCAACTCGCCCGATCCCTCGGCGCGCCCAATGCCTGGATCCATGACTCTGACTCGCTCGATCCCTCATTGCGCTTGGCGCCTAGATCCATGACTCTGACACACTTGATCCCTCGATACGCCCGACACCTTTGTTGACGACTTCGTCTTGCCCGGTCCCTCAGTCGCACCCAAACACCTGGGTTCGCGCTCCTAGAAACAATGGATTAGGAACTAGAAAGAGGAGGTTGCGCCCACCAAGGTGCACACACACATGGCCACTAACAAAACCCTCTAGGCGATTCTGCCTAAATCACTAGGGGGCTCAGGGACTACACGCACGGTCGAAATGAAAAAATTCCCCTGCTGGCAAACACAAAACCTCCTCGGACGATTCTACTCGAATCACCCAAGGGCTCAGGGGCTACACCCGTGGATGCGCTCGCGCGCACCCACCGTCAAACCAAAAAACTCCCGGATGATTCTACTTGAATTGCCTGGGGGCTCAGGGGCTCCTGTCGGGTTCATAAACCCGGGGTCCATCATGGATCTGCTTCCTAGCAAAAGCTCAGCCCAGTAGACGACGTTGCGAATGATGTGCAACTCCTAGGCCGGCCCAGAATACCTGAATGACAGGCCAGAAGGACGATCTAGTCTCCAACTAGAAGGCCTAGCCAAAGAGGAATGGTGCTTGCTTCCAATTCTGGCCTGCCTCTCTGACTAGAAGGCTTGGGCTCCGGCCCACCTCTACGACCGGAAGGCCTCGCTTCTGACTCTAGCCCATCTCTCTGTTGATGAAATATGGTCGACAGTCTACCTAGGGGTATGCCCAAGGTAGTAGATTATCAACAGACAGATGCACAAGCCACAAAACAAGACGGTGACACAAGACACACACGAGGTTTTATCCAGGTTTGGTCGCCAAGAAGGCATAATACCTACGTCCTGCGTCTGATTGTATTGTTGTATGTCAATGAGAGATGTTTTTTAGAGGAGTCCCCTGCCCGCCTTATATAGTCCAGGGGGCAGGGTTACAGATCTAGAAACTAATCCTAGCCAGTTACAATTGCCATAGGTGGCTAGATAAGGATTCCTATTCTAACTGACCAGGATCTTGCTTGATTGCCAAATCTGCCATGACTCCTTGCGTGGGACTCCGAACAGGTTGGCCGGGTCATGCGTCGTCTTTTGGTGGACCGGACCCTCTGATCTGGGCCGACACAAGCCTAGCTGTAAGGGTATAGGGGTTAATACCCCCACAGCTAGTCCCCGAGCACCATGTATTATGCTGCGATACGCCATTTTAACCTTCTCCGAACAGTGAGGCTTGAGTTCTTGACATCTCTGACCACCGTTGTCGCTGTAGAAATAGGTTGTCCGAAGAATATATGGTGCCCTTAAGAAAAAAGAAAGAGATTTCCATTCTGGGAAGTGTGCCCACTTGTATTTCTAAAAAGAAATGTAAGTGTGTCGTGAAGCGTAGCGTCGTTGATCATCAGAGGCGTAGGGGTCGAAAAACAAACACATTCACCACAAGGTGAAGTGTGCCCACTTAGTCCGTGAGCCTGGTAGTAGGTGACGTAGGCACGTGGTGCCAGGGTCCAAAAAGAATTCCCAATTAAGTTGAGAATCCAATCGTCGTACAGACGATACGAAATGCACCGGCAGGTGCATCGTACCGATGTAGTCCCCGAGCTTGCTAGAAGGCGAGGTATGAGCCTTGTAGCAAGGTCTAAGTAAATGTCTCTCAACTATATGTGAGTACAAATCACATGTAGCCGAGGAGAGCGGTCTCCGAGCAGTGGTCGGGATAGTTCCCGAGCACGATAGTAACCCTGACAATAAATTAAAGCTTAGGGGTCGATTAAATAAACACATTCACCGCAAGGTGAAGTATGCCCACTTAGTCCCTGAGCCTGGTAGTAGGTGACGTAGGCATGTGGTGCCAGGGTCTAAAAAGAATTCCCAATTAAGTTGAGAATCCAATCGTCGTACAGACAATATGAAATGCACCGGCAGGTGCATCATACCGATGTAGTCCCCGAGCTTACTGGAAGGAGAAGTATAAGCCTTGTAGCAAGGTCCAAATAAATGCCTCTCGACTGTATGTGAGTACATGTCACATGTAGCCGAGGAGAGCAGTCGCCGAGCACTCTTCGAAATAGTCCCCGAACATAGCAGTGGTCGGAGTAGTCCCCGAGCACGGTAGTGGTCGGAGCAGTCCCCAAGCACGGTAGTGGTCGGAGTAGTCCCCAAGCACGGTAGTGGTCGGAACAGTCCCCGAGCACGGTAGTGATATGGGCAATCCCCGATCATAACAGTGGTCTGGACCATCCCTGAGTACGAGACATGCAACGAAGAAACGAATGCCGCTTGTACTATTATTTGATGTATTTATTTATCTTCTTACTTTGTTAAGTCCAAACTGACACGTCTGGTCAAAAAAGTAGACGGGTATAGCACGTCATACTGCCTTATTGCCCTATCAAGCAAACAGTCGCTTGGCACCTGTAAGGAGGTGCGTCAGTGTGGGCCCTCTCACACTAGCAACAAAAAGGCACGTACACTAATAACGAAGGGGCGCATTTATTGGCGTAGATCTCGAGGTTGTGAAAACAACTGTCTACGACGCGTGCGCATGTCTCCCAAGAATCTCAGGTGGACAAAACAGTGGAACTCTTGGTTATTTATAATATAGAACTAGTAAGTTACTTTTTACCGATCCCCATTATCATTCGCCGCCGTAGCCTTCTTCTTCCTCTTGCCAACCCTAATACCTCTAGATTCATCACCAATCACCCTTCCACCATATCCACCTCCATTAGCAAGGGCGGATTCATGGCAAAGAGTGACACCCAGAAGAAAGCCGGAGTCATGGCAAAGGAGTGGTGGAAGTAAAGAAGCAATGAGCAGACCATCGAAGACCTTGTCACCATGGGGGTACTCCATAACAAGGCACTCGCAGGATGGCGTGTGCCAAAAGGAGAAAGGTACCCCGATCCACAACCAGGTGAGATTGTGGTTTTCGAAGATTTCTTCAAGCAGGGTTTTGGGGTTCCAGTGCACCCTTTCCTTCAGGGGCTCTATTTGTATTACGAGATTGGGATTTGCAATCTGCATCCCAACTCGATTCTTCTTGTCTCCACCTTCATCCATCTTTACGAAGCATATGGTGGATTCCAGCCCCATTTCGATTTCTTTCGCCATATTTTCTGTCTACGGAAGAAAGGAAGCAGCGGCTCGAAGATAGTCGTAGGTGTGTACCTCAATCTGCATGACGGGGTGAAGGCCCAGTACTTGCACTGCCCTTAGAACACATCGCTGGATGATTAGTACAAGAAGTGGTTCTACATCCGCGAAGAGCCGAACACGATCACACTATGCGACATGGGGTTCATTCCGGAGAAGAAGAACAGCTAGTCGGAGAAGCCCAAGCACTTGGAGCAGATCTCAGAACTTCTTGGGATGATCCCGTGGAAGAAACTGGATGGTCCGAGCATGGTTGGGAACTTCATTAGCCAAAGGATCCAGCCTTGCCAGATGAGGGTACATCCTGGCTACGAGTACCAAGGTAGCATAGACCCAACTAGGACCAAGCAAGAGGTGATTGACAAGATAGAAGTCAAAGCCAGGATTACAGAGCTATTCAACTTAGCTAATCCAAATTATGTCAGGTTGAGCGACATCGAGCACGCTTTCAAGCTAGCCCGACCTCCCCCAAAAGTAAATTATGCTACCTTGTACCCGTAGTGTCATGTTGTAACAGAAACTTAGTGTGTTATCGCCTTTGTGTTTCCTAGATTAATGGTCATGACAGAGCAGTAGTGTTCATGTCTCCACCCCCTGGTGTGGATTGGCTGCAAGTTGCTGGCCCAACTGCCCAGACCAGTGCCAGGATCAAAGATGTCGACTGGGCTGTGCTCGGGGTTGGGGAGGAGGCAACGGCCAGAGCTACTAGCAAGCGGCCTGCGGCCAGCAAGCGTCGTCGGGCCCTCTTCCCACTGTCGGATGATGAAACAGAGGATGCAGACATCTTCTGACTCGTCCCTCAAAAGAGGAGAAGACAACTGAAGTCGACACTATAGGGTGGCTCCTCCGTGCCAATGGGGATCGCATCACCGACCACTACAATGCAAAGGACAAGTAGCAAAGGGGTCGAGCAGCAAGCCCCAGCGCCGGTACTAGACATGGAAAGAGACCCGGTGGTGCCTACAGTGCAGGTGGAGCAGGCACGGACGAAGAGACGTGCCTTTGCCACATCATTCCATGCTTCCAAGCTGTAAGTATTTGTAACCTTGATGTAAGCTTTCAATTTATATTGAATACTATTGTCTTTTGTACTTATCTCTGATATATTAGGTCGGCATCCACCGAAAATCCCGACCAGCTAGCCAGGTGTGGCAAGGCTTTGCTAGCAATGGCGGAGAGAACTACCCAACAGCCGGCTATGGAGGAACCTGTAGAAGAAAATCCACCGGAGCCTCAGCAGACGAGCGGCCAGACGACAGTCCCTGAGCAGCTGGTCGAGAAGAGAGCCGAGCCAATTACAAGTGCTCCGAGCACTAACCCTGCTGAGGGGGATACTTCGGCGCCAAGGGGATCAGACCAAGCCGAGGAGCAGCAGCCAGAGGTGGCACAGAGCACGCTTGCCGATGCTATGGCTCGTAGGAAAGCCATAGTGATCGCAGAGACTACAAACTCTAGACAAACGCCGCTACCTAAACAAGAGGCCAAAGAGGACGAAGTAGAAGAGGTCCTGGGCCATCCCCAAGACAAGCGACAACATGTATATGTGTCGCGCTGGTGGAACGACCAGTGGGTTATGCATGAGGAAATCCCAGAGGTTGAAGAGAGCATGAAAGTTGAACGAGCGGCAAAACGTCTGGTGACGGAAGTCCAGGTATGTTTGGCTTGACCACTTGATCCTGCTATCCAGTCGAATTGTCTGACTTAGCTTTTTTACATACAGGACTTGATGAAGACCGCAAGGTACCGAAAAAAGTGCTTTGACCAGATTGAGGGGATCACAGCAAGCAATAGAGAACTAGTGGCCAAGGTGGAATGCTTACGCCGCCAACTTGAAGCCACCGACCAGAAGAGGACGGAGCAAGAGGCACAGAACCAGAACCTGGTCATCCATCTCAGTAACAAAGAGCAGGAAAAAACAAGTAAGTTGTCATTTTATCACAGCAAGTGCATGACACGTGTTGTTGCATTATTGGTAGTAATAGTTGTAGTGCAGGCTTAGAAGCCGAAGTAGTCCATCTCCAAGAGGAGAATAGCCATGTGGCCGTAGAGTGTGGTCGCCTGAAGGAAGACAATAAGAAACTGGCGCACGACCAGTCGCAACTCCAAGACCGCACAACCAAGATGAAGGAGGAACTAAAAAGTAAGTGTTCCAGACCACCTTGCTCACTCTGTTGCCCGCCTTATCTTGTCATGGCGTGACATTTTAATGTCTTGTGCGGTTTGTAGTTTTAAAAGTCAATGCCAAGAAGCATCTGGAAGCCGTGATGAAAGATCATGATGGCTGGAAGGCGCAATGCCTAGAGATCACTGAGGATCGGGACACATGGAAGAACCGGTGCCAGGAGGTGGCAACTGGCATCATGCCCGTCCTCGACCTTATCAACCCAGCGCTTACAGAGGAAGTGCCAAGGACACCACAGCTCGGACTGGTCGAGAGATGCCGAAAGGCATGGGGATGGTTCCAAGAGTTCGTGAAGGAGGCGGGTGAGTACACAGGCGCACATGTGCTAAGCATGGTGCATGCCCACTACCCCCTGATCGATCTCAAGTGCCTGGAGGCTGGGTACTCGAAGGAGGTAGATCCAAACAAGGCCGAGGAGCTTCAGATGGCCCAACTGGACCTATCTTCAAAGATAATTGGCGACATTAACCTGTGTGGAGGTGGGACAACACCTGTACAGGGTACGCCATCAACAAGTCAGCTAGAAAGGCCATCAATTGCGAGCCAACCGGTGAAGCCTGTGGTCTCGACCAGCCAGGTATCGATGGGGCCATCCTCTTTGGCTTGACCAGTACAAGAGTCCCTGAGACTCGAGTAGGATGTCAGAAGCAGTGAGCAGCGGGTGCCGCAGTGCCCTGACCAGCCAACAGGATAGGCTGGAGCTGTAGAAGAGGGACGTAGTTGTGTTATTGTAAACTTAGGCCTCTTCAGGCAAGCTTGTAATAATGTAACTATATATCATCATAAGCTTGTTTGTTTTGTGTAAAAACGTATTTAAGCTTGCAACTCATGTTGGCGTAACTAAGTGAGAACATGTTAGCGTTCTGTTTAGTTGTACCAGTTTACTCGACGTCATCCTACAAAGTTTGTACAGCCCTGATTTGCCATGTGGTCGGAGTGTGAGGTGCGTGACCTGTGCACATGTAGACGCGGACAAGTCAAACCAGGGGGGACCTGTCGATCACCCATAGCATAGAGAGCAGATCCCATGCACGCGTTGGGAGGGACCGAGACAGGGCCTGCTCTCAAAAACCCAGGTAGGAATGGTGGTCGACCTTGACTGGCTAAGTTAGAATAACCGTAAAGTTCAAAGTGACACATCAGAGTGGTCGGAGAAATCATAATAGCTTTATTGAATGAAATCGAAAGTACAAGAGGAGTACATATCTTAGTAGTTAAGCATAGAAACGCCTAAGCTTGTTGATGTGCCATGAATTGGGTACGTCCGTACTGTCTAGGTGAGCTAACCTGTAAGACGTTGGTCGTGTGACCTCCTTGATCATGAAGGGCCCTTCCCATGGAGTTGCGAGTTTATGGACACCAGCCTGATTCGTCTTCCACTTCAGGACCAGGTCCCCGACCATGAAGAACTGCTCTTTAACATTCTTGTTGTAGTACCTGCACAAAACAACAAGGTATTTGGCTGTACGTACACAAAAATCGAGCCGCTTCTCTTCTGCACTATTTACTTCTAGCTCCCACACTTTGTTGACCTTGTCTTCGTCAAAGTTCTCGACCTGTGCTGATCTGAAAGCTATATCTGCGGGGAGGACTGCCTCAGCGCCGTAAACCATAAAGTATGGTGAGATGTCAGTGTTACGGCTGGGCTGAGTTCTGAGGCCCCAGACCATGGCTGGTAACTCTTTGAGCCATCTTTCGGGAGCTTTGTCATTTTCTCTGTGCATCCTCTTCTTCAATGCGTCCAAAATCATGTCGTTTGCTCGCTCAACCTGTCCATTAGCTCTGGGGTGCGCCACCGAGACGTATTTTAATACTATGCTCCTTTCATCGTAGAAGTCCCAAAAAGCATTCTCGGTGAACTGAGTACCCAGATCAGTAATGATACTATTGGGTATGCTGAAATGATGGATGACCTAGTCGAGGAACGTGACAGCCTTTTCTGAGGATGCCTGTACCAGAGGCATGTATTCTATCCACTTAGAAAATTTGTCGATCAACACAAAGACACATGTAAATTTCCCAGGAGCCGGTTTGAAGGGCCCGATCATATCCAGTCCCCAGCATGCAAAGGGCCAAGAGACTGGTATTGTCTGGATCTCATGTGCTAGTACGTGGATTCTCTTGGCGAAGAATTGATAATCCTCACAGTGGCGGACTAGCTTCTCTGCATCGGCTACTGCTGACGACCAATAGAACCCTGCCCGGAAAGCCTTGCTGACCAGCGTTCTTGAGGCTACGTGGTTGCCACAGGAGCCAGAGTGGATTTGATCTAGGAGATGCTCGCCATCTTCCTAGGTTATACACTTCATCAAGATTTCCTCCTTTGCGTTCTTGCGCCATAGCTTTCCATCAACGAGCAGATACTGCTTACTATGACACATCAGGTGCTCATTTTTTGTTCGATCAGTGTAACCACTACCATCTGTTAGGTACTTGATGAAAGGTATTCTCCAGTCGGGCTCATGAGTGGTCGGAGGTGGCTCAGTGGTGCTCGATGCCGAAACCGTAGCCACCAATTGCTTGTCTGGAGGCTTGCCGACCGTGGAGTCTTCCTCTTCGATCAAAGGCGTGAGCAGGTCTTGGATGAATACGCCATGTGGGACTTTGGCTTGGGATGATCCTAACTTTAATAGTGCATCCGCTGCTTGATTTTTGTCCCAGACCACGTGTGTGTACTCGATGCCATAGAACCTGCCTTCCAGCTTTCTGATCAATTTGCAGTATGTATCCATCCTTTCACTGGTCATGTCCTAGTCCTTGTTAAGTTGGTTGATGACCAGAGCCGAGTCTCCGTAAACATAGAGACGTTTAACACCGAGCTCGACCGCAATGCGCAAACCATGTAGGCAAATCCTAAGGACGTACCGGAGCTGGTCCTTGGATGGTGACATGAAAAGGACTCCTGCCCCTGCGCCGTCGATGTTGAGAGAATCGTCAAAGTACATCTTCTAATACTCGTCAGGCCCCTAAGAAGTAGGCGTGCTTAAGTCTGTCCACTCGACGATGAAATCGATGAGCGCCTAAGACTTGATTGTAGTACGACTTGCTTATTCTAAGGAAAAGGGACATAGCTCCATTGCCCACTTGACAATGCGCCCATTCGCATCCTTGTTGCTAATGATGTCTCGCAGAGGGTACTCAGTCATGACCACCACACGATATCCATTAAAGTAATGTTTCAACTTTCGGGATGTTATCAGTATGGCGTAGATCAATTTCTAGATTTGTGGATACCTGGTCTTGGATTCATTGAGCACCTCACTGATGAAATAGATTGGCCACTATATCTTGTAGATGTGGCTAGGCTTGTCGCGCTCGACCACCATGGCAGTGGAGACCACTCGATTAGTCGCTGCAATGTTAATCAGGAGTGTTTCGTTTTCTCTAGGAGCAGTGAGGACCGGAGGCGACGTAAGGTATTGTTTTAGCTATGTGAAGGTAGTGTCTACTTCCTCCAACCACTCAAACTTCTTAGATGCTTTGAGCAATTTAAAGAACGGTAATCCCTTTTCACCTAATCTTGATATGAAACGGCTGAGAGCGGCCATGCATCCGGTAAGCTTCTGAACATCCTTCACCCTTTTGGGCGACTTCATGTCCAAGACAGCTTTGACTTTCTCCGGGTTAGGGCGTATGTCATCGTGACTGACGATGTTGCCAAGTAGTATGCCAGAAGGAACACCAAAGATACACTTCTTTGGGTTTAATTTCCATTGGAATGTGTTAAGGGCTGCAAAGGTGCATTCCAGGTTGTCAACAAGGCTATGTGCTTCCTCGGTTTTGACAACTACATCATCAACATAAGCCTCGACAAGGTCGTCTTTTATCTCGTCTTTGAGGTAGGCTTGTATAGCGCGTTGGTAGGTAGCCCCAGCGTTCTTGAGCCCGAATGACATGGTCGTGTAGCAGTAGGCACCGAAAGGCGTGATAAAAGATGTCTTGATCTGGTCGTCCTTTTTGAGAGCGATCTGGTGATAACCAGAGTAGCAATTGAGAAAGGAAAGCAGCTCGCAACCGACGGTTGAATCTACGACCTTGTCTATGCGAGGTAAGCCGAAGGGGTCCTTAGGGCAGTGTTTGTTGAGATCAGTGTAATCAACGCACATTCTCCATTCATTATTCTTTTTGCGTACAAGAACCGGGTTGGCTAACCACTCCGGATGATACACTTCTTTATAAATCCGGCTGCCAAAAGCCATGTAACTTCTACCCTAATCACCACCTTCTTGTTGCGAGCGAACCGTCGTAGCTTCTGCTTGATAGGTTTGGCCTTGCCATTGACATTCAAGGAGTGCTCGATCAAATTCTGAGGTACACTGGGCATATCAGCAGGTTTCCATGCGAACACATCCATGTTGCTCCTCAAGAACCTGACGAGCACGTCTTCCTATTTGGGATCCAGGTTGGCCCCGATAAGGGCCATTTTGCTGGGATCGCTGTCGACCAGCTGGATCACCTTGTGCTCCTTGGACTTGGCGTTCTTGCATGGAGCCTCGAGCTCTAGGATCTCTAGGTGGTCGGCCGAGGTCTTCTTGGCGTCGAGCATGGTCGCGGCCATGCGAATAGAGAGGTCGTGAGCCTCTGCTATTTTAAAACTGTCGTCTTCACAGGTATAAGCTACGTATATGTTCCCCCTGAGGGTTAGAACTCCTTTCTCGGTAGGCATCTTGAGCACCAGATACCTGTAATGAGGTATGGCCATGAATTTGGTGAGCGATGGTTGACCAAAGATAGCATGATAGGTGCCGTCGAAGTCAGCGACCACAAAATTGACATAGTCGGTGCGGAAGTGGTCTGGGGTCCCAAACTACACAGGTAGTGTGATTTGTCCGAGAGGTGTAGAGCTCTGTCCAGGAAGAACACCCCAGAATTATGCCTCGTACGGCTTGAGATCCGCCTGGGTTATCTTCAGAGCTGGCAGACTGTTCTTGAACAGTATATCGATGGAGCTGCCGCCGTCAATCAACACTCTGTCGAATTGAACTTTATTGATACAAGGATCGAGGACCAGGGGAAAACATCCTGGTTCAGGTATTGTGGCCCATTGGTCCTTTCTGCTGAAGGAGATCTCGCAGTGAGACCAAGGGGGGAGCCACGGATCGGTGGTGAAGTTGTCGGTGTTGGCCACGTTCAAGCAAGCGCAGGCGAGTAGCTTGCGTTCTCATTTGGTCTCGATGGACACTTTGCCTCCAATGATGGTGTGCACGTGATCGGTTGGCTTGACATACTTGTGATGGGGATCTACGTCTTCATCATCGTTGTCCTTGTTGCGCTGTTCCCCTACATCGTTAGGCTTGTCAGACATATCCGGAGCCTATTGACGCATGTAGATAGACTTGACAACGCGGCAGTTCTCCATGGTATGGTTTGACTTGGGATGGAGCTAGTAGGGCCCTTTCAATGCTTTGGCGTAGTCTTCTTCGTAGTTATGATGTCCGCCACCTTTCTTGACGGTGTTGACCTCGCCGTCATCTTCCCGAGCACGCTTGCCCCTGTAATCGTCTCAGCAGTAACATCGCTGATTATGTTGGTCGCAGTGGTCGCGAGAGTCATTGCGCTGGTTGCGGCGGTCAAAATTATCATTCCAACCATGGTTGCCGCGGTAGTCGTCGCGGTGTGGGGGGTGGTCAGAGCGTGGAACCCTTGCTGCTTCTTCAATAATTATCTTTTTAGCGTTGTCGGTGTCCACATATTTCTTAGCAGTGGCCAGAAAGCGCTATGACTGATTTAGGTCTCTTGTGCAGGAGCTTGTCCCTTAGGGCGTCATAGAAGCGGAGGACAGTGATGAAAGCCTCGATTGCCTCGTTGTCGGAGATTGATGGGACCTTGATACGCATCTCCAAGAAATGCCGGACGTACTCGCGCAGTGGCTCATCTTTTCGATCTCGAATCCGTTGCAGATCATATTTGTTGCCAGGTTGCTCGCAAGTAGCAATAAAGTTGTCGATGAAGGCTTGCTTGAGCTCTTGCCAAGAATCAAAGTAGTTCGCCGGCAAGCTGACTAGCCATTGGTGACCTGCGTGGCCAACAATGACTGGGAAGTAGTTAGACATGATGTGCTCATCAGCCATGGCTGATCTGCATGTAGTTTCGTAGAGTATGACCCATAATTCGGGGTTCTCCTTGCCGTCGTACTTCTGAAGTTTCTCGAGCTTGAAGTTCTTGGGCCATATGACTTGGTGAAGGTGTGGAGTAAACTGCTTCAAACTCAGTGGGCCATGGATAGTGTCATATTCCATACGGCGATAGCTTTCATGGGATGCACGATTGTTGGCTCTCTGGTTGATGCGAGCGCGCAGATCACGTCCTCCAAGGTAATGGCGGAGATCGTTATTGCCATCGCGGCGATCTCGGTTGCCATCTAGATTAGCCCTGCGACCATGGTTGTCGCGGTGATTATCGCGGTTGTCTCGGTGGTTATCGTCCCGGACGTCGCGGTGGTTGTCATCCCGACCACCATCATGGCCACCGTTTCTGCCTTGACGGTTGTCTGATGGGTCGTTGTTGCGTGAGCCATGTTGGTTGAGTGGTTGTGAGTGACTTGAGTACTGGCGGCTGTGGCTTGACTCGATTGAGACGGATGGAGCCCTGGCTTGATTTACAATCTCTGCAGTCTAGGCCATAGCAGCCGTTAGATAGGCTTGTATTTCATCACGAACTGCTTGGGTTTCTGGGGTATTGGGTAGCTGTTGCATCGTCGCCATAGCAACAACTACGTTGGCGCTTGGAGTCCTAAAGATCTGTTTGTCCCCTACCCTGTCGAAAGCATTGTTGAGGTTGCGTGGCTGGACCCTTATGCGTCATGCCTCCTCTTCTGCTTTGGCTTTGATTTGTCGGCGATTAAACTGGTCAATATTGCGTGCTTTGCATGCAATCCTTTCTTGTTCTATTTCGCCAACTGCTGGTGGTTCGTTGTTACTAACAACATTGATCAAATCCCCTTGCCTTGGTGGGAAAGACGGGAATTGTGGGAACCCTGGAGCATGGTCTGGGATATCCAGATCGTATTCGACGCCCTCATCATCATAATGCTAGAGCTCGATGTGGATGGAGGCATTAGATGCGATGCCAGACGAGGAGCTGGAGTCACCCTCTTGGACTATGTGGACGAATCCTTCTTGATAATCCTCAACCCAGATCATGTTGACGAAGTTGCGCGACTTCGGTTGAGGGCGATGTATAAAACACAGATCTAAGCGCCGTTGTATATTATACACGTAGTTGGAGGTAGCGTTTCGCAGGCCATAGGGCTAGGCCTGGTAGTTCTCCGTCAAGGCTTCATACTCGAGGAGTCGGAGACCCGTCGCGGAGGCTAGCCGGCGACAAGCGGAGCGCCCTTCAGGAGTAGACATGACCATGAGATCTGTACCGAGTCATGCAGGACAACTGGCCCGAGCTGGTCGGGCAGATCTGTTGTGGGGAGTAGTTACCTGCTCAGTAGGTTGACTTTGAATTGAACTTACCAGAGCTAGGGTTTTAGCGAGTTTGGTGCCGACCCGATCGATGGAGTCGAGTAGGTTGGTGTTGTTGATCTGCTTCCCTTTGTAGCGGGGAAGCAGACGACGGGTTGTTGGCATGGCTGAAGATGATGCAGGTATGGTTGGAGCCAGATGTACTATGGTTGGAGCTAGACCCATCGTGGTTGGAGCCGTTTCTATCGTGGTCAGAGCCGTATCCACCATGGTCGGAGCCGTATCCACTGTGGTCGGAGTCATAGCCAATGCAGGTGAAGCAGTGGTCGACACAGACTGAATCTGCACCTCCTCCGTGATCATGGCGATGAAGTCATCGGAGCCGGTGGTCCAGGTGATCTGGCCGACACTGATCGTGAGGCTGTCCGGCGTAGCCACGGAGCCGAAGGTGATGACCATCTTGTTTGCTTGGAGAGCAATACGCACACCCCCTACCTGGTGCGCCACTGTCGATGAAATTTGGTCGGCAGTCTACCTAGGGGTATGCCCAAGGTAGTAGATTATCGGCAGACAAATGCGCAAGCCACAAAACAAGACGGTGACGTAAGACAGACATGAGGTTTTATCCAGGTTCAGCCACCAAGAAGGCATAATACCTACGTCCTACGTCTGATTGTATTGCTGTATGTCAATGAGAGATATTTTTTAGAGGGGTCCCCTGCCCACCTTATATAGTCTAGGGGGTAGGGTTACAGATCTAGAAACTAATCCTAGCTAGTTACAATTGCCATAGGTGGCTAGATAAGGATTCCTATTCTAACCGACCAAGATCTTGCTTGATCGCCAAATCTACCATGACTCCTTGCACGGGACTCCGAACAGGTTGGTCGGGTCGCGCATCGTCTTTTGGTGGACCGGACCCTCTGATCTAGGCTGGCACAAGCCTAGCCATAAGGGTATAGGGGTTAATACCCCCACACTCTCCGACCGAAAGGCCTGGCCGAGGAGGAACGACGCTCGCTTTTGACTCTGGCCCGCCTCTCTGACCAGAAGGCCTCGCTTCCAACTCTGGCTCACCACTCTGACCGGAAGGCCTGGCCGAGGAGGAACGACACTCGCTTCTGACTCCGGCCTGCCTCTCTGACCAAAAGGTCTCACTTCCAACTCCGGCCCACCTCTCCGACCGAATGGCCTGACCGAGGAGGAACAGGGCTTGCTTCCAACTTCGACCTGCCTCTCCAACCGGAAGGCCTGGCCGAGGAGGAACGACTCTCGCTTTTGACTACGACCTACGTCTCTGATCGGGGATGCACCAGACCTCTTCTTATAGCTCTTCTCCGACTGGCATAGCTACAGCTGACTAGGGCCAACTGACCGGGGACACCCACTCAGTGAGGACCCTAGAAATGGGTGGAGCAAGTAAGGCAGGGCACCCAAGTCAACCGCAATACCAAGGACCATACCCTGTACACCTGCATGATAGTATGAACAGGGCATGTTAGAATGGTGCCCTGCAACCTTCCACGCATGTCAGAACCCAAGCAGTGTTGTGGGCACTGATGTTTTCCACACATGCCTCTGGGCATCAATAGTGTGTGGGTGCCGTCATTTGCCATACATGGTGAACACGGTAAAACCTCCTACATGCGTCTGACATCAACAGTGTTGTGAGCGCATACAAACATCTTATACCCGATGGTGTGGGTAACAAGACTTAGTAGCATATGTACTCTCTCCCTCTCTCTCTCTTGTAAGGCCATCCCCTTCATCTATAAAAGGGGATGCACTCTCTCCCAATAAGAACGACTCTAAAAAATGATTCGACCACCGGGATTCAATCGATTCAGACACCCAACGAACAACTCCAATAGAGCACGTGCTCAAATACTTTGTGCACATAGAAGCTCCTGTCTCTCTCAACCCTTCAGACCAGAGTCCGACCGAACCTCTTGCGCCTCCATCTTACTCCCTCTCATTTGTAACCCCACAATAAACTTCGAGCACCTAGGCTCAGGAATAAAGTCACCGAGCGACTCAAACTAGATGTAGGGCACATTGCCTGAACTAGTATAAACCCTATGTCATTGAGTGCTAGGTCACATTCGATCACAATGTACGACAAAACTATAAATATTTACGTGTTGGTCACTTTCTGCACCGACACGTCGCTACTAAGATTAGATCGTCCAAGCATCCAACTTCTTGAAAAAAATGTTATGTTCGTAACCTCCTTCCCTACCAAAATGGTGGAATTCTCCTAGTGTTTTTAAGTAGTAATAAAATACTACCACTAGTCATGCACATGGAAATTATCACTAGGAGGCATTTAGTAGGGAAAGTTTGTACTAAAAAATGAATGGTAATACACTAGGAGAAGCCCACTACACTAGGAGAAGTCTAAAATTCTGGCTGTGCTTGGAGGCATCACTACGTAAAAAACACATCACAGACTCATGTTCAGGCACATCACAGACATGCCATAACGCGTCTGTAATAAGGTTTATTACAAACGCACAAAAAGCGCATCTATAACAAGCATACACTATAGATGTGTGTTACTAACACGTGAGTGTGACAAAAACAAACACGCGTATGTGATGAGCCCTAAACAGAGACTGGTGAGTATCTACATGCATCTGCAGTAAGCTCTTACTAGAGACGTGTGTTCCCAACATACATCCACAAAAAGATTAAGACGCGTCTGTGTGAAGAACCATATCTCAGACGCTTGTTCTTTACACGCGTCTATAATAAGAATCCTACTACAGACAATGTTTGTAAATGCGTTTGTGTGAAGAAACATAGTACCGACACGTGTGCAGTATAAGCATCTGTAGTAAGAATCCTACTACAGATGATGTTTGTAAATGCATCTGTGTGAGAAAACATAGTGCCGATGCATGTACAATACACGCGTCTATAATAAGAATCCTACTACAGATGATGTTTGTAAACACGTCTGTGTGAAGAAACATAGTGCCGACACGTGTATAACACACGTGTTTGTAGTAAGAATCCTACTACAGACGATGTTTGTAAACGCGTCTGTGTGAAGAATCCTATTATAGATGATGTTTGTAAAAGCGTCTATAGTATTTTCCTTACCATAGATGGGTCTAGGCTACAGACATGTTGTAGTAAGAAAAATGCTACAGACGCGTCTGTAGCCTGGACCCGTTTGTAGCCCACATCACAGCGCAAATAGCATAGATATACACAGATATATATATAGACAGATCGCATATATATAAATACACAGATCTCACAGAAATGACATATATGTTTATCTCAAAACTTAATTTGTTCAAAGTACACACATATCACACACAGTTCATAGCAGATCAATTGTTTATCACCAGGTTATTCTTACATGTTTATATCTCACAGCTCCAATTGTATCTCATAGGCTCCAAACATAGTTCACAGATCAAATGAATATATATACCAGACACTTCATCATGGTTTTGTATGTGAACAATGAAACTCACCTGTTTCGTCGAGGATCTGCGACACAATAAACAAGGCAAGCTTCTCTATAATGTCCGCAAAGTTGATTTCAGTGGACTGCATTTCAAAATCCTAAGACAAAGAAAGGTACTCATAAGATGAAGTTGCACATGTGTATAGCCATCATTCATAAAATGAAGTTGCACAACAAGAGATGACAATATATATATGACAACAATAGAACCAAAAATTACAAGTAAATGTATATAAGCTAGCCATAGTCTACAAAAGGGTCATAGCAGCAGATTACAATAGCAGCTTCATCTTGTTTCAGATCACAACAGTAGTTCAAAAATTGACAACAACAATATAAATGACAACAAGAGGGGATCAAGGCATTCCAAGTAGATCACAACAGCTGAGCAGTAATAAATACATATATATTTGCAGTTGTACCTGAGGATCAGTCAGATTGGCCTGTCCCATCACCAGCATCAAGTTGTGGGCCGCAAAGAACCCACATGTGTGGTCCAGACCTTGCTGCCGGCCCTGCGAACATAGGAAACACATGGTTAATAATTGAATTGACAAAACGACTTCACAAGTGGAAGCGAAGCACTACTTATTGGAATTTTGAATACATGGGTCAACTTTAATTTTCTCTGCCCTTTCTTCGGCTTGGGTTGGCAATTGCCAAAAGCACATATATGAGTTATTATCAAAAAAATTTTACTTCCACTAACATAATTAAGAAAGAAATGCATGGGTCAATAGTAGGTTAGACAATACTTACTCGTCTATCACATATTTGATAGGAGTCAAATCTGACTTCTTGCCTCTATTGGAGTCGAGGTATATCACCTTCTGCCACATTCGAGCGATGATGATAGCAACCCAGTGCCCACCACAGTTATGTGCAAATATCACAAACTTTTTCTTGGCATATTTCCTTAGGCAATATTCCAGATAATCCACGCTATAGCCTCTATCCTTGTTCATAGTCTTTATTGACACTAGATCTAGATCAATAATGCCAACAGGCACATCTTTGGCCCTAACTTCTACAATCAGGCATCTAGGAATAAAGAAGCATACAAAACCAATTTAGCAAGCAAATATATGAAGAGCATCCCTAGCTAAAAATGAACAAGACCAAAAAATAGATGAAATTGTACTTATAGTGACAACACGTGAAGAAGTCCTACATCCAATCCATCAAGTTTGAAGAGGTCAAACAAGTCTTCTAATCCCACAGTGAAAAACTCAGTGTCTGCCTCACACAAAAAAATGTTGTTTCTTGAACACAGTAACCATCCTGGTTGTCCTCTTCTCTTCACATTCTTTCATGTACCAAGCATGAAGAGCAACACACCCAGGTCCTGCCATCTCAAGCTCTGTTTCTGATAGGAATCGCTCTCTAAATTTGAACTTGGCATTGGCCCTGTTCCGTACAGAACCCCCAGGGTCAATCTTAGATGATCTAGGGGGTTTCTCCACCTTCTTTTGTTGCTCTAGTTTGTAGTCACTCTTGACTGCTGTAGGCTATTTTGGTGGGTTAGCTGGAGCTGCTACGGACTTAGCCTTCTTTGGCTTTGTCGGTGGGTCAGCTAGAGCAGTTGTGGACTTAGGCTCCTCCAACACTGGATCAGTCTCCTTTGAAGCACTCTTTTCTATAGTAGTGGCACTCTACAGCTTGTAAATTGTTGCACTCTTAGAGGTCAACTTCTCATCGCCTATCACTAAGACCTTTAGATTGCTTTTGGATCTCGCAGGCAATGGAGGTCTTGATAACTTTGGAGAAGAGAGCACCTTTGATATCACAATCTGGCCTCTCCTCCACTAGACCCTCTTGTATAGAGCCTATCCAAGAGTTCTTACCTTAGGACTTTCGGGCTCGACAAACATAGCGGTCGACAGCAACATCAAGACTATTCAGCAATGCAGAGCAAATTCACTGATCTGCAGTACCTTTCTTCTACTCGAAGATGCCTTTTAGCTGCTTGAAGGTGCACCCTAGTTGCTCGGAGGTGCATTCCAACTACTCAGAGACAGTCTTCCACTGCTCAGACAAGATGTCCTTTTGGTACTCTAGGTCCTTCGTGTTTGATTCAGCAAGATCCCTTTCGCGCTGGGCCCTCTAGACATTCTTCTCCATCAGCTTCACTGCCTCCTTTAGCTTCTCGTTCTCCTCGGTGAGGGGCTCCATCCTCTTGATCAACTACTACCATTGTACAGCAGTTCACGCTATGCCCTGCAAAGCACCAAGATTATAAAGGACCATATTCTCCAATGCCAAAGATGACACCACTGACGCAATACTAACCTCAATTTGCTTCATAGCTGTGGAAAGGGTGGACTGTAGCCTCTTCACCTCCTTGGTGGTGTCCTTCTCTTCCATGACCATAACTTCATCACCACGCTTATGGAGGATGTGGATGGCTTCAGGTCATGATTCTTCACGCTCAATCTCCTCGACCTCGTCCTCTTCCTCCATAGCTGGTGGCGCTCCCTGGGGGCTCGGTGGTCGTACGAAGCGACCAACCATGCCCTGCGACATCTCAGGGCATGCCGTTTGCTCCTCTAACAACGTTGGCCTCTACACCCCAGACTCCAACATGACGTCGATAGCTCCCGCTCCCACCTCCAAAGATTCGGCGGCTCTCACCATTGCTCCTAGCGTCTCCGTCGAGTCTTCCACCGTTGTCGCCAGTCGCTCTCCACCTTCGAATCCATCAGTAGCGGTGGCTGACTCCTCCATAAACCGACGAGCGTCCGAGGACTCTACAATGGAGTCTGCCTGCAATGTCTTCATGCTGGGACAAGCCCCTAGCTGCTCGCCAGTCTAGCCTAAAGGATTTAGATCCTCTGCATGCCCCATTCTGCATCAGATCAACTCATCGGTCACCACAACTATAAAAATTAGATAGCTACCGACCCCAAGGCAAAGATACTTACACATCAGCTTCCTGCTAGACGGTTCTGAACCAACACTGCCTCCCCAAGCACCCAGGCACTGCTTTGGGGTCAACCCACGTGGCCTAGGCTAGAGGTCTTGCGGCCCCCGCTGTCGGCGTCTTCTTCGCCTGCTGTTCGGGTTCTCCTTCCCTCCCTCCGATTGCACCTCCACACGTGTGTTGCGCGATGATGCTTTAGTGCATGGAGGGGGAGCTACTGGAGCCTCATCGTCGTCTGACCACTCGGATATCGCCGCGCTCTGCATCTAAGCGGTCTAACCACCACCAAGCGATATACCGCCCAACTTATGGGGAGCTACATCCACCGTTCTCCTCTACTTTCGGGTTGGCTTATCATTTGCCGCCCTTTTCCCCTGAACCTTCTCTGATATCGGCAGGGGACTCTCCTTCTGACATGCACCTCCACCTCTGGATTCGGACAAGGCGCTGATGGCACTTTCCTCCAGCTGAGTGGTCGACCTGGCGTCCCCTACCTTTGGTCAATCACTCCTCGGCATGCCCAAGAAGTATGCCATCCATTCCTGCAAATGGATCTTTCCACAAGTGAATTAGTCCACTGCTCGGCATCGGCATGGGATAAAAAGCACCAAGAACAATAGTCGAGATTTTTACCTGATGAGGTGGGTTCATGCAGTTGAAGGCTTTCGACTACCCTGGCACGCTGAATGGAACGTTTGGAGCGGATAGTTCAGTGGCCTAGTGTAGCATAGCCTCCTTCGTTAGTCTCTCTGTCCTCTCCCAGGTGCCATCAGTATCTCCCTTGAAGTCAAATCTCGGATAAGCCCTCTCCTTGTAGGGCTAGACGTGATGCACTATGAAGCCCACCGCCACCACCACTCTGCTCATTTTCATGCCCCTCATTAGCGTGAGGAGCTCCTTCACCTATTCCTTATCAGCACTGGTTGGTTTCTCCGACCAGCTTCTCTGATTCTCCGAAATCTGGTCGACGTCGCACCGAATGGCGGGATGACTTTGCTTCATGTAAAACCACCTAGCATTCCACCCCTTCAGTGAGGTATTCAGCGGCATAGTAATGTATTCACCCTCCATCCCATCGTGGAGCTATAGATACACACCGCCGACCGCTTTGGAACCACCCCCTCCTTTCTTCTTGAGACAGAACAGGTGTTGGAAGAGATTAAAGTGGGGAAGAATGCCAAGATAAACCTCACAGAAGTGGATAAACACAGAGATGTGCAAAATAGTGTTCGGATGGAGTTTACACAAGCTCACTCCCCAAAACTCCAACAAATCCCACAAGAAAGGATGTACCAGAAGTCCTAATCCACGCCAGAAATAATCTTCAAATGCAACAAGCTCGTCGGTGTGTGGCATCAGATAGGGCTCACCGTTGGCCGGACGCCATCCGACGGTGATACGGTTAGGAAGAACACCTACCTCCACCATCTCGATGAGCTCTATCTCCCCCATGAGTGATGGCACCCATTCATTGTCATGGCTCGCCCCAGCGGTCACCTTCTTTGGGTTGCCACCTCCCCTCTTTGGCGCCATCTCCGAGATCTAGATCGGAACTGGCCTTTTTTCGCAAGCTTTTTAGCCCTAGCGGTGGAGCCCATGTGAATGTGAATGGAGGAGCGCGAGACTAAGGAGGAAGATGAAGTGGCGAAGTGGCAAAGGTGGGAGCGCGGATTGCAGCGACACAGTTATAAAGAAACCGTACCCACTTTTTGCATTCAAGGGTTTTTAGGAAACCGCACCATATTGATTTGTGCCCTTCCGAATTCCCCAAAGCGGCGTGGTGGGCCGTTATCTACGCTTCCACGCAACTATGGTGCATATCACCCATTCTTTGACGCAACTTGGTACTGCACACCGAATATTCGCCGACTTCTCTGCAATACCATCAACGCTCAGTAATTTCTACTCTACAGCCATTACTCTGGTTTTTTCTCCATGATTTGAGTAATCGGTACTTCTTGATTTATTCGAGATTTCCACTTGTGGCTCGGGAACTACGTCATCATTGTGACTTGGTTTCTCACCACACTGGGAACTTCTTCTGGTTACTATTGTTTCTGACCCTAGCACCATGTGACCACGTCACCTACTGTCAGGCTCGGGGACTAAGTGGGCACACTTCACCTTGCGGTGAATGTGCATTTTCATTTCAGGGCTTAGCCCGTGGACTGGTTGCCTGCTCGGCTAGTTCTCTGCCCTTCTTCTACTTTCTAGACCCTAGCACCATGTGACCATGTCACCTACTGCCAGGCTTGGGGACTAAGTGGGCACACTTCACCTTGCAGTGAGTGTGTTTTCTTTAATCTAGAAGACTTCGTGCCTCCCGAAGTTGAAGAAGATTATCTCCCTTTCTCGTGGTCGGACTCTAAGTGGGCACATTTGGTTCACAATGAGGAAATTTTCAATTTTGAACTTGAGATCCTTACATCCTTCTGGCAAGCCTTACTTGGGATGCTCTGCTCGGTGACGATCCACAACTACTCGGCGACTCATTAGAGTGGTCGAACTATGAGTCTGACTGTTCGGCTTTGTTTATACTTGCTCAGACAAGCTTAAGACAGCGCTGCACAACGGATACAAGGCGCTCAGGGACTAGCTATAGGGGGTACAACCCCGGATACCCATGGTAGACTACATGGGATGCGCTGCCAGGGGCGGTCCAGCCCACAAGACGAAGACCTACGGTGCACGGCACTGCTCGGCGTGTACCGCAAGGCATCAAGGGCGATATCCTGAAGATGCTACGAAATCTGTTAGGATACGTTTGATCCCATGATTCTTGTAATCTGTTATTACTTGCCGGTAATCTTCTAGATCTAACTAACTTGTAACCATGCCTCCCAGACTATATAAGGCGGGCAGGGACCCCCTCAAAACACACGCAATATCATACAATAGCCAATACAAACCAACATACCACAGGAGTAGGGTATTACGTCGTGCTGACGACCTGAACCTATCTATCTCTTGTGTCTCTGTTGCCTTCTTGTTCTTGATTACGCGCACCTCTACCAATCAATCTACCTTCATGGGATACCCCACGGAGGACTACCGATGATATTCTATCGACAATTGATGTGAGCGTCGTCGCCTCCATCGCGCGCTAGCCGTCGTCGTCCCAGTAGCTCGTCACATCACCGACGTCGCTTCCGCTCCCAGATCCTACTCCGACTTTGATCCATGCATCGTCGCGCCGCTGCCGCCGCCTCTGGCTGTACCTGCTACGTCCTCGGCCAGCAGCGTCGTGCGTGGTCTCCTAGGCACAGGTTGGGCACCTCATCCTCTAGTTGTGTGTTTCTTCTTAGATCTACTAGTATTCAATCTTTATTTCTTAGAATCAAATCGAATGGATAGATGGACGGATGAACTGGGTGGCTATTCTTGGGCATGGCTGATGCTTTCGATTGAATCGTGTTCTAGGGTTGTACATCATATAGTGTTTTGTCCTGTTCATTGAGCAATTTATTTTTGGTTAAGAGATATTCATCAGTTATTCAGGTCACAGCGAGTTTTGAATCTTTGATGCATGCAATGCAACAGCATGCTTGGTGTGTGTGCTTCTCTTCTCCCGCCCTGCTTTCCGATTAGTTGCAACTGAATCTGCGGCAGCGTTTCAGTTGAGCCACCCATAACGATAAGTCGATAATGGTGATGTGAGACCAAAATAAATGCAACATAAATAACCTTGCTCAGTTACACATACTTCATGCATTCTTTGTGCAATCCCCCACAGCTACTACACATACATACCATACGGATACGGCACCATCTTTTTTTCTGCAATCTGTTGTGCAGCCTAGCTTGACCGAACCTACTGCTGTTGTCAGAGTTAGTTTCACGTGTAGTTTGGTAAAGCCTAGCTTAAACATACTGGAGTATCAAACTACAGTGTATATGTATATCTCAAGGCAGCGTCACTTTTAATACTCGTTGCATGAATTGTGGGATACATTGAACTGGATGAATGGGTTGGAATTTTATCTGTATTTATCATCCTGTGCAAATAGAAAATAGTTTTATCCTATTTTTTGAGAGGCATCTCTGTTTAGTTTAATTAGTGTTCGTTTTGTTCTCAAGCAGGCCTAATATCCTTTGTTGCCGTGAAAGAAAACAAGCTATTATTTCCTGTGCACATGTATGTGCAGGCAAATATGTTCTTTACTGTGCATGTAGTGTTTATATCACTGACTTAAATCTGCTTATGACGTGGACATGCCTATGTTATTAGTTCGTTCATGCTTGCAGAATTAGTACTGCTACATGTGATCTAGTTCGGTTCAAGGAGAAGAAAAAACAGTACTAACACGTACTTTATTATAAATACATAATTAGGTTAATATCTCAACTTGTTTCTATTTGCAACTTTTAGATAATGGGCTCTAGGAAGGAGAAAATTAGGAAATTCATACAGATGGAAGAAGAAGATGATGATGAATTGTTTCTTGTTATTGTTCCTGCAATACTTGAATGTCTAAATGAAGAGAAGAGGCCCGAGCATACTTTCGAGTATACTGGTGCTAAGAAGGTGAAGGAAATTCTAGAGGGGCACGAGAATTGGTGTAAATCTGAGTTTTGTATGGAGACACGAATATTTAAGGAGACATGTAACTATCTTAGGCGTGAGAGTCTATTGAGTGACACACGAGGTGTTACCCTTGAGGAGTAGCTAGGGATGTTTATGTATATGATTTCACACAATGCTAGCAATGATAGACTGAAGAAAGCATTTCAATATCATTCTCACTCTCACCTATAGATTCGTGAAGTTTCCTACTTCCAACCAAACTCACCCCAAGATCGTTACGGATCCTAAATTTTGGCCCTTTTTCAGGTGAGGCATAACACTAGACCTTACTGTTTCTCCAACATTTTGCTATGTTTTTAAGTTTCATTTTTTTTGACAAAATTGTATTGGTGCTATCGACAGCACACATGTGCCTATCACAATTGCAGAAGAGAAAGCCCCCCCCCATATAGGAATAGGAAAGGCACACTATCTCAGAATGTCATGGTAGCATGTGACTTCAACCTGAACTTCACATTTATCTCTTGTGGGTGAGAAGAGTCTGCTTCAGATGCTAGAGTTCTTTGATCAGCTATTTCCAAGGGTTTCCAAGTTCGTGAAGGAAAGTTTTATCTTGTGGATGGTGGGTATGCAAATGCACCACAAATCCTTGCGCCTTATCGAGGAGTTAGATATCACATTGCTAAGTTTCGGCGGTGCTCATCTCGAAGAAGAGAATATGCTGATCACAAAGAGTTTTTCAATTATCGTCTTGCACTTCTTAGAAGCCATATTGAGAGGGCTATTGGGATTCTTAAGAAAAGGTTTCAAATTCTGAAAGTGGGAACACATCATCCCATAGAATCTCAAATAAAAATTCTAGCAGCTGCTGCTGTATTTCATAACATAATTAGAGGTCTAAATGGTGATGAGAATTGGCTAGATCACCTATTGTGTGAGGTGAACAGAGAAATTCCAGCATCAGCTGTTGTATTCTATAAGCATCATGAAGTGTGAGGTGAACAAAGAAATTTTTATCAACTTCACAGACCCAAGAGTTCGCCTATTGTGGATCAAGGGTGAGATTGCTCCAAAGGTAAGTTTACTATTCTTGTGACTACCTACCGTACTAGTACTACCTCTTGTGTGAGAATTTTATGATACTCTGAGAAGTACATGGTCTTGTAGAATTTATTTATGAAATCTGACCTTCTGCCAGTCAGCCAGTGCCTAGCGATGCAATTGACTGTTAGAGTTTTTGTGAGTTTTACAATGCCTTTGACTGAAACTGAAAACCCAAATGCCTAATTTTACAGTACTATGTAAAGTAGGAAGCTTTTCATTAATTTGGTTGTACAATCGAAGTTTCTAATCTAATGTGCATGTAGAAGAATGATATTTTTGGCTATATGATAAAAAAAGTTATCCTTTGCAAATCCTTGTTCTCGAGACATGAAACTTGCTAATAAAAACAAGTATCTGAATTAGCTTCAGTCTGGGTTCACATTGCACTATTTTATAAATATAACATTGCATCGACTAATAATGATTTTTCTCCATCCAATTGCAGGGTTGATTCTATATGCTCTAGCTTGCTGATGCGGGTTGTGAGGGATAGATTGTAGTGCAGTATGCCGAGACAGTTGTTAATTCTCTCTGGTTATGCAGTAAGATTAATGTAATATGTACTTTTGTCATAAACCTGTGGACTCTTGTATGTTTTCTTGGATTGCTTAACACACTCATTAGAAGCCAATGGTGATGACCAGCTGTGAGATGAACCTGTGGACTCTTATAAGATCAAAGTTCATCTGTTTGCTTACCCTATGAGATCAATAATGTGTGCTTTGAATTAGTAAAGTAATTGATCTTTGAATTAGTAAAACTTTTGTGCTTTGAATTTGTGTATAGTACTATTAAAAGATTATTTATGGTACTGATTTTCAATTTTGCAATCGTACTTTTGAAATCTTCATTTTTTCTGAATTTTTTAATATTATTTTGCCTGGCTTGGATTTGTATCCCGGCGTTCCCAAACAGTAGCCGGTAAATTTTCCACAAGGGGATTCCGTCTCCTTGGGGGACAACGGTGGCAAGTGCAGTGGAGAATCCCCTTGGGGGCTTAAACCCACGTGGTTTTGGGGGCCTGCATCCAAAGGAGCCCTCAATGGTGTGGGGAATCCATCCACCCCGTCCGTCGACAGGGGAAGATCTTCTCTTTCTTCGGCTCCATGTTCCTTGCTGATTTCCTCAATCATCTGAAATCTAGCGTAGTGATCTCGAGGTCTAGTCTCGAAGATCACATGATTCTAGTGAAAATCTTCAGCGTTTGTTTGTTTGTGTCGTCGGTGGCCTGCCTCCAGGGTCCAGGCAGACGCCTAGCCCAATGTCCCTTTCTGCACGTTCATCTTGGGGCTTGGGCTCATGTGAAACTATGAGCTTGGATGGTCAAGCATGCAGCTGCCTGTCACCATTGCCAATATCCTGCTTGTATGTACGTATACGGGATAGACCATGAGCTCCGTTTGAGGTACATGTCGTCGTCTCGTCTGCAAGTAGCAGACTTAATCGCAGTTTCTTCTCTCAAGTCCCGTTTTAAATCCGTTAAGTTTGCAATGAATGCTCAGTCGAAGTCTGGAACAAAAATAGTACTAGCAGCATTTGCCATTGATCCCGTGTCATCTTTAGTCTGGCACCTCATCAGGTTAAGTTGATTAAACCTGTCCCGGTGCGCCAGACCACACCAACACCCAACGCGACGGCACTGCAGCTGCAGCCACTGCCACAGGGCGCGCACGGCACGCATATACCACGCACACACCAAACCAAAACGCCTACCAATATTACATCATCGCTGCGCCTGCGCATCGCACGTGGAAGCTAGCTGCTTACAGGAACTGCAGCAGGCGGCGGCCGGGGGCGGGCTTCTTGCGCAGTCCGACGAGCGAGGCGTCGTCGACGAGCGGGCCACAGAGCGCGCCGTCGGCCTTCATGTGGTAGAAGGTGCTCTGGAAGACGACGCGGGTGCGGTTGGCGATGGCCGTGAAGTCGAGCACGGCGCGCTTGAACCCTCCGGTGCCCTTGGACTCGTACGGCACCTTGACAGTAGCGCGCGCCGCGTAGGCCTCGGCGACCATGGACCCCGTGCATCCGTCGCCGGAGTCCCCCACGGCGAAGGCGAGGCGGTAGTTCCACCCGGGCACGGTGCGCACCTCCTGCACCAGCGCGCTCTCCCTGCCGCCCACCAGCTCGACGGCGCGCGCGCCCTGGGGCACGGCGAAGTGCGCGGCGTCCACGTACTTGACGGCCTTGGAGGAGACGATCATCCAGGCGGGCAGCGGCGAGTGGTCGTCCTCGATGTTGGGCGGCACGAGCACGCCCCACGACGCGTTGGGCAGGAAGTAGGGCCCCTCCTCGAAGCCGCCGTTCTTGAGCATGTTGCCCCTGACCAGCGTCGGCGGGTACAGCGCCCGGATGGCGACGCCGTCGATGAGCGGGCCGCAGGCGGGGTCCTCCTCCACGCCGGGGTTGTGGATGACGAGCGTCACGGCGTCGAACTTGGCCTGGAAGGCCCAGGCGTACGAGTCCCAGCCGTTGCTGCCGTAGATAGTCTGCATGGGGAGCACCCCCCACTCGGGGCTCACCGACACGTTGAGCGTCTCCGCCTGCGCGCACGTCCGCGCCGCGCTGAAGGTGATGGCGTAGTAGGCGCCTCGCGTCACGGCCAGGCGCTGCCGGATGGAGGCCTCGTTGCCGAGGCGCACCGCGTGCGCGCCCTGCGGCACCACCAGCAGCATGTCGCCCTGCTTGTGCCCCGACTCGATGTACTCCACGAAGCCGGAGGTCTCCCAGCGAGGGATGGCGTTGGCGCCCGACACCACCGTGCCGTTCACCAGCGCCGACTTGGGCGGGCCATCCTCGAAGTTGCCGTTCGGAAGAAGACCTGCATTGTTGTTGCATTTGTTGTCAATTGTGGTCGGTCGATCGATCGAATGGGAGCTCCATGAAATTGACTCACACCGATCGAATTAATCAAGCTGATTAATTCATACTAGTACCACTGCGCAGCTATTGCATGTCAAGGTGTTGCAAATGGAGCTAAAAAGAGAGCTGCTTAAACGCGACACGACACCAGATGTTGCAACTGTAATAGGCAGCCTTTTGTGCTGACACTGACAGGGTGCACGTTAGCATGGTAGCCTAGCCTAGCTATTGTGGCTGTTGTTTGTGTTTGTGACCACAAGTCTGTTCGTTCGGCTGCTGTGCCGGTGGGGGCTCAGCTATAGTCTCAGACCGTCGTCAGACGCATTCACGGCTGCTCTATCTACCACATGCCGAGATTTATGCAGACACATGCAACATGCATGGGTCCGATGCAACTAAACACGGCCAAATCAAACACAGCCTAGCTTATGCTTATGCAGTGCTCCTGCAAGCTTAAAAAAACACACACAGCCTAGCTCCTCCTCCTCATTCTATCTTTATCCCCTTTTTCACATCACATCACCGGGCAATACTACTGAAAATTCTATTAGTACTAGTACTTCGAATCAGTTTTATTAGGAGCAAGGACTGATCAAAACGATGCTTTGGGCGGTGGAATGGCCAGGGTGGCAGAATCCTTGTGTATATCGACCAGACCAACATGCGATACCAACTGATTAATTAAGTGGGCCGGGCCGGCCGGGTATATATGCTTGCCATGTGAGGTGTACGTGGCCGTGGGCCAGGCAACAGGTGCATACAGTACATTTGCATGATGCATGGTCCTCTTCTAATAAAAATAATCAAAGCCTTGAGCTTGAGCGTTGATGCGTACATGATGATCAGACCCATATGACAGCGACCCTTAGCTTTGCTTTGGGAAGGTTCGGATCTAACCAGGCCATCATTAACTACGTGCAACCATAGTGTTGTGTTCGCTAAAACCGGTGGACCGGTCATGGGCCTGACACGTGATGGGAGGGATTGCGATCAGACCAGTACTCTGCTAACAGGTTAGCATCAAATACGTACTCCTGTGTATAACAACAGGTTATTAGGGGCAGAATTTACTTTCTCTACATCAGTATATGTGTGTTAGTTATCCAAGCACTCCGTATATATATTTTTCTGGTGTTAATGTTATTACGACGACCTACAGTTGAGCTGTGCATATGGACAAGCGGGAATTTTGCTTTGATTAGCTCTCACAGGGCTATGCTACGCCGGCAGCTGGAAAGCTGGAATTGGAAGCTCTAAACAGAGAGGTCACTACTAGGAGCAGTACACTGTGACTCTGTGAGGTGAGGACGATCTATGAAAGGTGACTTCACTCTCTTATGCCCTACTAGCAGCATCAATTAAGACTGAAGTAGTGAGTGTGTTGTAAAAAAACTACTAAGGCCCTGTTTGTTCCTACGGTGCCTCCTAAAATTCCTGTCACATCGAATATTTGGACGCATGCATGGAATATTAAATATAGACTAATTACGAAACTAATTACACAACTTGCGACTAATTTACGAGACGAATCTTTTAAGACTAATTAGCCCATGATTTGACAACGTGTGCTACAGTAAACATGTGCTAATGACAGATTAATTAGCCTTAAAAAAATCATCTCGCAAATTAGCCTCCATCTATATAATTGGTTTTATAATTAATCTATATTTAATACTATTTATTAATATCTAAACATTCGATGTGACATGAATTTTAGGAGCGACTAGAGAAACAAACACCCTCGGACTAAAGCGAGAAGTACTGGAGCAGCGCAGACGGAGCGATAATGCCACAAGCTACGCTACGAATATGACAAAGCTTAGCTCCGAGCCAGAGCTCTCACCGTCGGTGACGACCGCGGCAGCACGCGCCACCGCGCATACGAGGAGCAACGACAGCGCGGCGGGGCGCATCTTTGCTCTCCCTCCTCTTCGACTCACAGTTCACAAAATCACAAGGACCCCCTACCCTACCGTACGTGGCTTCCCCTTTGGTTCTTCAGCAGCTGCAGGAGCTTCGGCGAAGGGACACGGGAGGAGGGCGAGATGAGCAGAGCAGCGGGCGCGAGGCCGCTCTTATAGAGCGACCCCGCGGCACAACGCCCACGACCACGAGGCTGCCGCTCAATCGCGAGAATGCCACTCCGGGTCCGGGGGCCTGTTTGACAACCCGCCTCCCGCGTGGGGTTCCGAACGGACGGA
Source organism: Miscanthus floridulus (assembly GCF_019320115.1). NCBI lineage: Eukaryota > Viridiplantae > Streptophyta > Magnoliopsida > Poales > Poaceae > Miscanthus > Miscanthus floridulus. The sequence continues at coordinate 82,801,056 of NC_089585.1, read as the reverse complement.
CGCGCCACCCTCGGTTCGGGTCGGAGACTCGGAGCCGACGCGGAGTGGCGGTCCTGCCCTCGGGTCGGGGGGACAGCCCCTGCGTGTGGTCACATGGCCTTCTTGCTGCGCGTACGTGGCCACTTGCCAGTTGATACGCGGAGCGGTGCTCGGCTTTCTCAGGACTCTGATGAAGAGCAGAGCACGGGGCGGCGGTGGTCAGGGGGGATAGTCTCGTCATTCCGGGTCCGGTAGTTTCGGCCGCGTCGGTTTGATTGGACACGACGTGGGGGCGCGCGCGGTTCGTGGCTGGGACTGTCTCCACTCAAATCCAAAATTGATACTAAGGCACCCAAAATCAGTTTCCAACAGATTACCTATACGAAAGATCTATTTTGAATTGTCTGAAAGGCACAATCCAAATATGAATATCCTCTCTTCTGAAAACTTATTTGTAGAAAGGATTCTCTTTTAGGTGGTTGTTGGAGAAGATACCGAATAGATATTAAACATTTTGCCTGTAGCGCTACCCAAAATATAAATAGGTCTTATATTTTGGATGTTATTGTTGAAGATAGCCTAATCTGTTGCCCGTGCTCGGTTAGTGCTTATCATCATGGCAATAGTCTCGTAGTCTGGTTGTATGTACTACCTCTGTTTCGTTTACGTCATTGAAATTTTACTATAGCAATTTTGATCATACGTTTTTTTCTAGAAAAGATTTTTAGATACATCAAGTTTTTATATATATAATTCTTTATTGAACATACTTCATTAGTGTTATATATATTGAAATATCTAAGATTTTTTTAGAAGAAAAAAATAGATAGTCAAATTTGCTACAGTAAAAAAATTACTGACAAGTAAACCTAAACAGAGGGAAGTATATATATGGTATGGTACTAAAGGATACGTGAGTGTCTGATAGCAGCGTGTAACAGCTCGTAACGTAGGATCAGCAACCAGTCCCTATACTATTGTTCCATTAGTGGATATATATACTCGTACGCATCTGCTAATAAGAGTCACAGCCTTCGCAGCAGGATAGATACGGTACACATGCATCCACCGTCCACGCATGCGTCTAGCTGATTCCATACTGTCCTCACGCTCACTGTCACATTTTCAGGGACGATATGCACGACAAGATCACAAGATTGGGACAAGGGACGTCGATCGGCAAAGATACCGCCAACCAAGCTCGACCGGCACATGGCGCCATGTGTACGTGCGCCGTAAGTCATGCGCCCCGTGCTTGCCGCTTGACAAAACTACTGTGTTCTGTCTGCAGTGTACGGAGTACGTAATATGTTGCACTCCTACTCACTCATCAATCAAGGAGACAAAAAACAGACCCAACGCAGATTGATCGCCGACAGGAAGGGTCGGCCGGAGCTCATCGTCGCTTGCTTGCACTCAACAGCAAGCTAAGCCAAGAGAGTAGCACCAGTAATGGCCCAAACTCCCAAAGGATACGGATACGAACACGGTCACGCGAGGTCGGCGGATGTGACATGGCCTCCCTTTCGCGTCCGAAAGCTGATGCCGGCCGGGGCTCTGTGCATGGCGACGGAGAGAGAGAGACTCTACGGCGACGAACTAATGATACTATACGATCCGGCAAGGTCAGTCCAGATCCATGCATCAGCGACGACGACACCGGTCGCCGCCGCATCGCATCTTATATTAATCAGCACGCACGCTAGCTGCCGCTGCCGCTGCCTGCCCCCATAAAACAAGTGATGGTTCCATGTGCCACCGAGGGCCTGTGTCGCGGATCCATAGCCGCGCCGCGCGCGCGCAATGGCCTAGTCAGTGCCGTGCAGCGCCCCTGCCCGGTTGCCCCTGTGCCACTGCCATTATTAGTTAATGGGTGGATGGAGCCATGGAGGCAAAGGGCGATCTTTGGTCTGTTCGGTTGGCTGGTTCGTATCGTTGTTGGTTCGTGAAGAAGTACGATTGGTTGGTTTGTGTGAGAGAAAAATAATGTTTTGGCTAGAAATTTACGATCGTTTACGACAAGCCACAGCAAAACGAACATGCTGCTTATCTTTGGAGCTAAGCCCGTGTGATCGAGCCTGCTCCAGCGTAGTATCTGATGTGCGTGGAAGCTCGGATGCAGGGGCCTGCAGGCGCCATGTAGCTGATGCTACACACTTGCGGCTTCCGTGCAGCACCGCCGCAACCCTGACCGTGTCCGTGTAGACGGCATCCGAGCGAGCAGGAGCCGATCTGGGACTCGGATCACGTATGTGTTGGTCTCGTTCAGAAACGAACGCGCGGGTGCTTTGCTTCACCGATCGAGCTCCATTCCGCCGACCAGCGTCAAAACAGCACCAGGACCGGTACGTACTCTGCGTCCGGGCCTGCGAAAAACACAGCATCGGAATCTGTGCGCGCCGCCTTATCGCGTGCACCGGCGAGTTCTCGCCATCATGCTCATGTATGGGCGCCTATAGCTTGTTTCGTTTTAATTTGTGATGAAAACCTATCGCTTGTTTCATTCGACGGGGCCAGAAGACAAAGCACATGCTACGGATTATGGGTACAGAACAACAAAAGCGTTTCCGGATAACTTCTGACTTTCTCGAGACGTACAGTACGGGCGCAGACCAAGGGGCTAAAGCTTAAGAGGTGTCATATCGGATATCATACGAGGATATTACGTGGGGTGTTTGGATACTAATAAAAAAAATCAAATTACAGAATCCATCAATAATATGCTAGATAAATTTATTAAGCCTAATTAATCCGTCATTAGCACATAGTTACTATACCACAACATTGTCAAATCATGGACTAATTAAGCCTAATAAATTCGTCTCACAAATTAATCTTAATTTGTGCATTTAGTTTCGTAATTAGTCTATATTTAATACTCTATGCATGTGTCCAAACATCCGATAAGACAGCGACTAAAGCTGAGAAGGTGGAACCAAACACCCTCAGTCGCTCATCCACCACAGTCTGTTCGCTTGCTCGTATACGATTGTGGATTATAAGCTGGAATAGTATTTTTTTCTCACACCAAACCAACCAACTGTAAATAATACACGATCATTTACGATGAAACGAACGCCTCCACATGCAACCATCATCAACTGCACTTCGTTTCACTACGTAGAAAACGATTTGTAGCAACGGTTCAATTTTTTTTGTAGGGGCGGCTGGTGATGAAGCCGCCCCTACAGTGGCGTGCTCGGGTGCCCAGACACCAGCCGCCCCTACAAATGGAACAGCAGGGGCGGCTGGTGATACGAGCCACCCCTACAAATGGAGTATGATTTTTAGGGGCGGCTCAATCACCAGCCGTCTCTAGAAATGGTATTTGTAGAGGCGGCTGGTGATTGAGCCGCCCCTAAAAATGGCCCGTATTTATAGCTTCTATTTGTAGGGGCGGCGCAATCACCAGCCGCCCCTACAAATGACCCCCATATAAAACTGAAGCAGCACCTTCTTTCTCCTCGGGTCATTCACTCCAACCCGTGAAAGAAAGTTGGGGAGGGCTTGGACACCTCCCAAAAATTGTTCTACTAAGGGGGAAGGTTTTGATCTCAAATCCTTTGATGGAGAGGTTGTAGAAGGTAAGAAAATGCTATTCCACACTTTTTTGAAGTTTTAATGGTTGATTAGTGAATAATTAGAGTTTTGTTTATCTCTCTCTTCTATGGTACTTGAGCTATTTATGAGCAAATTAGACCCAATTTTTAAATGTACTAGGGTAAATTAGGGAGGGGAACAAGATCATACCCTTATTTGGTCCATGTTTCTTGATTTTAGTGAATCATTAGTTAGTTTTATGGATGTTTCATGTGCATGTGATCTAGATCTAGGGTTTGGTTTTTTTATTAATTTCGTTTTTGTAAATTTATGTTTGATAAAATTAGACTAGGGTTTGTACGAAAGATATTGTGTAAAGTATAATTATTGCTAATTGTTGTCTTTAAAATTGTTTATTGTAATCAATAAATATGTATTTTAATTATTTATGGATAAATGGGCCATTAATTAATTTTCCTCTACCATGGTGTGTTTGTATGCTTCATGTAATTATATTAGATTTATATTCATATATATCTGAGGTATATACAATTATTCTCAAATAATTATTACTTTGATTAATTTTTATATATATCTGAATAAGTAGTCCTTTAATGTTTATTTTGTTGTTGTTGTAAAAGATGGAGTACAGGAACTCTTGGATGTATGGTTCGTTAAGGTTCAAGGCAGGTTTCCGTGAAGAGGTGGATAAATTTATTGAAGCCGCAACGAAGCATGCAACGACATTGAAAGAGAATAAGGATACAATTATTTGCCCCTGTAAAGATTGCAAGAACCATATGGCATAGACAGATGTGATTATCATCAGATCACATTTGATTATACGAGGATTTGTTGAGGACTACACAGTATGGATTCATCATGGTAAAACGGTTATTGTTAATAACGAGGATGAGGAGGAATACGACGATGAAACCATAGAATCCCTGTCCCAATATTCAGCCGAGCTTGATGCACAAATGGATTTCGAGTTTGGCAATGAACAAGGTGGTGATGCTGGTGGTTGGGATGGTAACGACGAAGGTGGTGCCAATAATGATGGTGGAGCACGTGTCGGAGTTGAAGATGATTTAGATGACATGATTCGAACCCTTGGACCAGAGATTTTATTAAATAGCCCGAAAGGTCTAGAAAATTTAGAAAAAGTGACAAAAGCATCGAAGGAGACTGTGTATGGTGTTGAAAAGGGTTGTCCGACACATTGAACATTGCTATGTTTCGTGCTTGAGCTGCTCATCCTGAAGGCTAAGTACGGCTGGTCAGACTGTAGTTTCAATGATCTATTGCATCTCCTGTCATGGGTGTTGTCACAACCAAACTCAGTTCCCGCCAACACATACCAAGCGAAGAAGATCATAAGTCCATTGACAATGGGGGTTGAAAAAATACATGCATGCCCCAACCACTGTATACTTTTTCATGGTGAAACGTTCAAGTCATTGGATAAATGTCCCCGGTGTGGGGCCAGCCGGTACAAGAACAATGACCTTTACGGTGGGGACGAACCATCCACGGGGAAAAAGCGGAATAAGAAGGGTACAAAAAAGGTGGTACAAGAATCTCAGCCCCTAGAGGACACTCCATTAGGCAATGATGCAAAGCAGAGAAGAATTCCTACCCTGGTAATGTGGTACCTGCCAGTGACCGACCGCTTGAGACGTATGTTCCTAAACCCTAAAGAAGCCGCACTCATGACATGGTGGGATGATGAGCGCAAGGTGGATGATGATAAGATTGCACACCCGACTGATTGTAGTCAGTGGCAAAGGTTTGATGAGAAGCACAAAGAATTCAGCGATGACCCAAGGAATGTACGGTTTGGCCTGAGCACCGATGGAATGAATTCATTCAATGAGAGGATGAGCAACCACAGCACATGGCCAGTGATCTTGACCATGTACAACATCCCAACATAGTTGTGTCAGAAGACAAAGTACCTTCTCCTCACTATTCTTATTTCTGGCCCTAAACAACCAGGTATTGATATAGACGTGTTCCTCGAGCCCTTGATGCAAGAAATGGAGAGACTATGGAGGCATGGGGAGCAGATGTACGATGCGTTCCGAAAGGAGGACTTCATATGTAGAGCAATAATATTTGTTACTACCAATGATTACCCCGCGTTGTTTGCTTTGTCTGGACAGATCAAAGGGAAGACGGGATGCTTGGTTTGCTTGGATGGTACTACATGGGTGTACTTGGATGAATCCAAGAAGATAGTTTACCTAAGGAACCGACGCTTCTTAAAGACAAGTCACAAGTACCGCAGCAAATTGTTCTTTAGATTTTATGACAACGCCCTGGAGATTGAACCCCCTCTGGAGAGACGTCATAACAGAGAACATGTGTACAGAATGGTGAAAAATATACGCGTCGTCTATGGAAAGAAGAATCCAGATGGGACGAACAGAGATAGAAGCACACCTCCTATCGAAGGCGTATCTTTCAAAAAACAATCGATCTTCTTTCAGTATCTACCTTATTGGCCAGACTTAGAGGTCCCCCATGCCATTGATGCTATGCACGTACAGAAGAATGTCTTTGAGAGTCTCATTGCTACCTTGATGGACACAGGCAAGTCAAAGGATGGTCTGAAAGCATGGAAAGACATGGTGCAGCTAAACATGATGCCACAGCTTCACCCGGTACCTGAGGCTAATGGAAAATACACTCTGCCTGCGGCGTGCTTCAACCTAACACCTGACGAGAAGAGAGCTATATGCACTTTCCTGAGGGGGATCAAAGTCCCGACTGGGTTTTCAGCAAATGTGAAGAAGTTAGTGTCGATAAAGGACTTGTCAATAACACACTGCAAGGCTCACGATTGCCATGTGATGCTGACAGTGTTTCTACCTATTGCAATCAGGGCTATAAAGCCAGAGTTCTTGAAAATGGCCATCACCCGCATGTGCTACTTCTTTTCGAAGATCTCACAGAAGACGATTGGCAAGGAAGAGCTGAGTGACCTACATGAATTTGTGGTGGAGACACAAAATCAACTGGAGATGTGTTTACCTCCTGCTTTTTTTGATATAATGCCACATCTCATGATTCACATGGTTCATCAGATACAGGCGCTTGGCCCTTGCTACTTGCATGAAATGTGGTCCTATGAGCGGTTCATGTCGGTTTTAAGTCGATACGTGCATAATCGAGCATACCCAGAGGGCTCCATGATAGAGGGTTATAGTACTGAAGAAGTCGTCGAGTGCTATCAAGAGTACCTAAAAGTACAGAAAGGGATTGGTAAACCCGATTCTCATCACAAGGGTAGGCTGGCTGGGAAGGGCACCAGTGGTAGAAAAGTGTTCATCGACCATGATTACAAAGAGGTGAGTCAGGCGCATTACAGTGTCTTGCAGAGTACACAACTGATGCAACCGTATATTGATGAACACTTGGCTATCATTATGGCGGAGAGAAATGGCCGTTCGGATGATTGGGTCATAAAACAGCACAAGCAACGACTAACTATATGGTTGAAGGACCAAAACATACCGCCTGGAGAAACCATAGACTCTATTACCATCAGTAGGTTGGCGGAGGGGCCATCGAGACAAGTTACATCTTGGAATACTTATGATATCAATGGGTACACGTACTATACCCACGCAAAGGATAGTAAATATGTGAACCAAAACAGCAGCGTTCGAATAGAGGCTCTCGATGGATTAGGGCGAAAGATCCAATACTTTGGCATCATTGAAGAGATATGGGAACTTGACTATGGAAGGGATATAACGGTGGCCCTGTTTCGATGCCGCTGGATCAAACAACACCAACTGAACGAGATCGGATTGAGAGTCCTGGACCTCGAGAATCTAGGCTACCAAGATGACCCTTGGGTGCTCGCTTCACGTGTCGCACAAGTTTTCTATATGTCTGACCCACAAAGTAACCCCCTGTCGATGTTTTACCACCGATAGCCTGCCACGGGGGTACCCGGGGCAGTATGTTCGGGCTTCGGCGTATGTCGAACTCGATGGTTAACGCAAGACACAGTCGATTTATCCTGGTTCAGGCCCTCGATCGTAGATCGAGTAATAACCTTACGTCTAGTCGGCGTTAGCCTTTGCGTTGGATTGATTGTCAAGTGTTGTGTTGTACAATGGTCGTGTGTCGTGTCCCAGGAGTCCTGCCCTCCTTTATATAGTCAGGAGGCCAGAGTCCTAGTCCGTTTACAATGAGATTTCCTAGTAGGATTACTTAATAGCTATACTACTAAGATTACATGGGGAGAGTCCTGGTTGGACTAGATAATCTCTCTCCCTTGCGGGGTATCCTGTGGGTCCCGCATCGACAAGCCCCCGAGCACTTCATGGTTGAGCTCCGAAAGTCTCGCTTTGCTTCTTCAAGTCTTGTTGAGTAGGAACAAAATGTCATCCGAGTACTTTCTGGAGTGAATCCTTGTAGCGCTTCTTGGGATCTTCGAGTGGTGAGTGCTTTTTGAAGAAAAAGTACATCCACCTGGTTGTAGCCCCCGAGCCTCTTGCTATTTGGAACAAGGAGCTGGAGGATCTTGTCTTGAAGTTGCTCTGATTGTTCGTTGAAGTTTTATGAAAAAAGAACTCGAATATGGCTCGTTCCGGGTTCTTTTTGTCGTAGTGTCTTGAAGTGATCTGCGTTGAGGAAGTCTTTTGGTGACGTGCGCTTTTTCGAAGAAAAAGGGCACTCACTGAGTGTAGCCCCCGAGCCTCTTGCTATTTGGAACAAAAAGTTGGAGGGTCTTGATTCTTGTCTTCAAAAAATTCTATGGCTATGTATCCTGCTTTCTCCGAGTTCTTCTCTTTTAGAAAAGAAGTCGGATGAAGAGTCTTGATGTGTTGTCGTCGTTGTAGTCTTGAGCTTCTTGTATTCTTGGTCCTTTGTCTTTGGTTCTGAGCTTCCGGGGGGTAGTCGAAATGAAAAGCCAAGCTCCCTAGCTTAGTGTTGATTAAGCTATGATGTTGGTCGAGGCCCCGAGCGTATATCCGTGTTGTTTTGTTCGTGAAGAACTCGGATGCGAGGTCTTAGCGTATTCTTTGATAGTCTGCTGTTGTCAGATGTAGTTGTATAGTGGTGGTTGAGTGTAAATGCCTTTTGTTCACGGGTTGTACTGTGCTGGTATATTCTTCCGAATATGCTCGTCTTCGAGTACTGCCTCTTCTCGCCTGAGTCGTCCATTATTGTGTCCTATCTTTTCACTGTGTCCTTTGTTAGGCTTATTTTGTTGGTACTCCTAGTCCATGTGCGCTGATCCTTTGGTCTATAAATACTGTCTCGGAGTGCTTGTTTTCATTCATTGGATACTCTGTTGAAGCCTTGGTGGTCATGAACATGGTAGTTTGTGAAGTAGAGCAGCCCCCGGGCATGTTTTGTAGTTTCTGTGTGTCTTGCCATAGCTGGAGGAAGTCTTGTGATAGGGATTAGAGGTAGGCTAATCCCGCGACAGCATTGTGCCAGGATGTACATGGTGGTAGTTGGAGGAAGTCTTGTGATGTGGGCTTCGTTCCTTCATCCGGCAGTTCTGGGTTGATCCTCGTCGCCTGTCTTGAGACCATCCAGTGCAGATCAACACCATATCCAGCATCACATCGGTCTTGGGTAGACAGATGTCCGCCGGCCTTCTCTGCTCCATGTTGCCCTGCCGTGCTGCCGATTTCCGCCTTGGATGCACTGCGTTCGTCCTTTGAAGAAAACAGTGTAGCTGATGGCGGTCTGTCCTTCCGAGTAGCAATTTGGGACACGTAGTCGTTCCAGAGCCTAGTCGTGTCCGTGTTCCTCTTTGCTACTTTGCTTTTCGTGGTGCCGAGTTCGTTGGGTCTTGTATGATTTGTAATCTTCTATTTTTGAAGTCACTTGTAATGTAACGAATCTTATCTTCTGAGTTGTCTTTGACTTTTCTGTTGTGATCCCTGTCGTTCATGAGACTACCGAGTTCTTTCTTACATAACCGGGTTCTTTTGTTCCTCGTGAGGTAGCCCCCCTTTTTTCTTCTTGGTTCAACGAGTTGTTCTTGTGGCTATCTGATAACCCTGTTGTGGTGCTACGCGGATAAGTCTGAAATCTGCCCGTTGGTTTGTACCGTTGTGTGGATTCATGCCCTCCGTCATTTTAGCTGCGTCGGTAAATGGACCGTTGCGTTCCCACGCTGTGCTTTAATGGGCCTTATGGGCCATTTGTATCACTGAGAAATCTATTTAAAGACCTTTTATCTTCCTTTCCCTTGTCACCCAGCTCTTGCCTTTAAATCCTAGTTCTCAGAAAACCGCCGCCGTCATTGTCGTTATCGCCCGAGCACCATCATTCTAGCTTCATCCTCCTTAGCGCCTTTGTTGCTTCCGCCAGTTCATGGGAAAGAAGAAGACCGCAAGCAAATCTCAAGCGACCTTCATGGACGAGGAGTCATCGCTGTCTTTGATTGAAAACCAGGAGTTCGTGGCCATGAGGGCAGCTCAGAAGGTTTGGCCGGCTCCAACAACCAGCGAAGACCAGCTGCGTGAGCTCGTTAGTGATGGCTTGATCCAAAGCAAAGTCATCGCTGAATGGAGAGTTCCGGGCGAGCATCGGGTTCTGGCCCCGGGTCCTGGTGAGATTGTCCTTTTTGTTTCTTTTGTCCGGGCTGGTCTTTGTCTTTCTGCTTCCGTCTTCCTTCATCAGTTTCTTGGGTATTTCGGGGTTAGTTTGAACCATCTAACCCCCAATGCCGTTCTCCATCTTTCTGTTTTTGTTCACCTTTGCGAAGCCTTCCTTGGGATCCCTCCTTCTCTATCTCTTTTTCGTTTTTTCTTTCACCTGAAACCTCAACCCCACCGCGAGGAAACCAGTGCCCTCGGCGGTTGCGGGATTCAGTTTCGCCAGGGTCTCAAAATCAAGTTTTTTTATTATGACCTGGTCGATTCTGTCAAGGATTGGCGCGCCGAGTGGTTTTACGCTGCCAATTTGATCCCTTCTCTTGTTGTTCACTCTGGATCTGGTCCTTTGGCGAATGACCGGTGGGACAAGAAGCTTGAGTCTCCTGCTGAGATTCAAGCGATCCAGCCACTCCTTGATAGGATTAGCATGCTGAAACAGCAGGGATTGACCGGCTTTGGTATTGTCTCAAGTTTTCTTCGTCGCCGGGTTCAGCCCTTGAAAGAGTGGGAACATCTCGGCTTTGAGTATTCTGGGGCTGAGGATCCTTCATGCATGGTCCCAGCTCTTGAGCTGACCGGTGAGGAGGTACTCGAGCGTCTCCAGAAGATGCTGAAAGGAGTGAGCGTCATTCCTCCTGCCGTCCCTGAGTACTTGGCCAACAACCCGCCCCCAGCTGTGAGTTGTCTATCCTTTTTCATTTGAGTTCTTTATGTACTCTTGCTGCGTCCGTTCTTGCTTAGCTTTTCCTTGTCCTAGTGTTTTGTCTTTTTTCACAGGAGCTTGGGCAGAACTTTGTTGATCCGATCCCCCTTGATGTTCTCCCTGCTATGGCGGAGACTGGGGATCGTCTAGCTGGTACTTCTGCAATTAGTAAGTCTCAAACTTTTACAGCCCTTCCTGGGGTTTCTTTCAGATTTGATGATGTATATGAAGAGTATGTTCCTCGTCTAGTCCCTTGCGGTCCTCGCAGTGTCCCAAAGAGGGGGCGAATGGACGGGTCTTCATCTGGCTTGCCTGTCTCCAAGAAGCCTCGCAAACCAAGTACTCCCTCAGGTACTCCAGTTGTTGCTAGCATGCTCTTAGGTGAGCACATTTAGTACTCTTTGTTCTTTTATTTTTCATGTTTCTCTCTTGAACCGAGTACTTTTCATCTCTTTTTCAGCAGGTGCTCTGGTTTCGCTGGCTGAGGAAGAAGAGGATGATGAAGTTCCCCTCATCATGCGGCAGTGAGTTGTTTTTCATATTCTTGTCGCATTGAATTTTTCCTCTTTGTTTTTAATTTTAGTCTTGAACTTTTTTGAAGTAATCGGAGGTCGGGTGTGAGTTCTTCCGAGGCTCTCGCGCCGACTTCTTCCGAAGCTCCGGGGTCGAGTTCTTTGGTTGCCTCTGCCCCGAGCTGTACTGCTCCTCCGGTGCGGAGTTCTTCCATGGCTCCAGCTCCGGCTTCTTCCGCGGCTCCATTGTCGGCTGTCCCGCTCCCGTTGCTGGGTGGCGGGGATGTCTTCGCCATCGTGGTTCCCCCTGCGAGGCCTTCTCTTGGCTTCGTAAAGAAAAAAGTAGTCGGGTGAGTAGATTCTTGCTTCATCTTTTTGGCTTTTATCTTCATTCCTCTGGTTCTTATTGGTGCTTCCTTTTGTCACTTTACAGTGTTTTGTCTTCTCTAATTTCTTCATCGACTTCTTCTCTGCCTCCCGCCGTGCCAACGAGTTCTGAGCCTCGAGACTCACAACATTCTGTTGATGAAGTTGCGGCGGGGGCTTCAGAGCTACCTGGCGGAGTCGCGGACTTGGTCGCTCCGGAGGTAACTGTGGTCGTCGCGCCGGGTTCTTCTGGGGGTTTGGCTCCGGCTTCCCTAGAGGTTGCTCTGGTCGCTCCTGCTTCGCCCCAGCCGGCTTCTCTTTCCCCTTCTTTTGCCTCCGGCGGCCCCTCCCTGTCCGATGACGTGGTACAACAGTTTGATGGCACTCATCGGTTATCGGAGCTGACCGCAGCCTGGGGGAGCTTGTCGACCCTCGCGACTTCTTTTGGTGAAAAGCTCCAGGTAAGTTTTACTGCCACTTGTCTTTTGCATGCTTGTCTTTCTTCTATCCTTACGCCTTGTTTCTCTTTGCCTCTTTCTGCTCAGTCTTTTTCTCGTGATCATTCTGGCTTCTTTTTCTCATCTGAAAATGAGAGGAAGTTGTCTTCGGAGGTGGACGCTCTGAAAGCCGATCTTGACCTTCTCCGGGTTGAGTTGGAGATGGAGCGTCAATTGCACCAAAAGGAGGAGAAAGCCCTTCGCGCCCGGGTAGTGGAGACGGAGAAACAGAGAGATGCTGTGGTGGAGTCTGCGAAGAATGAATGCAAAGGTGCCATGGGTTCTGCCTGTTTCTTCTTGTATTTTGACTTCTTTTTCCGTTGACTTGTTCTTTGGTGTTCTGTCTAGCTCTCCGAGTTGAGAAACAAAAGCTCTCGGAGAGTATTGATGAAATGAAGGCCCTTGTCCGTTCTAGTCATAATAGAGCTGAGGAGGTAAATACTCATGCTGAGGAAGAACTCGCCCTTGCTAGGCTAATTAGGCGTGGAGCTGACAGAGATCTTGTGCAGGCCCAAAAAACCATTGAAGGCTTGTCCGGGAAGCTGGCGACGGCTACCGAGAATTGGAATGCCATGTGGAAATCTTTTCGTTCGGTGGCCGATGTCCTTCGGACTCCAGCAGATGACGGGCAATCTTGGGCGCAGTTCATTCCCCGGATTCCGACTCGTTTCCAAGAGTTCGTGAAGAGGTGTGCCCAAGTATGTACCAAGAATGTGCTGGCCCAGGTCCGGGTCCTTGCTCCAGAAGCGCCTCTCTCCAAGATAGCAGAAGAAGCTGAAAGCCAAGAATATCTTGACGCCATTGAAAGGATGGAGCCCGAGGTTGAAGATCTAGCCAGTAGGGTTGTAGATAGTCTAAATATTGATATTTCCCTTTCTGATGACAACGCCTGACTCGACTGAGCGTCCTCTTGTAATATTACACTTCCTTTTAAATGAAGATTCTTTATCTTTGTCGATGTATTCTTTGCCTGGGTGTGGTTGAAGTTACTTGACTTGCTGAGTACCTTGTCTTGTTCCCGTCTCTGCTCCGTAAGACAACTCTGTGCGTTATTCTGACGAAGCCCCTCGATTTGTCGAGTACTTTTCTTTTCTTCTTTCCTTTGTGATTCGTCGAGTGCTTTGTCCGTGCTATGACTCGGCATCCGAGTGCTTTCTTGAGTGGCGCTTATGTTTTCCTGAGGAAAAAGTGGTCCTATCTGGTCCGAGTGCTTTCTTGAGTGGCGCTTGTGCTTTCCTGAGGAAAAAGTGGTCCTATCTGGTTGTAGCACCCGAGCCTCTTGCTTTTCAGAACGAAGTGCTGGAGGGTCTTTTGAAGTTTGAAATTTCGATCGACTCAGCCAATTTGCTTTTTGATTCGGGTGTTAGCTTTTAGCTACCCTCATCGGCGGGCTCAAGCGTCTTTTCAGCTATTTTGCTCTCGGCCGGAATGCTCAGGCATGTTTTCAGCCATTTTGCTTTTTGTTTCGGGTGTTAGCTTTTAGCTACCCTCATCGGTGGGCTTAAGCGTCTTTTCAGCTATTTTGCTCTCGGCCGGAATGCTCAGGCATGTTTTCAGCCATTTTGCTTTTTGTTTCGGGTGTTAGCTTTTAGCTACCCTCATCGGCGGGCTCAAGCGTTTTTTCAGCTATTTTGCTCTCGGCCGGAATGCTCAGGCATGTTTTCAGCCATTTTGCTTTTTGTTTCGGGTGTTAGCTTTTAGCTACCCTCATCGGCGGGCTCAAGCGTCTTTTCAGCTATTTTGCTCTCGGCCGGAGTGCTCAGGCATGTTTTCAGCCATTTCGCTTTTTGTTTCGGGTGTTAGCTTTTAGCTACGCTCATCGGCGGGCTCAAGCGTCTTTTTAGCTATTTTGCTCTCGACCGGAACGCACAGGCATGTTTTCAGCCATTTTGCTTTTTGTTTCGGGTGTTAGCTTTTAGCTACCCTCATCGGCGGGCTCAAGCGTCTTTTCAGCTATTTTGCTCTCGGCCATAATGCTCAGGCATATTTTCAGCCATTTTGCTTTTTCGTGAAAACAACTCGTTGGAGTTCATGACAAGACATGCTGTGGATGAATATCATCTTTATTGATCATGAGTATAAACTAATACATATGTTGTTGGAGAGTATTGTCTTTCGTTGATTGTAGGTCCGTTGTGGCTTGCATATCTGTTTTTTCTTGAGTTGTTTTACGCGTAGAATCTTCTTAGCTGGCTGATGTGCCATGTATTGCTGACTTCTTTTTCATCTTCGGTCATCAACTTGTATGTGCCTGGTCCGGTGACTTTTGTGACAATGAACGGGCCTTCCCATGGACTGAGTAGCTTATGTCGTCCATCAGTCTTTTGTATCCTTCTTAGTACTAAGTCTCCAACTTGTAGTGATCGTGGTTGGGTACTCTTGTTGTAGTGCCGTCTTAAGCCTTGTAGGTATCTGGCTGATTGGAGGGTAGCGTTTATTCTGACTTCTTCTGAGCTGTCGAGTTCTAATCTTCTTGTGTGTTCTGCTTCTCCTTCATCATACTGTTCTATTTTTGGGGAAGTCCAGATCAAGTCGGCGGGTAGTACGGCCTCTGACCCGTAAACTAGGAAGAAGGGTGAGTGGCCTGTTGCTCTGCTTATTTGAGTTCGTAGCCCCCATACTACTTTCGGTAATTCTTCAATCCATTTGGACCCATAGTCCACTAGTTCTTCGTATAACCTTGGTTTTAATCCGGCTAGTATGAGTCCGTTAGCCCTTTCTACTTGTCCGTTGGCTTCTGGATGTGCAACGGATGCATAGTCTATACTGAAACCACAGTCTTGTGCCTAGCTCTTGAATTCCGTAGCCGTGAAGGGGGAGCCTAGATCTGTGATGATTCGATTGGGCATGCCGAAGCGGTGCATAATGTCTTGGATGAACTCAACTGCTTTGGTTGCGCTGTACTTCGCGAGTGGTTTGTATTCAATCCACTTGGTGAATTTGTCGATTGCTACGAAGATGTACTCGAAACCGCCTTTTGCTTTTTTCAAGGGTCCTACTTGATCTAGCCCCCCAGCAGGAAAAAGGCCAAGCGGGTGGGATGCAGATAAGATTGTGAGCTGGTATATGGGCTTGTCTTGCAAACATTTGGCAACCTTTGCATTTTCTGACAAGCTCTTCGGCGTCTTTCAAAGCGGTTGGCCAGTAGAATCCGGTGTGAAATGCTTTGCCAACCAGTGTCCTTGAGGCGGCATGATTTCCACAGCAACCTGAGTGTATTTCATTTAGGATTTCTTTGCCTTCTTCAAATGAGACACATTTTAGTAATACTCCTGATGATGCTGCTCTTCTGTAGAGTTTATTCCCTACTAAAATGTAGTTTTTGCTTCTGCGAACAACTTGTGTGGCCTCTGCTTTATCTGCCGGCAGTTTATTTTCTTTGATATATTCAATGAAATCTTGGGTCCATGAAGTATTGATTGTCAAGATCTGAATGCTTTTAGCCTGAATTTCATATGTTGTTTCACCGGGTTGTTTGATAGAGGGAACTGATAGCTCTTCTATGAATACGCCGGGTGGAACCTTTGCTCTGTCTGATCCGAGCTTGGCAAGGACATCTGCTGCAATGTTAGAATCGCGTAGGACGTGTAAAATTTCTAATCCTTGGAAGTGTTTTTCAAGTTTCCGTATTTCAGCACAATAAGCACCCATGTTTTCTTTGGTGCAGTCCCAATCTTTGTTGACTTGGTTGATGACCACTGCTAAATCGCCGTATACGAGTAATCTTTTTATTCCGAGGGTAATCACGACTCGTAGCCCATGGATGAGGGCTTCGTATTCTGCTTCGTTATTTGTAGCTTGCCATAATATCTGAAGGACGTACTTGAGTTGTTTTCCTTCTGGGGAAATGAGGAGAACGCCTGCACCGGCCCCGCCTAGTTTGAGTGATCCATCAAAGTACATTTTCCAGTGGTCGAGGATTGTATCTGATAAGGGCTGTTGAATCTCCGTCCATTCGGCCACAAAATCGGCGAGGGCTTGAGATTTGATTGCTTTCCGTGGGGTGAAATTGATATCAAGAGCTCCAATTTCAACTGCCCATTTGGATATGCGCCCTGTGGCGTCTTTATTGTGTAGGATGTCTCCGAGTGGAAAATCTGTCACTACGGTAATCTTGTGGCTTTCGAAATAGTGGTGAAGCTTCCATGAGGTAATGAGTAGAGCGTAGAGTAGTTTTTGTACGTGTGGGTACCGGATTTTGGATTCTAACAGTACTTCGCTGATGTAGTATACTGGACGTTGCACTTTATACACGCGCCCTTGTTCTTCTCTTTCTATGACTATTGCTGTACTGATTACGGTGGGAGTTGCCGCGATATATAGCATCATATCTTCATCTTTCTTTGGAGGTGTCAGGATGGGCGATGAAGTGAGGTATTCTTTAAGTTTTTTGAAAGCTTCGTCGGCTTCTATTGTCCACTCGAACTTGTCTGTCTTCTTTAGTAGTTTAAAGAAAGGTAACCCCTTTTCGCCGAGTCTTGATATGAAACGGTTGAGGGCCACCATGCATCCTGTTAGTTTCTGCACATCTTTGACACTCCTAGGTGGGCCCATTTCTGTTATAGCTCGAATTTGCTTGGTGCTGGCTTCGATCCCGCGCTGACTAACCAAAAATCCGAGTAGTTGTCCTGAGGGAACTCCAAATACACATTTATTTGGGTTCAATTTCCATCTCCATTTCTTCAAGTTTTCGAAGGTTTGCTTTAAATCTTCAATTAGAGTGTCTGGGTTCTTTGTTTTCACCACCACATCGTCCACGTATGCTTCCACATTTTCACCTATTTGATTCCCAAGGCAAGTCTGGATAGCTCTTTGGTACGTGGCGCCGGCGTTCTTTAGTCCAAACGACATGGTCTTGTAGCAGTAGGCGCCAAACGGGGTGATGAAAGATGTCTTGCTCTGGTCTTCTTCTTTTAGTGCGATCTGGTGATACCCTGAATAGCAATCGAGAAAAGATAATAACACAGATCCTGCTGTTGAGTCAACTATCTGGTCAATGCGTGGTAGCCCGAACGGATCTTTTGGGCAATGTTTGTTGAGATCTGTGTAATCGACGCACATACGCCACTCGTCCGTGTTTTTCTTCTGTACAAGGACCGGGTTGGCTAGCCAATCTAGATGAAGGATTTCCTTGATGAATCCGGCTGCCATCAGTTTTGTTATTTCTTTTTTAATTGCTGCCTTCTTGTCGGGTGAGAATCGTCGTAACCGTTGTTTTACAGGTTTGGAGCCTTCGTTAACATCAATTCTATGCTCAGCCAACTCCCTTGGGACTCCTGGCATGTCGGCTGGCTTCCAGGCGAAGATATCTTTGTTGTCCTGAAGAAAGTTGGTGAGCGCGAGTTCCTATTTTGCCGAGAGGTGAGCACTGATAGTTGCTGTCTTGGAGGTGTCGCCTGTGCCTAAGTCGATTTGCTTGACGTCGGCTTCTTTTGGTGGTGCGATGATACTGGGTTTTTAGCCGGTATTTCTAATTCTTCTTGGCTTGTTTCTACAGCGATTGCGGCTATTTCTTTTCTTCCATTGTCAGCTTGTGCTTTAGCTGCAATTTGGATCGCCTGAACGTCGTAGTCAAAAGCGCGCTTTAAATCGCTTCGAAGAGAAAGGATACCGTGGGGTCCTAGCATCTTAAGCAGTAAGTACGGATAATGTGGTATTGCCATGAATTTGGCCAGTGCTGGACGTCCTAGGATTGCATGATATGATGAATCGAAGTCGGCGACTTCGAATTTGATAAACTCTGTTCGGTAGTTTGAAGGAGTTCCAAAGGTAACAGGTAAAGTAATTTGTCTGAGTGGCATGGCTACTTTGCCGGGTACTATTCTGTAAAAAGGTGTGCTTGTTGGTGTAATCATCCCGGCGAGTTGTAGTCCCATTTTCCTTAGAGTTTCTGAAAAGATGATGTTAAGCCCAGCTCCTCCATCGATTAGTACTTTGGTGACGGTCATACCAGCTATAGTCGGATCCAGAACCAATGGATAATGGCCTGTGTTTCCCACGCTAGTCCATTGGTCTTCTCTGGTGAATTGGATAGGATACTGTGACCAATTGAGGTATCTTGGTGTAGCCGGTTCTGCGGTCATAATGGTCCACAGTGCTAGTTTTTCTTGATGTTTGCTTCTGCAATCCGGAGCCCCTAAGAAAATCACTACTACCGTTCCCCTAGGTTTTTGGAATCCTTTGTCCTCGTGGTTGTCTTCTTCTCTTTTCTGATTGTCCTCTTTAGTGTCTTCCTTACTATCTTTTCTTGTGTATCGATCTTTGAAAGTATAGCAATTTCTGATGGTGTGCCTCCCACTAGGGTGTAATGGGCAACGTATGTTTTCAATGTCATCATATCTTCTGGGTTTGGTAAACTTCTTTGATTTGTCGGCCATTGCCACAGTATTGTCTGGTCTACATTTTCTTTCTTGATGTCTGCTGTTTCGATGATTTTGCTTGTCCGAGTTGTCCTGGTTGTTTCTGTCCGGGAACCTTTCTCGTGTTTTTTCTTCTGCAGTAATCATCTTTTCTACTATTCGTCTGAATTCTTCATTGTTTCTCGGATTTTCTTTGCAGAAGTCTTGAAATTACCACCTAGCCATGATTCCGTGAGAGAAAGCTTCAATTACTTCTCGTTCGGTTATGTCATGCACTTGAGCTCGTAGTTCGCCGAATCGTCGATAGTAATTTCTGAGACTTTCACCTCCCTTTTGCTTGAGTCCTTTTAATTCTGCATGGGTGATTGGATGTGTAATGATTCCTGCAAAATTCTCACAAAAAGTTCTTTGCAAATCCTCCCAATTTCTGATAGATCCTGGGTTCAGTTTGTCGAACCATTGGAGAGGCATGGCTTCCAGTGCCATGGGAAAGAACAGGGTTTTGATATCATCGTCTCCTCCAGCTAGTTCAATTGATTGTGAATATATTCTGAGCCATTGCCTTGGTTCAGTTTTGCCATCATACTTGGAGTGGTTAGACGGTTTGAATTTGTGAGGTAATCGTACCAATGCAAGCCTATTCGCGAAATAGGGGAATCTGTCGTGCGTCTTGGTTTCTTTGAATTCGGATTCAGCACCTTCTTCTGGCCAACTGTCGTTCTGACGGGAATAATCTTGCGAGATTGTCTGGGTAGGTACCCTACTCCTAGTCTTCTTTGGTTGTTCAAATCGGTGGCCTTGATTATGTTCCTTCCTACTTCCTTCGTCATGGCTTCCACCCGGCCCAAGTCTTTCGAAAGCAGATTTCCTTTGATTTTGATCTTCTTGCCTGTGGGTTGTTGATCTGGCGGGTAGTCTTGATCGAGCTCTCTCTTCATGCATTTTCGGGATCGTCGGTCGGAGCAAGTCCTGGAGCTGTTCATACTTCTCACTGGGATGTGAAGTTTTTCCGAGTTCTTCTAATGCTTCTCGAATCTTATCATAAGGTGTATTCGCTGTGCGTCTCCCCTTGACTTCTCGTTGCGATTTTCTTTTGTCGTACTCTGCCAATTCTGACTCGTATCTGATCCAAGCTTCCCTGCACTGCCTAGCATGGTGTTGACGCCCTTGCTTCAACTTGTTTTTTCTTTCTCTAGCTTGTTTCTGACTATCTGTTTCTCTGTCGTAGCCTTGGGCAAAAGGTGATATGTTGGATTCTGATTCATCTGATGATCTGACATCGGGTACTTCTGGGGGATTTAATGGTGACCGCGGTCGTCGAACCATGAGCACTTCTTGCGCATGAGTCGTTCTGTTATTGGCGTTAGTTTTCATGCTGTCGGAGTTGCTAATAACTTTAGTGGATGCCTCAGTGTCGTAGATCGAGTCTCCTTCTTGGTAGGGTAGAATTGCTGTCGTTGTCGTGCCGACTAGTTGGGTACCGCTGTCCTCAGGAACAGAACCTGGCTAGTGGATGATGCAGTCTTGGGATGTTATTGTTAGCACGAGACCCTCTTGAGCTCCTGTCAGTGGTATCCCGCATCTTGGATTGAAAGATCTTTCGAACTGTCCCTGATAGGATTTTGCCATGTTGTCGAGCCCAAATGGAAAAGAACTCGACTTCTTGGAAGAACTCTGAGGGTAATCTGAGTTGTTTTGGGTTGTGCTCTGGAATCTTGCCAAAAAAGAACTCAGTTTTTTGAAAGCACTCGGATAAAACTTCGCCTTGATGTTTGAATTCGAATCGGATATGAGTGGCCATGAAATCTGATTTAAATCGGATACTGTGAGCTGTGCGAATCTTCTGGTGAGCTGATCTGTTGTAGTTGGTGAAATATGAAATTCTTTATGATGATCTGGATCTTTGAGGAGATGGCCCTGAAGCTTGCCGTTGTTGTCCGCCTCGCAGATCCACGAGCCGAAGATGAAAGTTGATCCCGTCGGGAAAATTATGTTGTCGAGGTCCATCGAGTTCTCGGATGCAAAGTCGCCGAAATCCCCTACCTGGCGCGCCAGCTGTCGATGTTTTACCACCGATAGCCTACCACGGGGGTACCCGGGGCAGTATGTTCGGGCTTCGGCGTATGCCAAACTCGATGGTTAACGCAAGATACAGTCAATTTATCCTGGTTCAGGCCCTCGATCGTAGATCGAGTAATAACCTTACGTCTAGTCGGCGTTAGCCTTTGCGTTAGATTGATTGTCAAGTGTTGTGTTGTACAATGATCGTGTGTCGTGTCCCAGGAGTCCTGCCCTCCTTTATATAGTCAGGAGGCCAGAGTCCTAGTCCGTTTACAATGAGATTTCCTAGTAGGATTACTTAATAGCTATACTACTAAGATTACATGGGGAGAGTCCTGGTTGGACTAGATATTCTCTCTCCCTTGCGGGGTATCCTGTGGGTCCCGCATCGACCCCCCCCCCCCGAAGAAGAAGACAAAGCACGTGGTTGCCTCCGGGAAACAACACATTATTAGAGTTGATGGCGTGGACGATGTTGAAGCTTACAATAACTATGATGAGATGCCGTTATTCACAGACTTTCCTAAGAAGATCAGTGTTGTGGAAAAGAACATCCCCAAATATATAATGCCATGGGAACGAAAAGGTGTTAATGGGAAAGTCGTTACAGCGGGCTAGCTAGTTGTGTGTGTTTGTAAGGCTTCATTTATGCATGCGTGTGAGACTATATATTTGTGTACGTGTGTAAGACTACATATTTTTGTATGTGTGTGATACTACATTTTATGCATGTGTGTGAGACTACCCTTTGCAACATCCAGATGACTCTATTTGAACATCCACTCTATTGCAACATCCAGAAGTCATTTAGAGTTCATAATGAGACACTAATTTGACCAAATTTGACTTGGTCAAACTTGCTCAAATGAGACACTAAATGACCTCAGATGAAAAAACTCTAAATAATAAGGTTGTTCATCTCATCAAGATCTACAATCCTTACATAGCTTATTTTCCCATTTGAGAAAGTTTTATCAAACACTAGTCACAAATTCTTGAATCTCATATAGACTTTCTGAAACTATGTCACACACTTGTGAAATTTGATCTACATTTTGTTCAAACTTTCTCAAATGAAAAAATGGACTATATAAGTATTGTAGATCTTGATGAGATGAACAAACTTGGTATTCAAAACTTTTCAATTTGAGATAACCTAGGGTTCCGAAAACTAGTTTGTAGGCGTCGAAATTTAAAAATCACAAATTTGAACCGTCCAAACTTTCTCAAATGGAAAGTTGACCAAAACAACAATTGTATATCTTGCTGAGATGATCAAACTTGGTATTCAAAACTTTTCAATTTGAAGTTATTTAGAGTTCATAATACTAGAGTCAAAGTGTTGTTTTTTCATATGACCAAATTTGACTTGGTCAAACTTGCTCAAATGAGACACTAAATGACCTCAGATGAAAAAACTATGAATAACAAGGTTGTTCATCTCATCAAAATCTACAATCCTTACATAGCTTATTTTCCCATTTGAGAAAGTTTTATCAAACACTAGTTATAAATTCTTGAATCTCATATAGACTTTCTGAAACTATGTCACACACTTGTGAAATTTGATCTACATTTTATTCAAACTTTCTCAAATGAAAAAATGGACTATATAAGGATTGTAGATCTTGATGAGATGAACAAACTTGGTATTCAAAACTTTTCAATTTGAGATAACCTAGGGTTCCGAAAACTAGTTTGTAGGCGTTGAAATTTAAAAATCACAAATTTGAACCATCCAAACTTTCTCAAATAGAAAGTTGACCAAAACAACAATTGTAGATCTTGCTGAGATGATCAAACTTGGTATTCAAAACTTTTCAATTTGAAGTTATTTAGAGTTCATAATACTAGAGTCAAAGTGTTGTTTTTTCATTTGACCAAATTTGACTTGGTCAAACTTGCTCAAATGAGACACTAAATGACCTCAGATGAAAAAACTCTGAATAACAAGGTTGTTCATCTCATCAAGATCTACAATCCTTACATAGCTTATTTTCTCATTTGAGAAAGTTTTATCAAACACTAGTCACAAATTCTTAAATCTCATATAGACTTTCTGAAACTATGTCACACACTTGTAAAATTTGACCTACATTTTGTTCAAACTTTCTCAAATGAAAAAATGGACTATATAAGGATTACAGATCTTGATGAGATGAACAAACTTGGTATTCAAAACTTTTCAATTTGAGATAACCTAGGGTTCCGAAAACTAGTTTGTAGGCGTCGAAATTTAAAAATCACAAATTTGAACCGTCCAAACTTTCTCAAATGGAAAGTTGACCAAAACAACAATTGTAGATCTTGCTGAGATGATCAAACTTGGTATTCAAAACTTTTCAATTTGAAGTTATTTAGAGTTCATAATACTAGAATCAAAGTGTTGTTTTTTCATTTGACCAAATTTGACTTGGTCAAACTTGCTCAAATGAGACACTAAATGACCTCAGATGAAAAAACTCTGAATAACAAGGTTGTTCATCTCATCAAGATCTATAATACTTATATAGTCCATTTTTTCATTTGAGAAAGTTTAAACAAAATGTAGAATTTATAATTGTGTTTTTATGATATAAAAAGTATAGAATTTATAATTTAAAAAAATATTTGTAGGGGCGGTTGGATCAGGAACCGCCCCTAAAAATGTATTTGTAGGGGCGGCTGGATTAGGAACCGCCCCTACAAATGACACCTAGTATAAATTGGAGGGTAGCGCACGGGAGTCATCGTCTGGGCACTGTCTTCTTCCTCCGACGCCGTCAGGCTGCCTAGGGTTTCCACCGCTGCCCACGCTGCCGGCCCCGCCGCCGGTCCCACGCCCGCCCACACCAGCCCTCGGTGCTCGGCGTCCCACCCCCGGCCCCTAGCGCCCGCCCCCGCATGCCAACGACGCAGGCTCCCGGCGCCCCGCGCCTGATGAGGACATCGCCACGCTGGACACACCGACGCCATGGTCTTCCCCAAGTTCCAATTCGTTCCCAACTCAGCTGCCATGTCGCCCTCGGATTCAGCAGACATGTCGTCACTGTTTCGGTCATAACTTCCTCATACGACATCGAAACGGGCCATTCTTGGATGCGTTGGAAAGGGGACGACGAGAGCGTCGTTTTGGATCTAGTCCCAGCTCCAGAAGGTCCATGGATCATTCTGTGTGACCACGGCAAGGTGCTGCGTCACCTATTTGGGCCAACTTGGCCATGTATCGTGTCGGGCCTTAAGCCTAAGTTATGGGCACCCAACCCCTGGCCGTCCCCAACCCTAGGTCGAGTCTTAGACTATAAACACAGCCGCTGCTGCTGCTACACAATTGGGTTTTGTTTAGAGTTTAGTTTTCCATCGAGAAACTGAATTGTTCATTGTAACTGTGGTGACAAATCCTTTTACAGTGATCCAGGGCCCCCGTTCTTGATCTCCTCCACTGTGTCGATTAGTCCTTTGGAACCGAGTTCTTGAATCCTTTATTGATATTCGCGTCATTCATATTTGCAATTTCAGATTGCGTGTTTTACCTTCTTGCTTGTGCTCTTCGATTCGCTTGTAGGAAAAGCCTTCTTGGCGAGGTCAATCAAGTTGTGCTTGGTTGATAACCAACGGAGCAGTGGTGTAACGGTTGCAGGGTTCGAATCGTGTCTGATTTGAAGCCGAATCGCCAACGTCGAGATCTCCACAAATCAAACTTACCGGCTACCTCTCGGAAGATCAGGCCTGTACTCATCAATTGGTATCAGAGATTTCAGGTTTACCGCGAGGTATAATCTCATTTGCCTTAGATTCATATTGTTCATTACCTAGAGTCCACAAAAAGCCCAAAAATATTTCAATTTCCGCTGTCCTATCGCCCTTTGTGCCTTTGCAATTTCGTTTCAGATTCGTGTTGTTGAGTTTGTGTCCGTGGTCGAGTCTTGTTGCTGGTTTAGGATTGTGTTCGTGGTCGTAGTTCAATCGCCCGTTGCTGTGATTTTGTTTTCCGCCGCTATCCCATCCACCGTTCCCAAACAACAAGTCGAAGCCACCACATTACTTGACTTGCCCCGCTAGCCGCCTTGTGTAACTTCTCGCCGTCGCGCAAACCCTAGATAGGTTGCCAGCCGCTCTTATTTTGCCTGCATCACAGCCATCCTTACATCATCAGGTGAATACCTACTGTTGTGATCGGTGTTAGAGTTTAGGGATGCTTTGCCCTAACTGCCGCCGCCGTGTTGTGCCTCCCAGAAAACATACCTTGAGATACCTTTGGTAAAACAGGCATAACTTTTCGCTCGTTTATCAGAAAAATCTGAAATTTTTTTCAGCAGCTTCTTAACACCATTTGGACCCAACCCAAACTCGGCTTCGCCCTGTTTGGTTTCATCAGAATTGCCAAAAAAATTCAGGAAAATATAGAAAAAAATTTGTCAAAGTTTTTGCACGCTTTTCAGAGAACATGTTGAATTTCTGTAGACCACATCCCACCTCAGTTGTAGGTGCCAATTTTTGTGGTTGCATCTTTTGTGATCCTTGTTCAGAGAAAAGTATAAAAAAAATAGTAAAAAAATGTTGTTTCCTACTAGTGCCTTTTGGAAAAATCCGGGAAAAAATCAGGAAAAAGGAGAAATCCGGGTTATTTGCTTGTTCTGTGAGTTCTTTCGATCGTCCTTTGTTTTCACCTTGTTGCGCTACGTTTTGACACGTCTTAGCCAGCACCTGTGATTTGTACTTTGAATCCAGATTGAACAATCGCTACTCTGCACTCGTTAATTGCTAATCCTTGCTGTCATATTGTGTGTCTACCCATAGCTCCACATATTCTTCTGTCAGCACAGGTTCATCTTGCAACTGTTACCCACGCTCAACAACAGATTGCTTCACCACTTTGGTTTTACTCCTGTTTGGCGTTGGTAAGAATACAGGCAAGACGGTGGTAAGCCGCTTGTGATTTTGCATTCCACTTTCACCACCATCACCACCACTTGTTTCCTTTTAGTTGATAGGGATAATACTTTGGTATTGTCTTTTTCTATCTTCTAACCATGGTAGGAACTCCAACGGACTTCAATGAGTGCGTGTCCAAGGGCGAGCTTGCAACGTTCATGACTGAACAACGCAATCTTATGACCGAGCTGACGCGCAACGTGAACAATCTGGTCACCCGCATTGAACAGCTTGAGTAACGCCCTCCACCTTATCATGCTGATGATGAAGATGCGGATGCTTTTGGTGATGAAGATGCGTATGCTGACGGTGGTGCCCGTCGCCACCTCAACTTCAATCGTCGTGGTATGGCAGGTAATAATCATGGTAATAATGATCCTTTTGCTAAAATTAAATTTAGTCTATCACCTTTTGCTGGTAATGTTGATCCAGAGGCATATTTAGATTGGGAGCTTGCTGTTCAACAAAAATTTGATTCTCATAATGTTCCTGCTGAGCATAGAGTTAGACTTGCTACTAGTGAGTTTACTAATTTTGCTTTGTTCTGGTGGAGTAATCTTTGTAATGCCAATAATGCTGCTGCTATGCCTCAAACTTGGAATGTTTTAAAGCAACGTATGAAATCTCGTTTTGTTCCTCCTTATTACCAACATGATTTACGTTTGAAACTACAAACTTTAAAACAAGGTGATAAAGGACTAGAAGCATACTATCAAGAATTGCTTATTGGTTTAGCACGTTGTGGTATAAATGAAGATGATGATGATGCTAGTGCTAGATTTTTTGGTGGTTTAAACCATGATATACAGAACATACTTGATTACAAAGAATGGCGCAATTTTTCCCAATTGTATCATCTTGCTATTAAGGCCGAACGAGAAGTACAGGGACGCAAACAACACCAGCCTTTTAGGTCTAACAATGGGAGGAATTTTCAGCAGCGTTCCAAGCCAGAGACGCCCAAGCTTCCTGTTGCACCACAGCCATCTACACCTCCATTTTCTTCCGGGGTAAGTAAATTGTCTAATGTGCAGTTTCCACAACTGAAGAAAGGTGGCACTCCGGGTGCTTCTACTAGCTCCTCCTCATCCAGCTCTAAAATCATTTGCCACCGATGCAAAGGCATGGGACATGTCATGAAGGAATGCCCCAGTCGTCGCGCTTTCATTGCTACCGAGGATGGATATGTAAGTGCTAGTGATGTTGAAGATGATTTAGCCCTTGCTGCTAACATTGATGCAGATCCCATCGAGGGCGATCAAGACAAGGAGGCCATCACCATTGACTCCGTGGCTGCTGCCGCAGACTACCCTAGCCTTCTTGTGCAGCGTGTGTTGAGTACACGTTTGGGTCATGAAGAAGAGATGAAGATCCAATGCCACAATTTGTTCCACATGTATCTCATTGTGCAGGGTTGTCGTGTTCTCACTATCATTGATAGCGGGAGTTGCAACAACTTGGTGAGTTCAGATTTGGTTGACAAGTTTGGCTTGACTACACGACAACATTCGTATCCATATAAACTTCAATGGTTCAATAATAGTGGTAAGACTAAGGTAACTAAATCAGCACGCATTAGCTTTTTCATAGGCTCTTATCATGATACTGCTGATTTTGATGTTGTCCCTATGCAAGCTTGTTCCATTTTGTTAGGTCACCCATGCGAATTTGATAATGATGCTTTACACCATGGTAGAACTAATACATACACTATCATACATAAGGACAAGAAAATTACATTGCTGCCTTTGTCTCCTACGGATATTATTAATCATGCTAATGAGATAAAAAATAAACATCCAACAGACATTGCTAAAAATAATGGGATTAAGTTAAAAGGAGGTGCTTTTCTTGCTACAACTCCTGCTACTGCTGAGTTATGTGATAATCCTGATGCACCATGTTATACTATGTTTTGTCAACCTTTTATGTCTGGTGCATTGCCTGCTGTCACTAACCTTTTGCAGGAGTTCGCTGATGATGGGATGGAGTCGAGGACGACTCCAATTCTACAAGGAGGGGATGATGAGGACATGGCCAAGATGGAGTCAAGGATGACTCCAATTCGAGAAGGGGAGGATGATGAGGACATCACCACGCTGGACACACCGACGCCATGGTCTTCCCCAAGTTCCAATTTGTTCCCAACTCAGCTGCCACGTCGCTCTCGGATTCAGCAGACACGTCGTCACTGTTTCGGTCATAACTTCCTCATACGACATCGAAACGGGCCGTTCTTGGATGCGTTGGAAAGGGGACGATGACGCCGTCGTTTTGGATCTGGTCCCAGCTCCAGAAGGTCCGTGGATCATTCTGTGTGACCATGGCAAGGTGCTGCGTCACCTATTTGGGCCAACTTGGCCATGTATCGTGTCGGGCCTTAAGCCCAAGTTGTGGGCGCCCAACCCCTGGCCGTCCCCAACCCTAGGTCGAGTCTTAGACTATAAACACAGCCACCACCGCTGCTACACAATTGGGTTTTGTTTAGAGTTTAGTTTTCCATTGAGAAACTAAATCGTTCATTGTAACTGTGGTGACAAATCCTTTTACAGTGATCCAGGGCCCCCGTTCTTGATCTCCTCCACTGTGTCGATTAGTCCTTTGGAACCGAGTTCTTGAATCCTTTATTGATATTCGCGTCATTCATATTTGCAATTTCAGATTGCGTGTTTTACCTTCTTGCTGCTTGTGCTCTTCGATTCGCTTGCAGGAAAAGCCTTCTTGGCGAGGTCAATCAAGTTGTGCTTGGTTGATAACCAACGGAGCAGTGGTGTAACGGTTGCAGGGTTTGAATCGTGTCTGATTCGAAGCCGGATCGCCAACGTCGAGATCTCCACAAATCGAACTTACCGGCTACCTCTCGGAAGATCGGGCCTGTACTCATCAGCGCCCGGCCCCCAACGTCCTGCCCCCGCACACCGACGACGCAGGCTCTCGGCGCCCCGCGCCCGACCCCCACACGCCGACGACGCTGGCTCTAGCGCCCGCCTCCCGCACCGCCCTTGGGCCCCACGTGCCGCACGGGCGAGCTCAACCCCGCCTGCCACAAGCCGCGCAGGTGATCTCCGCCCCTGCCTCCGCCTGGTGATTCTTGCTAGCTTTGCCTTGCGAGTCTGCTCAATAGCTTGTGTGTTAATCTAGTAGAACTGCTCGGTCATCAAGCTGTTAGATCTGGTTTGATGCAACTTCACTCAAGGCTATGGTGAAAATGATTCGTGAAAACCATGAAGCTGTTTGATCTTGCATGATCTGTTCTTAGTAATTTTGCCTGCTAGATGTCATTCTGAAGTAGGCTGGCTTGTTCTTGAGGTTGCCATACATCTGTTGAGCATTTCCTCCATTTTGTGCCAGTTGTTAACTCTTTATGCTGTACATCATGATTTAACCTGCACTCTTTCTGTTCTGGTAAAAGGGTTAAGGTTCCAAGGGGTTATTGTTGTGCTAGAAATTTCTGCCGCTGTGTATGCTAGATATGTATCTATTAAAGGTTTCTCTTCCGCAATACACAAAACTAAACCATGATATTATTAGGACATTTGCTACTGACATCTAGCTAGGAACTATTTTTTTTTTCAAAGAACTGCTTGTCGCTGTTATGGCAACATTGATTGTTTTATTGCTTGGGATGTTGCATGCCAACATTTTTAGTTACCTAAACTGCAGCTATCCACTATCTTAAAATGTCTGTTGTTCAATGAAAGTTGAATCTGTCCTTGTAACTATGAGCTAGCTGCTGCTATTGGCTCATTTCTGCTAGTGGTACCTAGTAGTTGATGGTCTGAATGATCATTTGGTGTTTAGGTCACCATTCAACAACCATGTTTTTCCTTTTTCTTCCACTAGCAACTCTATGAAAATATTTGGTGTTTAGGTCACCATTCAACAACCATGTTTCATAGGATCTGTTATACCAATATAGCTCTTCTTGTTTAAGAAGTCTAAGATTTTCACTGATAATCCAGGTTTTCCTTTGCCACTGGTCTGTAGAAAGAGAGTTTGTTTCCTCTAAATTTTCAAGAGTAATCAATTCTTCTTGAAGTTCTTTCCTAAGCTTTCTAAGTTCCCCCTGAAGATTGAGCCCCCACCCTTTAAACTATTGCTTCATCAGTTTAAATGACCTGTCTTTAAGAGTACTAAAATGCATAAAAGAACATTTGATTTGTGTGCTTAAAAAATTCCTGCTGGTATAGTTTTGGTTAGAAAAATGTTTTCATGCTTTAAATGACCTTTTATGTGAACCTAGATAATATAAAAGTTGTAGATAATTTAAGTATCTTTGTTGTCCTAAAAATTTCATGATTTTATCCTATCTTTGCTGGTGTGTTGTACAGTTCTGAGATTTTGTATAATTCGACCATGTGGCTGCTGCTACTTGCTACTCCTAAGTGGCTGCTGCTCTTACTCTACTACTACCACTCCTTCTCTATTTTTTTTGCTTATATACTGCTGGTGTGTAGTGGCTGCTGCTGCTGCTGCTACTACTACTACTCCTACCACTACTACTACTACTACTACTCCTCCTCCTACTCCTCTTACTACTCCTACTACTCCTCCTCTTACTACTCCTACTACTCCTCTTACTACTCGCTACTCCTAAGTGGCTGCTGCTCTTACTCTACTACTACCACTCCTCTATTTTTTTGCTTATATACTGCTGGTGTGTAGTGGCTGCTGCTGTTACTACTATTACTACTACTACTACTACTACTACTCCTACCACTACTACTACTCCTCCTCGTCCTCCTCCTCCTACTCCTCTTACTACTCCTACTACTACTCCTCTTACTACTACTCCTCTTACTACTCCTACTACTCCTCTTACTACTCGCTACTCCTAAGTGGCTGCTGCTCTTACTCTACTACTACCACTCTACTGCTACACTTACTCTACTCTACTACTTTCTACTTACTACTACTACTTGCTACTCCTAAGTGGCTGCTGCTCTTACTCTACTACTACCACTCCTTCTCTGTTTTTTTGCTTATATACTGCTGGTGTGTAGTGGCTGCTGCTGCTGCTGCTGCTGCTGCTGCTACTACTACTACTACTACTACTACTACTACTACTACTACTACTACTACTACTACTACTCCTCCTCCTCCTCCTCTTACTACTACCACTCCTCTATTTTTTTGCTTATGCTGGTGTGTAGTGGCTGTTGCTACTACTACTACTTAACTACTACTACTCCTACCACTACTCCTACTAGTACTCCTCCTGCTCCTACTCCTCCTCCTTCTACTCCTCCTCTTACTACTCCTCCCTCTACTTGCTACTCCTACTGCTGCTCTTCTTTCATTGATGCTCCTACTACTACTCCTAAGTGGCTGCTTCTCTTACTCTACTACTACCACTCTACTGCTACACTTACTCTACTCTACTACTTTTTACTTACTACTACTACTTGCTACTCCTAAGTGGCTACTGCTCTTACTCTACTACTACCACTCCTCTATTTTTTTGCTTATATACTGCTGGTGTGTAGTGGCTGCTGCTGCTGCTACTGCTACTACTACTCCTACCACTACTCCTACTACTAATCCTCTTACTACTCCTACTCCTCCTCTTACTACTCCTACTACTACTCCTCTTACTACTCCTACTACTCCTCTTATATACTGCTGGTTTGTTAAGCAGCAGTTGCTTTTTTTTTGCCAAATCTCCCCTCTCCTCTCCTCTCCTTTGTTTTGCTGATGACGAAATTATCCAAGTCCATACATTATATGGAATATGAGCTGATGATCAAGAACTTGTGAGGAACTTGGCATCATTAGCAGTCGCCCCTACATTACCTTCTCCTCTCTCCTCTGTTATGATGCCTTGATGCTCCAAGTGAAGATTAGATGATGATTGACATGTTTCTGAGGCCTCTACCACTGCTACTTCTTGTTTTTTATATTGTTGTTTTATAGGACTACTTTGGTTTATAGACCTTTTTGATTTCTTATACCTTCTCGCGTACCTAAAGCACACTTTCTTGCATCTTTTAGAACAAAGCGCGAAATAATGTCACGGACAACAGACCGTGCAGCTCGATGCCCCGAGCATGATGAGCAGCCAACCCTTGAGGAGCAAGCACTAGAGGACCAGCTTACTCAGGAACAGTTCGATAACGAGGTAGAAAAAGATCTAGAAGTGATGCTTACTCAGGAGGAGTGTGACGAGGAGGAAGGCCCTGAAGGAGAGGCTGCTGAAGGCGAAGAAGAAGAGGATGATGAGTCAGAAGAGGGATATGAAAGTCCCGAGGATCCTTTTCCACCTGAAGCAAGAAGGAGGCCAACGGAGGAAGATTTGAACAAGGATTTTGACCCGAACGAGGAGGTAGGGAAGAAGCCTTAGCTTATAAATTTTGCTAAAGCTTTGGCTATGTTACCTCTGCTAACACTTTGACCTGTCCTATATACAAGTCCCTCCTGAAACTCAAAAAAGATGACGTCGACGTCCGCGACATCTCGCTGGACAAGACGGAGTAGAGGAAAGGAGAGCAGAGGCAACAACCACAGAGACGGATCACGATGCCTCTGCTCCACAAACTCAAGACACAACCACAACTACCAAGCCTAAGAGGAAACGAGGGGATAGAAAAGGAAATCTATATCCAGATAAGGCTTGCTATGTGATAACAGAGGTTGGGCTAGCAGGGGAGATCCTTGAGCCGAAGGAATTAAGAGGACAATTTCGTAATGCGATCGGGGCCCTAGTAAGAGATAAATTGAACCCAGCAATCCCTAACTGGAAAGAGGTACTAGAGAACATAAAGAATGCACTATGGGATAGGCAGCTGAAGGTCAATTTTAGATTTTCGGAGGGTAAGCACGAATTGGTAAAAAAAATGCTATCAGGATGATGGGAGAGTCATTGCGACGTTGGAGGTCGGAGCTTAACACGAAGTATATCCAAAAGGGGTTAACTCCCTTCAACGAGTTCGGCAAAATAACTCCTAGTCAATGGGAGGAGCTCGTGCAACTCCTAGTCAATGGGAGGAGCTCGTGGCTCAGAAGACTTCAGTGGAGGCATTGGAGCTCAGTGCTCGTAACACCGAGCTAGCGAAGAGGAACAAACACCACCATCATCTAGGCCCCGATGGCTACTATGCCAAGGAAGAGCAGTTTAGAAAGATGGATGAAGAGGCCGCAGCTGCTGGAAATATCGATGTGATGAAGTTGAAGGTATGCTCAAGGAACTAGATATATGCGAGGAGTATAGAACCATCCGACAGTAATCTTAAGTTTGATAAGCTGGAGACCCAAGAGGCGGTATCAAGGATACTGAAATATGCTGAAGACAAAGAGAAGGGCTCATTCAATCCTTCCAGAGAGAGGGACGAGCTTAGCCTTGGCTTGGGAAACAAGGAGCACACAGGCCGCACCAGGGGGCTAGGGAAAAGGATAACTTGGAAGCAAGGATTCGAAGAGGACAGGCACATGTACAAGAAACATGGCCGAGACCGGGAGACTAGTCTTGAGCTCCAAGTGAAGGCTCTAGTTGCGAAGGCGCTGGAGGAGCAAGGAATGTCTATAGAGCCACGTATATATTAGTGACGCCACCGGGAGAACTGGCATTAGTTGGCAGCCCTCCGAAAGTTCCTAGCAGCCAAGGTTCCACTGCAGCCACAACCTCAGTCGATCTCATACGGGAATCTACTAGTTGCACCTTGGTGTTTCTCAGCGGCCGGCAGAACACTGTGATGGAGGTGGCAACGGGTGTTGCACATCCTCCTGGTGGCTTACACCACAATAATAACATACCGCCGAACTACACTAGGGTCGAGGTGCATACAGTGAAGCCCGAGTTCATGCAGTGGAGGATAGACTACGCAACTCCTGAGGGGCTGGTGTTACTCGGAGACGTTATGGGGCAGTTCATCCTCTGGCACAAACGGGACATTATATTGACTACTTCTTTGCCGCCTCCCCCTCTCCTAAATTTGGAGCGAGTTGTTGAGGCCGGGGAGATATTTTCACCGTCTCGTGACCCCCACATTCCTGAGATGCCACATTCTTCCCCGCCTCATATCGAGCATGTGCCTGATGAGATGCCACAACCTTCTCCAGCTCGTACCGGGCAAGTGCATCATGAGATGCCACAGTCTTCTCAACAAGCACAACCGATACATGAACAACGAGTGCCTCCTGAAGAAGGTGATGCACAAGAAGATGAGGACGTGCCTGAATGGGAACTCCGAAAGAAGATTCCAATCCACATAAGGCCAGTTTATGTTCCAATCAAAGACGTTTCGTCGATGTCCAAGTGGTATTCCCATGATCAGTTCAAGCCTAAAAACCAAGTTAAAAAGTCCCATCATGGGGTTCTGAGGAGGCCGTTAGTAGCAAACTTCACCAAATTACAAAGCAGTATCCAAATGTTGATGCCATCGAATGGTCAAAGGATTGCCCGAAAAAATATGAAAGAGGCAAGCCCTTCCTACCAAACCGGGACATCCAGCGCCTACCACTTGGAATGAGAAGGTTCCATGATTGGTACTTGCGTGTTCTCCCAACGAGCATAGATATCATACAAGCATGCTTTCCCATCGGCACATTTGGAAGCCCAGCCGGGAAAATTGTCTTTGACTTCAATGACATACACACATGCTTTCACCTGGGAGAAATGGAGATGAATCTAATTCGCACGTGGTGCCTGTAAGTCCTTGTCCTCCCGATATGATATGAATGTAATCTTTGAATTTTGTTGTAACTAACCCACGTCGTGATTTGTAGAATGCAAGTGCACATTGTCAAACAAATGCCAAGTGTGAAAGCCGGGTATGTAGACCCTCAAGCTATAGCCCAAACAAATTTTAATTACCCTAAACAGTGGACACTGTATGCCAAAGAGCTAGCAGCTGCAAAGACTCTTCGGGAGAAAGAGCGCATCCGTAGTGCGAAGCTAAGGGAAGAGTCCCTTAAGGTTGCGGCATACATTGCTCTGGCTTTCAAAAATCTCCAACAACACTCTACTATATGGCTACCATACAACTTCGAGTAAGTTCAACTATAACTTAAAGCTATGTTCAATATATTTTATTCGATGTAAAAGAGCTTATCTAGTTCTATGATTAAATCCATGCAGCAACCACTGGATTTGTATAGCCGTCGATGTCAGGAAGAGCATGGCATGGGTCTTTGATTCAATAGATAAGGACCCGGCGACATACAAAGACTTCATATCGATTCTCAAGACGTATACATATCGACAATCCTCATTAGCTTATATGTCTGTATACATACTTGTAACGTTCACTTATGCATACTAACAAGTTGTATTTGCTAAAATAATTCGAACAGGACATTTATGTTCTATGTCTCTCATCATCACGGAAGGCATGATCCAGCGAGGAAGGAAAAGCTGGCTATAAAAACACTATGTGCGGTAAGTGTAACTTACTTCTTCAGTACTCCGTTACATGGCTGTCAAAAGCATTACCTAATATTTTCATATGTAAAACACACAGTGCCCCAAGCAGAGGCCTGGGAGTGTACATTGTGGATACTATATATGTTCTATGATGAGTAACACCGGTGCCTACAGGAGACACCCCTTAAGGGTAAGTTTGAACCTCTTCACCCGTAGTATAAAAACTTCATAAATAGTATGAAATACTAAACTGAAACTTGTTTTCTTGTAGTGGAGAGAAGAGAAAGGAATGAAAAGAGACCCATACAAGGATGACCAACTCTTAGAGCTCGTCGGCGACCTTTGCAACTTCATATTGGACCAGATTGTACACGTCAGAGGCGCCTACCATGATCGAGAGTCTGACTTAGGTACAAATCCTCAGTACCAACACCTTCGTGAGACTGAAAGGCTAGCTCTAGGACGTTGATAACAATGTGTATGAAATTTATATATTTAATGATGGATTGTATATATATATCATTACGAATTGGACTTGTAATTGTACTTTATATAATACTATTGTGCTTGTAGTCGCGTTCGGAACGTTGGTCGCGTGGCGTTCGGCAACGCGAACGCGGTTCGGAACGTTGGTCGCGGAGCGTTCGGCAACGCAGATGCTGGATGGAATACGCAGAAACAAATAGTTCTGGTCGAATTTGAATTGTAAATTTGATTTTTTTTGCGGGAAAACGTACTGTAGGGGCGGTTCTAGATTGAACCGCCCCTACAAACAGGTATTATAGAGGTGGCTGGCACTACAGCCGCCCCTATAAATAGATTTGTAGGGACGGTTGGTTCTTGAGCCGCCCCTACAAATAGATTTGTAGGGGCGGTTCGTAATACCAGCCGCCCCTACAAATCGATTTGTAGGGGCGGCTCAATCACCAACCGACCCTATAAATTGATTTGTAGGGGCGGCCTGGGAACCGCCCCTACAAATACATGATTTGTAGAGACGGTTCGGTAGGGGCGGCTGGCCAAACCACCCCTACAAAGGGTTACCAGCCGTCCCTAAAAATGCTTTTTTAGTAGTGTTCGTCCTTTCGTTTCTGTGCTGCTTTTGGGTTTGCTTTGCATCTGGCTGAAGCCTTTTTGGATGGACACGGTCACAGGGCCCCGCGATCTGTGTTGTTAGCAGCAGTGTTAGGTTCCGGACTCGATCCATGTTTTGTCTAGTAGGAGTGCTACAACTCCACTTGAGCAGCTAGGTTCGTTTTACTTCAGGCCCGGCCCACCGTGAAAACGAGGTGTCATGCATGCATGCAGATAGGCTGGTCCCTGTTACCAGCTGCAGCTGGTTCGTGCGACTGTGCACATGGACATGTGACCTTGACCCATCGCAGCAGCAGCACGTACAAGGTCGGTCGGTATGGTAATGCAAAAGCCATGGTCCTTGACTCCTTTCTTGTTCTGTTCCCCCTACATGTGCGCACCGCCGCCTGCTCTTGCACGGGAAGCATGCATGCATACTCAGTTTAATTAAGACGTACACGCAGAGGGGTAATTCACATCCATGAACTGTCGTCTCGTTTGCTTGCTATATAAATCATACTTTTTTTTAGTCCATGAACAATATTTTTTTCTTATAATAAATCAGCCAATAATACTTTTAATTATGGCTTATGAGCCAAGCGTGTATAGCGAGGACCTGCCTGCAGCTGTGTGGTGGGGGTGTCCGGCTCCGGCGCGGTTCCGGGCCCCGCGAGGATGGAGCAGCTGTCCCGGCGCTGGCCTCCTCTCATCGCAGACGTCGGTTCCGCTGCCAGACGGGACCCGGGAGCGACACGGCCATGTGAGCCCCTGCCTGCGCTGTGCGCTAGCGATGCGGCGGTGTGAGGGCGACGCGCAACGACCGACATCGATCGATCTGCCGTCGCCGTCGTGGCGCAGCCGCGAGCGCTCCCGCCCTCCCGTCCGTCCGTCCGCCACCGCCATATGTGCATGAACCCTCGGGGCCCCAGCCAGCTGCCAGCCTGCCGTGGTCCGACTTCTTCTATCCATTCGCCGCCGCTCCCCTTCGATGATCTGCTTCCGGTCTGGAGATGATCGGAATGCGCCGACGACGGGATAGGATAGGAGCCGCCCGCAGGCGCGGATCTCGCCGCCGTCGTCTAGTTCCGCGGCCGCGCCCGGCCACCAGCGCGAGTTGCCGTGGTATCCGTGGCTGCTGTGGCCCCCGCGCGCGGGCGTATGTGCGTCGACGAGAGTGATCATCACTCTTGATGTCGTTCCAGCTGTTGTGATGTGCGGACGGATGCGCGCCGTACGTGTAACGTGTGGTTTTGTGTACGGGTGCTGGGCCTGTTCGGCTGGTAGAGAAAAATACCGTACATTACATTGGAGCGAACAGGCCCGCTGTGGCTGGAGACTGCAGGGACCGTGTCCCCCTGTCTCCCATGCCAAGGCCATGGGCACGCCAGCTTGATCGCCGAACAGGAGTACAGGATATCTGGCCGGGACCGTAGCGGGGAGCAGGGAGCAGCGGACGGAAGAACCGAAGATGGTCCATGGGCCATGGTGGTGGAGTAAATGCTAACCGGTTGGAACATACGGACTAGAAGCGATCCGGGCCTGAATGCAGCCCACTGCTAGTCCGCTTCAAACAGATGCCGTCTGTCGTCCCGATCTTCTCGTTCCTTCCAGAGCGCTACAGTGAGAGTGGCGACCAGAGGCGATCTCGCGTTACCCCGTCGATTCGCCGTCGCCCTCACCTCCATCGCCCTCGCCGGCGTCGTCGGAGGAGGGGGGCTGGATGAATTGACAGAGGATTTGTATATACCCGTACTTATTAGGTTTAGGTTAAATAAGTTAGGGTTAGGTTTCCCCATGTCGGCGCTGTGGCGTGGGTTCGTCTTCCTGGGCGGCGTCTCTAGTGGGCAACGGTGTGGACGTGTGGAAGACGGCTCCGACATCTACGTCGGCTTCCCCGACTTCGCTGGTGGCGACCGTACCAGTGAAAAGCACGAGCTCGCCGGATCTGGAGTTCTGTGCCTCCTCTGGATCAGGTCAAGTTCGCCTTTTGCCTCTCCCTCATCTTCTCCGGCGAACTCCTCTGGCGAAGATCTTAGGAGGTATGTCTACCGACTCGCCGTGAAACTGGGTTAGTTCTTACCTACCACATGCTCTAGTGGTTTCATTCCCCTTCTGGGTGTGCCGCCATCTGGCGTGTGGGGATTGCCGATACCTCTTGAGGCGCCAGATTCCTTGTACTCTGGTGATGCGATGGCTGGCTGCCATCTTCTTCGGCCTAGGCATTCAGCGGTCACAAAAGTATGTTGATGATTTTGGCATACTGCTTTTGGTGCCAATTAAAGCTTGTGTTCAATCGTCGGGGTGGAGGTCGGCTTCAAGCTCCAAGTTGCTTCGACCACTGGTGATGAGGACGATCGGGGGGATGACTGTGCAAGGACTATATTGTAATTTTTCCTTTCTTCAAGGGTGTCTTTGCAAGTCTTGGAATGTAAACTTTATGAAATATGTATGAATACAAACCCGGTTTCTCAAAAAAAAAATGTCGTCTGTCGTCCTAAAAACAGGAGAGTCCAGAATGGGCAAGGCTTAACCTAGCCAAGCTGCATTGGCCAACGGCATACCGCTTACCGCGCTCGCTAATGGCTACTGTATTAAAAACTCCGAATACTGCACATACTTTGTTGTTCTGAACTTTGCAGTTAGGGCGTTACAGATTTGGCAAGCCAAAAGTTGGGCAAAAAATTGCCATATATTTGACGACCAAATGTGAGAATTTGGTAAGTTTTGGTAACAAACCAAATATACTAGCAAAAAATCATGGCTTACCAAATCTTTGGCATGGCAAATTTTGGAAGCGAACCAAGCAGGCCCTTACTTTCCATGTTTGTATGGACTACGTACACAATATGCCAAGAAAATTGATAACAAATTTATACAGTATACTTTCAAACTACTGATGGTCAACGATAATGTTTTGTCACATACGTCTGCCCCTATCCGAACA
The DNA here is from genome assembly GCF_019320115.1 of Miscanthus floridulus. NCBI lineage: Eukaryota > Viridiplantae > Streptophyta > Magnoliopsida > Poales > Poaceae > Miscanthus > Miscanthus floridulus. Next base: position 82,762,114 of record NC_089585.1, on the reverse strand, counting down.
CCGTGCGACTCACTCCGCTGATCGCCGTGGTCGTCCCACTCCCCCATCCCACACCCCGCGTGACTCACTCCTCCAAAAAAAAACCTGCTCGTCCCACTCCGCTGGCCGCCGCGGCCATCCCCGCACGTGTTGTGCGCGCTCGGCCGCCTCACACCGCTACCGTGTGCCCCCATCCTGCGCTCGACCGATCACTCCGCCATCCCACCGCGCGCACCCATCCTACGCCGTGCCGCACCGCATCACGCCCACTCCACCTCCGCGCGGCCATCCACTCCTTCTCCGGTCGGTCATCCACTCAGCCTCCGCGCGGCCATTCGTCGCGGCCATCCACTGCCGCGCGCCCAATCCGCACTCACCTCGTCGTGGCCACAGCGTGCACCGCCACCGGGAGAAGGTCGTCCAGAGGACCCGTATGTTGCAAATGCTTGTCTCTAGTGTTTTAGATGTTTCAGAAGTACATTGTAATTGTTTCATCTTGATGTTGCAAAAGTAGATCGGGGGATGTTGCATATGTTGCAAGTGTTTTAGAGGCATGTTGCAAGCATTTATTCAAAATATTTCACCTATTTCTAGACGTATGTTGCAATCGTTCTGATCAGGATGTTTCATATGCTTCACACAAATGTTGCAATAATTTGTTCCAAATGTTCTAGTTATTTCAGTCTTATGTTGCAGCAAGTTGTTCCATGGCGCAAGTGTTTTATTCGAGCATTTTATGTTATTCGGCCAGGGGTGAGCCAGGGGGGAGGGGGACGGCTCGCCGGGGGGCTAGCGGACGGGGGTGCTGCAGTTGGGGGCGCTGGAGGCTTGCTCGTTGCGCGCGTGAGGTGGTGCGAAGGCGGACGCAATGGGCTAGGGGGCATAACGCGCCGGAGGGCTTAGGGACTAGGGCGCTAGGGCTAACGAACGGGGGGGGGGGGGCGGTGCTGCGTTGGAGGAGGCGCGCTGGGGACGTGCTCGTCCGCGCGTGGGGCGGGGGCCGAAGATGGACGCGGGCGGGTTGAGCAGCGCGTCTGAACGTCCGGACGCGATTTTTTTTAATTTTAACACTTTTTTTACACTAATTTTAAATCTAACACCGTCAGTTTTTATTTTTTAAAACTAACACTTTTGGTCGCGCCTATTGCCCTGGCACGGCCAAATACATGTGTCGTGCCATGCATGGTGACGCGACAGCGGGCTGACGTGGCGACGACCGAAATCGCTGACCGCTGACGTGGCAGGGCCTATCGCGCCACCGATCTTGGCGCGGTGCGGCGCGTCAGTCGCTGTCAAGTCAATTCAAATAGTAACGTTTGAGCTGTCGCTGTCGGTAGCCCCTCGCGGCGCAGTGCAGTACCAGCACGGGAAAGGAGAGCGGACTTTTGGACGGACACGGAGCACGCGTAGTTTGTCCACCCCCACAAGTTGCCTCTGAGCTGTCCTTCACTGATGGCTTGCCTGGCTTGTCACTGTGGAAAGGTTCAGCGGCCACGCATCTTCTGCACTCTGCACAGTGCAAGAGGACACTGTTCTCATCTTCTGCACTCTGCACAGTAGCTTTGGTGTTTTAAAGCATCTGTATATGAGGTCATGCGGCGTCAGCAAAATAAACAGTTTTCCACACGAGCTCCACCAAATCACTGAACCGTTCCCATAAATGTCTGGGAACAGCCACACAAGCTCTCATTTGTTTTTTACTTGCCTAGTAGCAAGGGTAGTCTGGGCCTGTATTGCTAAATATTTGGGAGCACATAACATTCCTTAAGACTTATAACAATGGTGGGATTGGTGTGAGAACTGGTTGTCTTAGGGCCAGAAATGCAATGTGTGAGGGGTACTTGCAACATTTATATCTTCAGATAAGTTTATTATAAAAGTATATTCAACGATCTATCTAATATACTAATTATGTATTATAAATATTAATATTCTTTTTATATATAATTGGTCAAAGATAAAAAAACTGACTTCTCGGAAAGCGAGAACGACTTTTATTTTGGGACAGAGGGAGTAAAGCTTATTACGTTCTTCAAAAGTTGTTCGGCTATGTCATTCTGATCTCTAAATTTGTAAATCGTCCATTTAGATTATATTTTTAAACTTGTTTGGCTATATCATTCTGGTCTCTAAACATGCAAATCGCCTGCTTAGGCCCGTTCGACTTGCTGAATCTTGACTGAAATTGGCTGAAAACACTGTTCTGGCTAAAATATTATGAGATAAAAATACTGTTCTAGCTAAAAAAAAGCCAAACAAGCCGAATATAGGATAAGCCGAACGGGACCTAGGTCCTCAAACTTGTTCAATTGTGTCATCTTAATTTGCAAATCACCCTTTAGATCCAAACATAGACTGACTGCCTAAATAGACAGTTAGCGAGTCTAGGACTCAAGATGATATGGCCAAACGAGTGTAAGAATCTAAATATGCAATTGTCGAGTTTAGGGATTAGGATGATACAGACGAACATGTTTACGAGTTTAGAGACTGCGATGAACATAGATGAACAAGTTTGAGAGACCGCTGTGGACTTTACTTGTTTTAGAACAACGCTAAGTTAAACGATCTAAGGGCTAACTATATAAATTTATATAAAAAAGATACTAATATTTATCATACTGAATACCTATTAGGTTTGTTATCAAATATATTTTCATAATGTATCTATTTGATTGGAGTGATGAATATTAATACTATTTTTTATAAAGTTAATCAAATTTAAATTTAAGATAGTTGATGAAGTCGTCGGTAAACGAGTATCTGATCGATGAAACCAAACCATACAGCGTCAGGCGGCCTCACATGCACAACAGTAGTGCACCAACCATCAACTGCAAGGAGCGCGTACAATAATTCCTTCACCCGTCCGTAAGACTAGACTAGCCCTGGCAGTCTACTCTAGTCTCTAGCTGCACGCCTGCACTGCACGCTCCATCGCAGAGGTCTGCCCGGCCGGCCCCTAGCCAGGCGATGGGCCTGCCAATTCGGTGAACCCGCCCGCCAGGGTCTTGCCGCGCCATCGTTCTGTTCGTTTGGGCTTGTTTAGCTTATAAGTCATGGCTGAAAATACTGTTGATCGTTTACGATCAAGCGAACAGGCTGTATAAGCCAAATACGACCAAATGAACAGGCTACATGCTCTATGGCGCGTCAGTGCTGCGTCCAGATCTGTGGCGCGATAGCCCTGACCACGTCAGCGTTCAGCGGCCCAATTATATATAAAAGAATATTAATATTTATAATACATAATTAGTATATTAGATAGATCGTTGAATATACTTTTATAATAAACTTATTTGAAGATATAAATGTTGCAAGTACCCCTCACACATTGCATTTCTTGCCCTAAGGTAACCAGTTCTCACACCAATCCCAGCATTGTTATAAGTCTCAAGGAATGTTATGTGCTTCCAAATATTTAGCAATACAGGTCCAGACTACCCTTGCTACTGGGCAAGTAAAAAACAAATGAGAGCTTGTGTGGCCGCTCCCAGACATATACGGATGCTTCAAAACACCAAAACTACTGTATAGAGTACAGAAGATGAGAACAATGTCCTCTTGCACTGTGCAGAGTACAGAAGATGCGTGACCGCTGAACCTTTCCATAGTGACAAGCTAGGCAAAGCCATCAGTGAAGGACAGCTCAGAGGCAACTTGTGGGGGTGGACAAACTGCGCGCGCTCCGTGTCCGTCCAAAAGTCTGCTCTCCTTTCCGGTGCCGGTACTGCGCTGCGCCACGAGGGACTGCCGACAGCGACAACTCAAATGTTACTGTTTGAATCGACCTGACAGCGACTGACGCGCCGTGAGGGAAGATCGGTGGCGTGGCAGGCCCTGCCACGTCAGCGGTCAGCGATTCCAGTCATCGCCACGTCAGCCCGCTGCCGCGCCACCATGCATGGCGCGGCACAGGCATTTGGCCGCGTCAGGGCAATAGGCGCGACAAAAAGTGTTAGTTTTAAAAAATAAAAATCGACGATGTTAGATTTAAAATTAGTGTAAAAAAGTGTTAAAATAAAAAAAAATTCCCGGACGCTGAGCTTAAACCCAGTTTTCTCGCAAATTTGCAGCGGGGTTTAGCGGCCTGGGCCTGGGCCTGGCGTGGCGCGGCGACAGTCCAAACCCACGAGAACACTGAACACTACTCCCATCCGCGCCGTCCGTTGCAGATGTAATGTCAGTAAATGTCAGCTATTGACGACCATGGTCACTCGCCCAGTCACAGCGTCCCCGTGTTGCACCTGTTCGTTGTATCAGCCGGCTAAACGATCTAAGCCAACAGGGTTTCGCTCGCTGCCGAGTGCGGCGACAGGCACCGACGCTGGCTCTGCTCACGCCTCACGCCTCACGCGTACCGTTCCCTCACTGGTTAGGCCCAAGCTTCCTCCTCAGCCGGCGGCGGCACTAGGCAGCTCCTGGAGATGGCCTTGGCGGGGGCGGCTGCACTGCCGCGGCTGTGGGCGCTGCTGCTCCACTTCCTCGCCGTCGCGACCTGCCTCGATGTTCCTTCCCGCGGTAATGCACTACGCAGTGATAACTCGCTTGTCCGAAACAAACAACTTATTGCCACATTCCGGTGGAGCGAGCTAGGGTTACTATTACTTGTCTAATTAGGCCACCGCCGACCTCTGCCATGGCGCTGTACTCCGGCTTTGGTCAGTTAAGAGTAGCTCAACTGCTTAAATTATGTTGTGTTTAGAGTAGCCGAACTGCTTAAATAATGTGGTGTCCCTGAAGGAATAACACCACGTCACCACCCATGTCCATGTGACGTTTACTCCCTTCATCGGCATTGATATGTGGCCCTGAAGCACCAGCATGGCACAATTTGTCGTGAAAGGTTCAGATAGGGGCATAGGGCATAAGTTTGTGATTGGGTTCAACTCATGCGTGTCAAAGACCAGCCTGATAAATTTGCTGTAGCTGAATGCTAAAGGACTTGAATGATTACTGCTGTGTGCTGGATCTCTGTTTGGCAAAGGCATTGCTGAGAGTTAGATTCAGGGGCGAAATAGAGGCCATAGCTAATTTCTATGTGGTATTTTGGTACCAACTAGATAATTTCATCAACTATATGGCCCTGACTACTTTGGTCTAAATTGAATGGAAACCAGACACCCAGCAGGTTAATAACATTTCTTGAAGGGATTTTGAAACTCCAGTGCTGCAGCAATCTAGTCAAATGCATGTTGCACAAGTGCATGGTCTCATTTTATATGCCTATTAAATTTTACAGCATGGATTACTAGTTTATGGCACAAAAACACATGAAGTTTTACCATACTACCTTTGGCTCACGGTGAAGTTGGCAATATATTCAAATTGCAGGGTGCTATTGGACTGGGTGCCAAAGCAAATGGTTTGGAGTATGCGCTGCTCGCCACTTCTTGGATTCTCAGTCAGATGATTGTGGTGGTCTTTGCATGGAGTCGAAAAGCCCTCCATGCCTTCCACTCCACACACATTTCTATTGTTGCAAACCAGGTCTACACATTGGTTTTACTACATTCAGTTCAGACAACAAAAATGGCCATTGTTGCAGACCAGGTCTATACATTGGTTTTAACAGACAACGAAAATGACTATAGCAGTCTGCCAGTTTGCTTGAATCATGTATGGACATGGAACTTAATAGTAATACCTACTCCTTAGAACAATTAGTTTCAGAGTACACATTCTTTTAAATTGTCACTGTACCATTTGGCCAAATTACTCTAGCATTCTGAGACAGATTTTTTATTGTGCATTCTGAAGGGCAGGAATCCCAAAGGTAACAAACAAGTGTGGACACTGCAAGAGCAAGCTGGATTTTGGCAAAGAGTTTATATGCTGCTCAGATTGCTCTGATCCAACCATTATGGACAAGAATAGCAAACTGGGTTACTGCAAAAGTGGTGCTGACTTAACAATGCAATTAAAACCACAAGGTGTATTTTCACCACTAAGTCATACAAGACAAGGCTCAATTGCAGTTTGACAGCTTTTACTGCGTGCACATGTATTTTTAATCATTTACTAACTAAAGAGGTATCTGGTACTATAACATTGATAAGGCTATTACTAGTTAAGATGGAAGGGGGAAAGCAAAAGGCTTCTGTATGGGAATAAAATACTCTTGCTTGTTTTAATTGATGCCTGGAATATTCAGTGTATGTTAAGTCATCTGTTGACAAATAATCCTGCAAAAGGTTCATGACTTCATGCATTATCATACATTCATAAATAATATTAGTTCAAAATACAAGGTGGTTTTTTATCATTCTTGTGTAAACTCTAAACTGACTATACTGTCCAATATCTTTAGTATGTAAGACAATATTGTTCTACATCTTGTTTTGCAAGATTTTGAAAATACTGGTACAAAGCTGGATGGCTCTTAAGAACAGGAAATGTTTGTAACTGTGTTAAACAGAGCTTATGCCTTAATTTGTCTGATGTATTCTAAAATTTTCCTCAGCTGGTTTATTTTCAAAGGTCGTTCAAGTGTTTGTAGCACAATTCACTGCTTCCGCATTTAGTCAGCACTTTGTCTTTGCAGTAGTTTCATGCTCATACTGCTAACCAAGGTCCTATTCCCCTTTCCTTTATGAATCTTTCTATTCCGTATTCCTTGTCCTTAATATATGTTATATGCAGAAACTTTTCACTGGGTTGCTGGCCCATGGATGACATGCTCCTCTCCATGTGATGGTGGTATTCGATATCGTGATGTTGCTTGTTATGGAAATTTGGATGATAACACAATCAAACACTACCCTGTGGATGATGCTAGCTGTTCAGCAGATGAAATGGTACTTCGAACTATTCAATTCAATTTGGTTGCACCTTAACGGAAATCTGTCTATTGCATACTTTCTTTCACTCATAAAGAGTATCCATTATTTAGTTTATTACAGTCATATCCTATGTCTATTGATATCAAAACAACCAAACAATAATGTTTGCTATAAGGTTCGGTATGGTTACTGAAAAATCACCAATGTTGGAGCAGGTGTGGAAATAGTACTGCAACAGCAATTATGTCAGATTAGTTAGATTAATTGATACAAATTATGGCAAGCGTAAATCATAGCAATCTGCAAAAAAAAAGAAGTTATTTTTTTCATTATCACAATAAACTTACATTGTTGAATAAATAACTGTTCCGAATGCCTGTTCAGCGTTATTAACCAAAAATTATATGTCTTTTGGATTAAGAGCAGCTATCTGAAATCCTCAAACATTTGACATATAACTGACCTTCTAAGCTTCAGAAACAGGATATGATGTACAGAATTACCTCTTTGTTACATGCTGTATTAAGCATATTAAGTATGAAAAATATGAACTCTATAGTCTAGAGGTAATTTGAGAAAAATGAATCTCGAGATATAATATTTTGTTCTCTAATGTATCAGGAAATTTGGCTTCTCACTGTTGAATGCTTTTTTATTTGTCTGATAGCCTGCAAGACAGGAGGCCTGTAATCAGCAGAGTTGTAGTGATCCTGAGATGACACAGTCAGTGAATCCCAAGAAAAGTGGAATGTCTGGTTGGTTGGTAGCATTGGTTGTTATCCTAGGTCTCAGTGCAGCTGTTGGCATTGCATTTACCAGCTACACTTACTATGTGAGGTATGCTAAATCTTTCCGTAGGGTTACATTGTTCTCTCTCTCTTGTCGAGGATTTTGTGTCTTTTTTTTTTTTACTGTCTTGCTAGAATTCTTGATCCTCAGAGATTATTTGCATGCACTCTACATAAAGTTCATAGATAATGCACAAATGTTAGATAGCAGTTGCACGATTTTTCGGTTTGCATTTCCAACATGGATTTGAATGGTGAACTATATGTAGTTCTGTTTGCATTATGAAACATTTTTGTTCTTTTGGGAAGTCAAGATTAATTGTTGGTGCAATCTGGTCTACAGTTCACGAAAGAAAAATTTCTACATATTTCCAAAGAACATGCTAATGTACTTGTTAATATATATGGAGTCACTCTTTGGTGTGGGTGGGTCAGGTGTTGTTCAGGTTCTAAACTCTTTTAATGATACGCAAATCTCTTAGGCATTATCGGAAGAAATATGAAGCCATTGACTGGCACTACTTTGGTTATTCGATAACCTTGTGAGAGCTTATGCTCTTGCGTTGGTAGGATGGTTGTTTTTTTATTGATATTGGCAAATCGTGATACATGTTTTCACGTTTCAACTCATGTCCCAACTCTTTCCCTTCATCCTTTTGTTGGTACCGACAGGAGAACCTCTGGGACGAGTGGTTTTGTGTATGTCATGATGGAAGCTTATTCTTGAGGATTGAGAGGAACGTTTTCCTGTAAGCCTGTGAACAGTCAAGACTGTAGAAAATCACTGGAGTTAGAGACAACCAGTTTGTTCATTCATTGGTCTGCTGTTTTTGTCGTCAGAAATGGTTGTCGTCTCTTTCTGCTGATTCATGTGCCGCCGAGGGACTATCCCGGGTGTAGCATGGGAGTCATTGCACACATCCGTCTTGCCAAGGCTGTGAATCTGTCAGGAAGGATGTGTTGATTGACTGACCTAACTGTGGCGTGCTAATGTGTTATGAATTCTAGCATCCTGTTACATACGCATGCCAAAACTAGCGACTATGAGCGAATGCTTATATAGTACAAAAAAGAGGTATTTTGTGGCACTCAATTGCATGGCAAACTAATTTTCAGGTTCACATACAATATTTTCTGCAATTTTCTCAGAAGGCACTACTAAAGCTTTAGGCTCCGTTCGTTTACACCGTTCCCAGTTAATCCTGGCCAGGAATGCTTCTGGCCTTATAGAAAATATATGGTCAATCCTGGCCGGAACGGTTTCGGGACGTCGTTCCCCGGGAACCGAACAGGGCCTCAGTAGTTCTTCAATGTGCAAGCGAACCGACGTCCAAATTATCAAGTCATTAGCTGCTTGTAAATAAACATATAAGGGCTCCTTTGGATACCCCAATACTGCCGGTATACCCGCCTCATCCACGGGTGGCGCGAGGCCCGTGGGAGCGGCACCCCCACCATGATATCCATCGCGCTAAAAAAAGACCCGTGCCTTGTCAGCCCGTTCCCCGTCGATCCGTGGGGGAATGAAAAATCATCTCCCGAGTCGTGTTTTTGTCTCCCGTCGCCTCTCCGTCTCGCTCGCTCGTTTCGTCGACTGCCTCGACTCGCAAAGGATGGAGAGGCATGGCGGCTAGGGTTTGAGCGCCGCCACTTCCAGTCTCGTGCGCCACTAGTCCCCATCTCCCTCTAGCCCCGACTCCCTTCGTACCAGTAGCGGCGCGCACTCCATTCTCCCGGAAGAAACGCCGGCGCCCCTCCGCTCACCGCCCCGACTCCCTTCGTACCAGCAGCGCCGGTTCTCCATCCGCCGGGAAGCAGCGCTGCGCACTCCATCCGCTCGGAAGAAACGCCGCTCCCCTCCCCTCGCCATCCTCCGACCTTATCCGGGGTAAAAGCACAATCCTTGTCCTGCGTATTCTTGTTTGTGAGCTACTGATCTATTTTCTCCATTCATATTAAAGGGTCCGGTTGCTTGTCTGATGTTCTTAGCCCTAGCGTGTACTTGTGAGTTTGGATCTGGCAAGAGCCCCCTAAACCCCTACAGTTTCTATTGTTTTTTTAGTTTGAATAAATTTTGAAGAAATCTGTACCGCTGCTCTCCACCCCACTAGGTGTGAGGAACACAATCCAATAATTATCTGGAAGTTTGAAGCAGAGGCTTACTGCAGTTTGTTTAACCTGAAGATCTAACAAATGTACGAAGCCTTCCTCTATTACCTGCTTTGCCTGCTTTACATTGTTACCTCTCCTCGATTACTAGTTTTAGGTGATTCCATGTGCTGGAAAGTTTAATGCTCTTGTGTAAGTTTTTTATGCCATCTGATAATCAGAGTGCTGGTTTGATATAATTAAGTACTAAGAGGGGGAAAATAAGTCTCAATCATTTCAGAAATAATTGTTGAAATAGCTCAACAAGGAAATACTACTTCCAATTCATATTTTCTCTAATGTTTGGATAAACATGACTGTACTTTATATTGCTACTAATACACTAATGTTTATGGTTGTACAACTGAGCACAAATAAATAGAGATGGAGAAATAGTTTCTGCCTGTGATCACAAGAAATAGTTTCTGATTTAGTACTGCTACCTGAGATGGAGAAATTAGTACTGCTGAAATTAGTATTGCTACCTGTGATCTAGTTGTCTGATTTCTTATGCATTTAGCTAAAATATTTCTTGTGCATTTGTCTGATTTAGTTTTCTGAATAAGATCTAGTTTAGTTCTTGCTGGTTGCAGCTGGAGTCTAACTTGACCCCTCTGCAGTTCAGTTTATGTTGCAGGTTATAGTTGGTTATGTCAGCTAACTTAATTATTAAAATTATAAATACATAAGTCGATAAGTCGATAACGGTGGTGTGAGACCAAAATAAATGCAACTGAAATAACCTTGCTCAGTTACGCATACTTCATGCATTCTTCGTGCAATCCCCCACAGCTACTACACATACATACCATACGGATACGGCACCATCTTTTTTTTTTTCTTTCTGCAATCTGTTGTGCAGCCTAGCTTCACCGAACCTACTGCTATTGTCAGAATCAGTTTCACGTGTAGTTTGGGAAAGCCTAGATCTTTTTTTTCTGCAATCTGTTATGCAGTAGAGCTGAACGTAGCTCTTGGTTTCATTATATCAGAAGAGTAATCTGATAATGTTTCTTGATCATTGCGCCTGCTCAGTGTGTTTGCTTGTCCGTTCTCTATGTGATCCCTCTAGTTTGGTTATACTAGTTTCAAGAAACTGAGAAAGCTTGGCTCTCATCATATTGATAGCTGCTGTAGAGTTTTTGCAGAAGTACAATCACTATATGTCAATCTTAACCATCAGCTGTTTGTTTGTTGATGCAGTTTTGAGGGTGCAGCCATGGCTGAAATCGAAACTATCTCCAGCCTCGCCAAGGCCGGCGATGTCCTGGAAAACAGGGGGATCAATTCTGTTCAAGGGAACAATCAGGTTCAATTTTGTCTAGACGAGCGGACATCCCTCGTAGCTGCAACAAAAGTCAAGGCGAGGACCCGTCCTGGAAGGCTCGGATTCAGGTTGGTAAACCCTGAACTCATGGACTGCAAGTTTCAAACAAAGGCCGAGCTGGACGAGGCCTACGAGCGGATGTTCACAGAGTGCATGATTGAGTGTGACCAACAGCTAGTCCCTCTGGAAGCCCACATCGCCGAACTGAAGAGACTGTTGGCCCAGCCTGACAACGAGATTGAAAATACCAGAACCGATATTATGCAGAGGAACCGAGGATTGCAGCAGGTGCTATATCTCCATCCACCGGTATATCTCTCTTTTCATCCTCTCCCCCTCTTTTCTAAATCGTTTTTCAGTTTGTGTTTTTTTTTCAGTTCTCTCTTTTTCTGAATATTTTTTTTCCCAGTTTCCATTGTATCCTGAGTACGAGTATCATCCCCCTCCGCAACCTCGAATACCGTACCAACCAGCTTACACCACTGATCAAGAAAGAGATGATGCAAGATCTCGAGACCGCCGTGCTCAGAGAGCGTGGTGGTGTACCAACCTTACTCTGCTGGAGACTAAGAAAAGGATCTTGGAAGGGAAAAGAATAGACCTGGAGAGAGGGCTGAAGTCTGAATTAAAGAAAGCTTTGGAGAGTCAATCTGACCTGGGGGTCGGTTATACCAACTACCATTTTCGCCATTGATAGGTAAGCCTTTGTGTGTTTCTTCTTAGATCTGTTGGTCTTCAATCTTCACTTCTTAGAATCAAATCGAATGGATGAATGGATGAACTGGGTGGCGGTTCTTGGGCATGGCTGCTGCTTTCGATTGAATCGTTTTTTGGATTAGGGCCTGCGGATTTTAGGATGTTTATGTATATGATTATTTGATTTGAGTGATATAAAACACTATGAATTTTAGTATTAGGGCCTGCGGATCCACTTATTTATCTGTCAGTACCTTATGATATTTGAGTGATTGAGTGGACTCATTTTTCAAGGTGATTCAAAAATATCAGTTGGGATGGTAGAATACTCGTTGCGTGAATTGTGGGATACATTGAACTGGATGAATGAGTTGGAACTTTATCTTTGTTTATCATCCTGTGCAATTAGAAAATATCTTCATCCTTTTTTGTGATTATATATCCTTTGTATCTTTTATGTAAGACCTTAATTTTGTCAAAAAAGGTGTTTTTGCTGAAGATTTGATGTATTCTCTCCTTTGTAGCCATGTAATTTAAGAAGCTGATAGGTAGGTCTAGACTTTCACGCTGTTCTGGCATGTATATTGCATTTGTGCTGTTATTGTGCTCTAGCACACATGATGGTTGGGCCCATCATTATGTCTCATTCGATTTGTGTTTAGCCATCTCTGTTTTTTTTTGAGAGGCAACTCTGTTTAGTTTAATTAGTGTCCGTTTTGTTCTCAAACAGACCTAATATCCTTTGTTGCCGTGAAAGAAAACAAGCTATTATTTCCTGGGCATGTGTATGTGCAGGCAAATATGTTCTTTACTGTGCCTGCAGTGTTTATATCACTGACTTAAATCTGCTCATGATGTGGACATGCCTCTGTTATTAGTTCGCCCATGCTTGCAGAATTAGTACTGCTACCTGTGATCTAGTTCTAGTTTTCGGTTTAGAGAGAAAAATAAAGTACTAACACGTACTTTATTATAAATACATAATAAGTAGGCTAATATCTCAGCTTGATTCTATTTGCAACTTTCAGATAATGGGCTCTAGGAAGGAGAAAATTGTATGAAGGTAGATTGCTCCAAAGGTAATATTCTTGCTTTAGAATTTCTTTAAAAAGTTGGATGTTCGCTGGTTCTAGGGACATAGGTGCTGTTAATTAGTGTTAGGACGACGAGCATCGGGACTGGGAGTAGTTTTGTTGGGGTAAACTTGTACTGGAACAGAGCATCTTATCCCTGAATGTGATAAGATTTGGGGACTGGAGCAGTTTCGACTGTAATATTATTCATATACAACAGAGTCTCAAATTCAGATTGTGTAATAAGGAGTACAATTTCAATTGAATATTCAGCATCTCATTTTCTAGTGTTTTAAAAATTTCTGTTGTGTGTTCTCCACCAAAATGAAGAAAGAACCTTTTTTCGATCAAGACAGAAACTTTTACCCTGTTTTGCATGTGCCACTATTCCATGAGTGTTTTAGCAGCAGTTGTTTGATAGAGCCTTTCAGCATGTTGGAACCTGAAAGGAGTCTGGAGTCCTTGAATCTTTCTGTAGTCACTTTTTTCTTCTAGTGATATGCAGCTAATCAATTGACAATTGAGTGAGCATATAACTAGATATTTTGGGTCTGATTGTATGAACATTCATGTGGCATATCTAAGATGGTTATTAGCATATTTTTGTTGGTAATTTTAAGCTGCCTTCATGTAGCATATCTAAGATGGCTATGAGCATATTTTTGTTGGCAATTATATCTAAGATGGCTATGAGCATATTTTTGTTGGCAATTAACAGCATCCGATGCTAGCATAAATGTCACATTGCATCGACTAATAGTGTTTTTTCTCATCCAATTGCAGGGTTGATTCTATATGTTCTGGCCTGCTTGTTAGCGCTTCGGCTCCTGAGATTGTACTGGTGGTGGACTGGAGGTCGTGGCTTGAAGAGACGCCAGCGAACTGGAGGTGCCGTGGCCGGCGTCGAGCTCTCGCGAGTAGACGGGAAGGAGAATAACATGCAGGAGAATAGGCTGGGGGCCCAAGGGAGACGTGAGTCTCAATCCTAGGCTTCCTTCCCATTAAGCAACTAGAGTTTGGTACTTATACAATTGATCCTAACAACTTGAATCTAATCCTGACTCGAATAACAAACTGACTGAATAACAAATCCCTGAAATCTAGGACTCTTGATAACTAAACCTCACGTGACTAGGCACCAGCCTCATGGTGATTGCGCCCACGCACAGCGGGGCCCACTGCTCAGCCACGGTTCCTTCGGTGATATACTTTCCCAGTCATAACATCTCTCCCCCCTCGACGAACAGCTCGTCCTCGAGCTGAAACGCCGGAAAGAGGGCGCGAAACTCCTCAACGGGCTCCCACGTAGCTTCAGTATCTGGAAGACCGTCCCATTGAATCAAGACGTGCCAAACACCGCGACGAAGCTGACCCCGGACGGCACGCACGGGCAGGGCGATGAAGAACCCGACCGTTCCGAAGTGGAGGAAACGGCGGTGTCGACTCTGGTGGTGTGCCATGGAAGGGCTTGAGCACACCCACATGGAACACATCATGGATGCGCGCGTGCTCTGGAAGACGAAGACGATAGGCCACCTGTCCAACACGTTCTGTGATCTGGTATGGACCAGCGAAGTGGGGGGCGAGCTTGCCTCGAAACCCCGGCGCCAAAGACTGGGCTGGACGATGAAGGATCCGCAAGAGGACCCAGTCGCCCACAGCAAGCTCCAGGGGCCGATGGCGAGCGTCATAGGACTCCTTAGCATATGCCTGAGCCTGCAACAAACGATCCCGTACCTCTGCAAGGAAGTCGTCACGGTCACGAAGTAAGCCGTCCACAGCATCAGTCCATGTAGTACCGGCCGTGTAGGGCAGAAGGGCTGGCGGAGGCCGGCCGTACACCACCTCAAATGGTGTCGTCCGGAGCGAGGAGTGATAAGATGTGTTGTAACAATATTCGGCCCACGGTAACCAATCAATCCAGGAACAAGGCCGATCTCCAGTAATGCACCGCAAATACATGGCAATAGTACGATTGACGACTTCGGACTGACCATCCGTCTGTGGGTGAAATGCAATGCTCATCTGAAGTTTGACTCCAGCAAGCTTGAATAGATCTCTCCACACATTCCCAGTGAACACGGGATCCCGATCCGAGACAATGGAGGCTGGAAACCCATGGAGACAAACAATGCCCTTGAAGAAGCTTTTAGCGACACTTGCAGCCGTGTAGGGGTGACTCAATGCAATGAAATGAGCATGTTTTGAGAAACGATCAACCACCGTGAGTATGACGCTCTTCCCACCGACCCAAGGAAGGCCCTCGATGAAGTCCAGCGCGATATCAGACCAAACCTGCGTTGGGACCTGCAATGGCTGCAAGAGGCCTGCTGGATGAAGGTGATCAGTTTTATTCTTCTAGCAGACCGGGCAGGAACGGATTAACTCGCTAACCAACCGGCGATCATGATCAACCACAAAATCCTGGCGCAAGCGCTGGAGTGTCTTCTGAGTTCCTTCGTGACCCACTTCATGGGCAAGTTGGAGCACCACTGGTAGCGCCGCTGAAGCTGCCGGCACATAAACTCGTGAGCCTCGGAGGATGAGGCCATGCTCCACACGCCAGGGAGCCCCGCGCTCAGCTACCACCGAATCACGGAGCGCGCGGAGGGCTGCATCGTGCTCCAGTTCGTGACGGAGGTCATCATAGAGTTGGAACGAAGGTCCTGACAGAGCCAGCACATGTGCAGCTTCATCCTCCCGTCTGGACAAGGCATCGGCGACGCTATTCAAGTGCCCCGGTCTATACTCCACCACAAAATCATAGCCAAAAAGCTTGCTCACCCAATGATGCTGCGGCACTGTAGAAAGACGTTGGTCGAGCAAAAATTTCAAGGCATAATGGTCTGTCCGTACTGTGAACGAACGACCCCAAAGGTATGGCCTCCAGTGTCGAACCGCCTGGACCAGGCCTATCAACTCGCGCTCATATGCAACCAGCTTCAAATGACGGGCGGCAAATGGTCAGCTGAAGTAGGCCAGGGCGCCTGACCCCTGGTGTAGGACTGCCCCAAAACCCAAGCCCGAAGCATCACAATCCACTATGAACTGTCGATCAAAATCAGGAAGATGCAGTACCGGCGCAGTGGATAGAGCTTGTTTGAGGGCGTCAAATGCTGCTGTTGCTTCATCTGTCCAGGTGAAACCATCCTTGCGAAGTAAAGCAGTGAGAGGGGCAGCAACAGCTCCATAATTCTTGATAAACTTGCGATAGTACCCTGCGAGGCCGAGGAAACCACGAAGACCACGCGCTGAGCGGGGCTGCGGCCAGCTGGCCACTACTGCCACCTTCTCGCCATTCATGGCGACGCCCTCCGATGATATGATGTGCCCCAGATATGCCACGAACGTCGTCGCGAACGCACACTTGGATCGTTTAAGCCGCAATTGGTGTTCCCGAAGGGCCGAGAGCACCAAGTTCATGTGTTGGAGGTGTAGAGACCATGAAGGGCTGTATATCAAAATATCGTCAAAAAACACCAAGATGAACTTACGAAGATACGGGCGAAGAACGGTGTTCATCAAGGCCTGGAACGTGGCGGGAGCGTTCGTGAGCCCGAAGGGCATCACCAGGAACTCAAAGTGGCCTTCATGGGTCCGGAAGGCTGTCTTCTCGACGTCGGCTGCGTGCATGCGCACTTGATGATATCTAGAGCGCAAGTCAAGTTTTGTGAAGAACCGTGCACCCTGAAGCTCATCCAACAGTTCCTCGACAACCGGAATCGGAAACTTATCCTTCACTGTGTGTTTGTTGAGGGCGCGATAATCCACTCAAAAACGCCAAGAGCCATCTTGCTTTTTGACGAGAAGAACTGGCGCGGAGAAAGCTAAGGTGCTAGGACGTATGATGCCTTGCTGTAGCATCGCTGCACACTATTGCTCGAGTTCGTCCTTTTGGAGTTGTGGGTACCGGTAGGGGCGCACCGCAATGGGTTCCGTGTTTGATTTCAGATGAATGCGATGGTCACATTCATGGGCCGGGGGCAGCCCGCGAGGCTCGAAGAAGGCGTCTTCAAAGGACAGGAGCAACCTGTCAAGCACCGCTTGCTCCGTGGCGCGGATGGAGTTGAGGCGCCGCGTTGACTGTATGTCGTAGCGAGTAGAACCGACTCCCCTCCAGAACATGCGGTGACCATCGCGCGTGAACGCCATACAGAGATCGTCGAAGTCCCACAATATTGGCCCAAGCATGCGAAGGAATGCCACTCCCAATACCATATCCCATTTGTCCAAAGGAATCGTGTAGCAGTCCACCGAAAAGCTTTCATCCGCGATCCGTATGCCCACGTCACGAGAAAGGCCGCGACAGGCTACTCGATCCCCGTTGGCAACGATGACGCCCGCGCCGGGGCATGGATCGAAGTGCAAGCCAACCCGGCGGGCAACATCTTCTCGGACGAAATTATGAGTAGATCCTGAGTCCAGCAGCGCAAGACATTGCACGTTGCTGATCTGGACATATACCTGCATAGTATCTTCTGTCCGTACGCCGACGATGGCAGCCAGCGATATCGGTGGAGGTTCTGCAGCAGTGTTCATGGGCTGCTTGTCATCATCTGAATCATCTGGCTCTTCGACAATATAATCAGCAGCCTCCAAATAAAATAGACGCTTGCACTTATGGCCTTGCACATACGGCTCATCACAATTATAACAAAGGCCCTGTTTGTGGCGCTCGCTCATCTCTGCTGGTGTTAGGAACCTGAAGGGTCGTGGAGAGGATGCTGATGATGCGGTCTAGGACCCCGACACCCCTGTGGATGGTTGGCTGCCTTGACCTTGGGCAGGGCGATGTGGAGGCCGGCCAGACGGGGCAGGGAGCGCGAGCATTGTTGCGGCATTATGATGCTCATAAGCACGCGCCAAACGCATGGCACGATGGAGGTCCTGAGGTTCGTGCAACTCCACGTCAATTCTGATGTGCTCCGGAAGGCCACCTGTGAATAGCTGAGCCTGCTGGAGGGGCTGCAGCCGTCCTACGTGCGCTAAGCGCGCCTGGAACGCGGACATGTAAGCATCAACATTCGTAGTGAACGGCAGTCGGGCAAGGTCGGCGAGGTGGTTGGTGGAGAGCGCCGGCCCAAATCGCTGGTGACACAGGAGTCTGAAGTTCTCCCACGACGGCCTATCGGTGTCCCTCTCCATGATATAATACCACTGCTGGGCATCACCGGTCATGTGGAACGAAGCTAACCACACCTTGTCTGCCTCCTTAGTCAACTGGCCGCGGAAGAACGACTCACAGCGGTTTAACCAGCCGAGGGGATCTTCCTTGCCGTCATAAACAGGAAAGGTCAGCTTGTGGTACTTGGGGACTCCATGGCTCTCCCCGTCGCCTTCAGACTGCTGCTGCCCGTGCAGACGAGGAGGTAAGTCATGGAGCACCGTGGCCGACGAGTAGACCGGCCCGTGTAGGATGGAGGACAGGGACGGAATCGGCGACGGTGAAGACAGAAACTGAATGGACTGGATCGGCACGCCAGTCTGTGGCGGTTGTGAGCCTACAGCTGGTGACACCGGAAGCGACATCGTGGGCACCAGCAATGGTGGCGTAGGCAGAATCTCGGAGATGACGGGCCCTGATGCCGAAAGCACTGGGATGCCCCCATACCCCGGCATGCCATACTACAGGCGGAGCGGATCGAAATACGGCAGCAATGGCGATCCTGACGGACCAGGACAGCTCTCGATGACAGCCACCTGCAAAGACAACTCTCCCATCTGGCGCTGCATGCCGTCAAACATGGCGCCCATCTATTGTTGCGCCTGTACCAGGGCAGCCAATGATTCTTCGATGGTGGGCGGCGCTGGCGGTGGCGCCGGCGTCCTGGTGGTTGTCACCGGAGCCGACGAGACGACGGGAAGTGTGGTTGCGCCCGAGGAAGCGACGGGTGACGTGGCCGAGCCGGTAGAGGGCACAACGGAGGAGGAGAAAGTCCCAAAGGAAGCCATGATCTCTGATACCAAGTTGTTAGCGCTTCGGCTCCTGAGATTGTACTGGTGGTGGACTGGAGGTCATGGCTTGAAGAGACGCAAGCGAACTGGAGGTGCCGTGGCCGGCGTCGAGCTCTCACGAGTAGATGGGAAGGAGAATAACGTGCAGGAGAATAGGCTAGGGGCCCAAGGGAGACGTGAGTCTCAATCCCAGGCTTCCTTCCCATTAAGCAACTAGAGTTTGGTACTTATACAATTGATCCTAACAACTTGAATCTAATCCTGACTCGAATAACAAACTGACTGAATAACAAATCCCTGAAATCTAGGACTCTTGATAACTAAACCTCACGTGACTAGGCACCAGCCTCATGGTGATTGCGCCCACGCACAGCAGGGCCCACTGCTCAGCCACAGTTCCTTCGGTGATATACTTTCCCAGTCATAACATGCTGGTGCTAGTTGTGAGAGATTGTAGTTGTAGTGGATTTATGCCTAGACGCTAAAAAAATTCTCTTTGGTTATGTAGTAGGATTAATGCAACTTGTAGTTTTGTCGTAAACCTATAGAGTCTTGTATGTGTTTCTTGGGTTGCTTAACACATTCATCTAAAGCCAACGGTGATGAGACGGTGATGAGTCACTTTATGTTATACAAAGTTTATCTATTTGGTTACCCTATGAGATGAAGAGTTTGTATGCTCTGAATTCAATGGTGATGAGTAGCTTTCTGTTAGATCAAAGTTCATTTGTTTGGTTACTCTATGAGATGAAGAGTTTGTGTGCTTTGAATTAGTAAATAATTCATCTTTTCTATCTAATGTCTGTATTGTACCGTTGAAAGATTATTCATGGTATTGATTTTCCATATTACAATTGCATTTTTGAAATCCTTATTTTTTCTGCATTTTTTGAATGTTTTTTGGTTGGCCCGGATTTATATCCCTGTGTTACCCAAATGGTACCAAGGAATTTCTCTCTGGTTTTTGTTGCCTAGCGGGAGGGGGGTGGCATGTTCATGGAAGATAATCCCTTTGGGGAGCAAACCCACGTGTCTTTTCTACCCCTGTATCCAAAGGAGCCCTAAGGAGTTAACGAAAGGAATGTACTCCATTCCAAAATAAATCAATTCTTATAATCACTCAGTCAAACTATCTTATTTGACCACCTTTATATATATAGGAAAAGAATAACAACGTCTATAACACCAAATAAGTAAATTACAAAACATATATCTAGCAATACTAATTGGGTGTTTGATGTTATAAATATTAATGTTCTTTTCTATTAATTTGGTCAGATTTAAAATAGTTTCCTTAAGACAACTCTAAAAGTTGTTTTGATTTGGAACAAAAGGAGTGTTAGGCCAAATCTAGACTTGAGCGCTTCGTTTTCAGCGTTGCTCATTCGGGTTTTGAGATAATGATGGGAGACGAGACTTGCCCAATTAGATCTCGTTAGGTTTTGTGGGATTGAACGTTGCTCGTTCAAGGTTCAGGATAACGTTGGGCTATGCACTAGGGATGAGTGTGGGGTTATGGCCCCCCGGTATCCACAAGACAAGACATGGGCCGCACCATCAGAGGTGGCCTAGCCCACAAGATGAAGCCTTGCGGGGCACGACTCTGCTCGGCATCTCCTACAAGACACCGAGAAGATATCCTAAAGATACTATGAGATCTGTTAGGATACGTATGATCCCATGATTCCTGTAATCTGTTATTACTTTTTGGTTATCTCTCAAATCTAACCGACTTGTAACCCTGCCCCTGAACTATATAAGACGGGTAGGGACCCCTCCAAACTCACGTAATATCATACGATAGTCAATACAATCCAATAGATCACAGGAGTAGGGTATTATGTTATATTGACGACCTGAACCTATCTAACTCGTGTGTCTCTATTGCCTTCTTGTTCTTGATTACACGCCTCTCTGTCGATCAATCTACCTTCGTGGGATACCCCTCGGAGGACTGACGATGACATTCTGTCGACAGTTGGCGCGCTAGGTAGGGGCTGTGCGCCCTCGGAGTACCTCAAGACCAACGTCGTTTGCGGCAACTCATCTTGCTGCGACGGCCTCCTTCAACAACACCTACGACGAATTGGCGGCAGCGTTCAACATGGAAACGACACGGAGCATAACGACCTCAACCGCACCAAGAATTTCCAATTCGGGGTCTCGGTGATCAAGGATCATGTATCGTGACCAACAAGGAGCGCGTGTATAGGCCACGCAAACTAATCAAGATGAAACTTGCATCTACACGTGGCTGCATGCGGGCATGCAACAAGATGGCACAAATCGCTTAGGTGCTGGTGTGCAGCATTTTGCAAGTACATCGACACACGACAGCATCTCGGCGGATCGATGCGCACATCAGCGTTGTCCAGCCCTGGGCGACTCCGCGCTGTCAAGTACGACTCTGATTCCGAGGTCCAGCTCTCGCCGACTCCGCCTCATCCGAGCCTGACTGAGACTCCATGCACTCGTCCGACAAGGGCTCTACGTACTCGCCCGACTATGACTTCGCGCACTCGTCTGACTGCATCAAACCGTCTAAACCGGAAGCAAGCTGTCTGCTTATGTCAAGCCATCAAGCCCACATCCTTTTACTTGGATACTACGGCTCAACAACTCCTCAACTCGGTCATGAATCAAGCTAAGTCATAGTTTTAATATTTTTCTAAATATTCTCCAATCTTCGTATATCGCCATAATGTTTCTCCGAGCTGTTTTCTCCATGTTTGCTCTCCAAACGATTTTCTGAACCCCCGAACAGTCATGTTGACGCTCGGATATCCCCAGAGATGGCCCTGTCTCTGGCTCCTCCCTACACGTGCACGAGCGTCTGCCCTCTGCGTTATGGGTGGTCGGCAGTGGCTCCTTAGCGATGCTTTGTTCTTTCTACACGCACACGGGCTCCATGCTCTGCGTTATGGTTAACGGGCTAGCTAGGACTGGAGACTCAGTGTGGCAGAACCGCTCGAAATAGCGCACTTACGGAGGCGCTCGTCTTCCACCAGACACTAAGCACCCCGAAGGCAAGCTACTTCGAGTGGTGTCCGTTGGGCACACCCTGAGGGAGAACCTGAAAGATCCACATTTTTTCCAAGGATTCAATAATGAGAACGAGTTACAACACAAGTACATTTCATACATTGGAGTTTCTTTAAAAAGTACATTATTACAATACCAAATACCAAAGTTCAGAATGATAAACAGCAGAATTTAAAAATAAAATCTAGCGGTAGGGACGAAGATTCCATCTGAGCCCACCAGAAGGATCCTCCACACAAGATACACTTCAAGCATCACCTGCAACAGGGGTAAATAAACCCTGAGTACACAATGTACTCGCAAGACTTATCCGATTAGTGGGAATACTTTCCTGACTCCAAGGGACATGCTAGGCTTTGTGGTTGCTGGTTTTCTTTAGCAGAAAGCAATACAAATAGTGAGTCCTTATTGATGCATTATTATTATCAGCCGTATTAAGTTTTCATCTAGTCAGTCTATATAAGCACCTGTTCTACTTTCAAGCAAGGGTTAAACAATCAATGCTGTTTCTTCTCCTTTTCCACTTCCAGTTCTTACTACAGGGCTAAACCACAGACAAGCCGTACCAGATAGCCCGGTGATTCACGAATCAATATGCCCAGCTAGGTGCCCCGAAGACACACGCCCCGCTTATACGCTGCCACCCAGAAACATCTGCAGGCGCACCCCATGTATCCACTCCTCTCACCCGCTCCCTCTCTCGTCTCCCTTGTGATGTCACTGCCGATGCAGCTAGAAAAGACAGCAAAATATTTATTTTAAAATGTTATAACTTCTGAAGGGTGTATTCATTTTCAATTCTGTGTGCACCAGTGTATTCTACGCGATGAGACGAACAAAACTAGACCCCACTTGCATATATTTCAAAGATTTTTTTTTCTAGTAGCAAACTAACTTATAACATATAACTTATCACATATAACTTATAACCAAAACTTAGAAACATAAAAAGTTATAAAACACAACTTATCTAAAAAAAATTATCAAACGTAACTTGCGTACATAAGTTATTCTACATGACTTGTGTACATAAGTTATTCTATATAACTTAGATGTACAAATTAATATCATAACATATTAGCAGATACGTTGGTAGCATGCATAAAAGGAAAACTGAGACTACTATAAAAAGTAATTTGAGAAAAAAAGGAAAATACAAAATTGTCTTTCATAACTTTTGTGTTTCCAAGTTTGGCATATGTTATAAGTTATATGGTGATTGGTTTTGAAAAGTGTTATATTGTCCAAGTTATCAGTATAAGTTATAGAAATAAGTTATGTCATGTAACATATATGTATAACTTAGTTACTTTCTAAAAATGGAAAGTTGCGGAAATTATTTTTTCAAATAAGGAAAGTTGCGGGACTAGCTCATGGTTCGTTGGATTCGTTCCCAGTGAACGATCATGGGATCGGATAGCGCTCTGTCCATTCGTATTTCCATCATTCCATTTTTGACCGGGATATCCTGTTTTCATCCCGTTTCTTGTTACCCCTGGGATAGGCATGCTCAGTCCGTAGAGGCTCAATTTGGCCCAACACAAACCCAGTCTGTACAGCAACCGATCAGACCAACCGTCCAGCCACTTGACTCCTTGAGTCCCTCGCGTCCGCACGCACTCCAGCAGCAGCCGCGGGTGGCACCACGCAGCGGCGGATCCAAAGGGGGGGCTGGGGGGGCTCCAGCCCCCCCTAATGGCTTGATTTCAAGCCTAATCACTGTAGCAAAAGCTTGATTTCACCATTAAATCTTCATGTAAATCAACATCTCCATTGTTTTAGCCCCCCCTTATCCCGCATCGTGCATCCGCCACTGGCACCACGGCAGGCAGTTCCTCCTCCGGTCCTCCTCCTCTTCCTCGTCTCCCATCCAGCTGTCCTACGTCCCCTGCCTGACTGCCTTGGTTCCTCCTCTCTGCTATGGCTGGCAACGCCCTCAGAGACACCTCTGCGTCAGCCGGTGTTTCTATGTCGGTGTGTCCGGCTGTGTTCCTAGTCGACCAAGGAAGACTAAGGGGTTAGGGGTGTGCTGCACATCAGCTATGCTAGTGGTCTGTTGTGGGCATGGACTTAACAATCACAAGGTAATACCAGCCCAACAAGCCTGTTAGGCTGTTATGATTCAATCTCATTTGTTGTACAACAGTATATGCATTATATATCTTAGTTACTTTGCTTATAGGTGTATTATCTATTTACCAATGCACTTTGGTTTTTGTATTTGAGCTGTTACATGCGGCATGCAATCCTGGCTTAATTAAATTCCAGCTTACCGTCCGTTTTTGTCTATTCTCTGATTCTATTTACTCATTTTCGTATTACCGTTTGTCCTGCTACCGTTTTCGCTCCTGGCTGTCCTGCTCCTGCTCCCATTTCCATCAAAAATATGGAATGGAAACAGTAGAGGTATTTTTCATCAATTTCCATCCGTTTTCATCCTTATATATTTTAGGCCACTAGCTAAGTTGTGTGTGTGAGTGGCTAGTGGTGTATATATTTGTACCCGACGCTTCTCCTGAGGGATCAGAGGCATACAATATATTGTTGTAATCGGACATTGTTTTCTGCAATCCAAAATCATTCCTCGCTGACAAGTTCTGCTTCTTTTCCAATTCACTCACGTAATGTTCTTTCATTCCTCCCTGCTGCTAACAATTTGGTATTACATCTATCCCTTCTTGTGCCTATTTGGGACAGCTTCACCACTAAAAAAGTGAATCTAGATCTAGAATTTATTATGGAGCAACTCCACTAGTGGATCTACCAAGAGAACCGTTTAGGTACACAACAGCTCCAAATCCACGCAAGGGCCTTTTAGTTGGAATGGCTAGATTTGCCCTTGGGCTCTAGCATTTCTCTCTATCTCACTGACACCCGAACCCAAATGTTAGGAGAAAAAAAGTCACGAGCTTATTTTCCTTTGACAAGCTCATGCAGGGGCCGACCGGGGGTGGGCTCGTGTTCGGAGCGAGGTTGGCCAGGGGGGGCGTATGGCTGGAGTAGGACTGTGAGGGACCCACCGCGTTAATTCACCTAAAATGAGTACCATCCACTTAACCAGCTCAATTTAAGCAAACCAACCTTGACGACTCCCCCAGGAGCGCACTTGGCAACTCCTCTTCGGGATCAAGTTGAGTATCATACCACGATAGCCTCCACAACTCAGATTACATCTCATCATCGGAGTAAAAATAATTCAGCGGAAAGCATATATTACAAGTCTTATTGAATTTAACAAGTTAATTATACAACATTAAAGAAGACATTGATTCAATGCAATCATATGTAGTGAAGACCAACTACTATCTTACCAACACCGCTATGCTACGGATCACTCATATAGCTAATAACTAGTGGTCGCCCTGCCCATAGGCGTCGCCATCATAAGTTGGACGGTGTAACACCTCTGGTGTTACGAGCTCGCTAAGCACTGAGATTATGGCCTGAGAGATAGATCTAATAATATAGTGAGTTCATTTACTTAGCGTAAAGAGGTGGTGATGAAAACTCCTAACAAAAAGAATAGAATGAGTTGTGTTAATTGTTGGCATGAAAACAATTTCTATGAACAACGACCAATTATAACTGGAGTATAGTGTGGAAATAAAGATTTGAGGGCAAGTTACATAGCTGGGCATGCAATTTTAAATCTTAGAGAATAATAATATCAGCTAGTATTTTTGGGAAGCTCGGAAATCAAATTAAAATTAAATCCACCCTTCATGGTTAAGTCGGCAAACAAACGATTTAAGTTTAAAGTGCTATCTTTGGTAAATTATATAGTGATACATACTTAAATAATGCTTTAATATTTTGTTCCTATGAGTTAGTACGAAGTATGGACTAGGTCATGGTATGTTAGTTAGTTGAAATTAACAAGGTTTAGACCTTTTGGAAATTATGGCAAAAGTGTTAAAAGTTGTAGATCAAACTAAACCTTTAATTTTTCTAAGTGAGAAATGATAGACATTGTTGTTTTTGGTGGTTAAATTCCAACAAAAATGGAGTAAGCAGTATGTCTATGTTTTTGCACAATCGATTACACCACGGCGAGTACATCAGTGTAGTATGAGCAGTTGTGGTGTGGGTAGAACGTTGTTCTCACAAAAAATAACCGAAACTCATCAGAACGCGCTGTGAACTACGTCGTGGACGTTCTGTTCGTGAACCCGTGATCGGGCGACAAGCTCATGTTGGCGGGCTTGTATCTTCATCTCTAGTCGCTCTTGGGGCATAGGAATTACTTCACTGGCTAGCCAATAGTCCTAGTTGAGTTGGGATAGCTGGTCGGTCTCGGGTCAGGTTAGGCACAGTTTTTCGTTCGCTTTAAAACTCGTGCATGTCACCCTTGTCACTTTCCTGTCTGGGCTCGCAGTCACCGTGTGCACGCTCAAGGCGGGCGCTGGGCTTGGCTATTGCTAGCCATGGCTTTCTTCTCAGGCTTATGCGCGTGTCGTTGTCGTGTGTCGACCGACGCCGTGGCGTGCCCCTCGCCTTCCTACGCCCTCGTGCTGTCCTGGCCACGCCGTGCCGCTTTGCCACGCGTAGGGCGAGGCTAGTGCCTTGGCGGCCGCCATCGGATCGATGTGGCGCTCTTCTCGCCGTCCAATCCATCTACCATCGAGTCGCTAGCGGTTTTCCCTTCCTCGTCACGTGCCTATCCTTATCGGGATGTCATCGCTCCTTGTGGCAGAACCGCCCGAAATAGCATGCTTCCGAAGGCGCTCGTCTTCCACCGGATACTAAGCGCCCCAAAAGTAAGCTACACCGGATGATTCTATCGAGCACACCTCAAGGAAGAACTCGAATAATCCACATTTTTCCTCCAGGATCCAATAATGAGAACAAGTTTACAATACTTAGTCTATTTCATACAACGAGTGTTCTTAGAAAGACATTATTACAATACTAAGTTCATAGTGCGAATTTAAACAACGGAATTACAATAAACATCTAACGATAGAATACAAGGATTTATCTGTGCCCACTAGAAGAATCCTCCACACAACAGCTACTCTTCAAGCAGCAACTGGGCTAAATAAACCCTGAGTACATAATGTACTCGCAAGACTTACCTAACTAGTGGGAATAATTTCTCGACTCCAAAGGATATGATAAGCTTTATGGGTTGCTAGGTTTCCTTTTTGCGGAAAGCAATACTAGTAGTGAATCCTTATGTATGTTTATTATTAGCAGTCATGATTAGTTCATTATCTAACCATTCTAGGTAAGCACATGTTCTACTTTCAAGCAAGAGTTGAGCAAACAGATCCATTTCACCATCTTTCATCTTCTAGTTCTTACTACGGTGCTAGATTGTACACAAGTCGTACCGGATTACCCGGCGATTAGCGAATCAATGTGCCTAGCTAGGTATCCTGAAACACACGCCCCGCTTGTACCCCATTGCGTGGGTGGCATCCCATGTGCGTGACAGCAAGGTAGCAACGACGTGGAGCAGGAGCACATGGCAGTGTAGTGGCAGCAAGGCATGGCATAGCGAGCAAGCGTGCAACGCGGTGACGGGATGGTGGCGGCAGCATCACAGCGCGGTGGCTTGCGTTGACGGCTATCCGGCGCAACCGAGAGGGCAGCCTATGGCAGCAGCTGCTAGCTAGCGCGTGGCCACGCGTGCACGTGCATGTGCCGACACCGCAATGTCGGGCAGCGGGCCCGGTGACCGCACACAGAATGGAAAGTAGGCCAAGAATGCATTGTGCACGGTTTTTAAAGCATTCAAAACCTCTAACCAGTTGCTCCAATCCCCAAACCAACTTCGCTACACCTTAGGGGGTCCATTAGGCTACTAGAACAAGCCATAATACTTAACTATTCCTTAACCCAATCTCTCACGATAAATTGCTAAACATAGCAATGTCTAACAGTTGACAGACTTGAAAATTCCTAAGTTTTTGAGCTGAATTTGGTTTCCAATTGCGATTTCTAAGCTAGTGGAAATATTAGCTAGTAATATCATTTTTCGACCGCAAGTATTTCATCATCTTCTACAAAGTTCATAGTCCAAACTTTATTTAAGCCCCATATATAAGTTCTATAGTAATTTTACTCAATAAAAATTGCTTTACAACCATACTTGATAATTGTACGAATCATGGAGTAACTTTTCGTTTTGCATTTGTATTGATCGTTTTAGTTGAAATACTTCACCTATTCGTTTCATCACATGCATTACCCCATAAGTATGATACTCATGGCGTGTTTTAGTAAATGATTTAGGGTGTAACACCGAGGGTGTTATAGCTCTTCCCCCCTTAAACAAAATCTTGTCCCGAGATTTTGTGTGCCTAGCATGGGAAAAGAGATAAGAAATAAATTCTGATTTAAACAATTACCTCGGTGAACTAGAAAGAAGGTGGGGATAATGCTTCAAGATATAGCTTTCTTGATCCTATGGTGCTTCGTCCTTTGAGTGATTTTGCCATTGAACTTTATAAAACTGTACCACACTGTTTCTAGTCACTCTTTCTTTTTCCTCTAAGATCTTGATAGGATGCTCAATATAAGACAAGTTGGGTTGGAGGGGAAGTCCTTCAATTTCCACAGCTTCATCGGAGACCCACAAACATTTCTTTAACTAAGAAACATGGAAGATATTATGCACTGCTGACAAAATATCCGGGAGCTGGATATGGTAGGCAGCAGAACCACACCAGGCCAAAATCTTGTAAGGTCCAACATAGTGAGGGGCTAGCTTTCCTCAGACACCAAAGCAATGCACCCCTCTCATGGGTGACACTTTGAGATACACATGATCACCAACTTCAAATTGCAAGGGCCTTCTTCGCTTGTTCGCATAAGTTTTCTAATGACTTTGAGATGCCTTCAAATGGCTTTGAATAATGCTAACTTACCCTCGAGCTTCTTTGATAAAATCAGACCCAAAATATCCACGGTCACCTACTTTAACCCAGTTAAGTGGTGTTCTACATTTCTTGCCATATAGGGCCTCAAATGGTGCCATACGAATGCTTTCTTGATAGCTATTGTTATAAGAAAACTTAGCTAAGTTCAAGCATTCATCCCACTTTTCCAGAAAAGAAATGGCACAAGCTCTCAACATATCCTCAAGTACCTGATTTACCCTTTCTATTTGGTCATTAGTTTGCAGATGATAAGTTGAACTTCAGAGGAGACTAGTAACTAGACACTTCTAAAGTTGCTCCTAGAAATGAGAGACAAAGACTGACCCTCTATCCGAGACGATAGTAAGAGGAACCCCATACAGGATCACAATCCAGTCAAAATACAACTTGGCGTACTTCTTGGCTGAATATCTGGTATCCACTGAGAGAAAATGAGTGGACTTGGTAAGGCGATCCACAATGACCCAAATAGAGTTATAGCCGTTGGACGTGCGGGGTCAACCCACAATGAAATCCATGGAAATCTCCTCCCATTTCCAAACAGGGATAGGCAAGGGCTGCAAAAATCCTGGGGTACGCATATGGTCTGCCTTAACTCTTGCACAAGTGTCGCACTCTATGACATACTTGGTCATATCCTGCTTCATATTTTACCACTAATACAAGTGGCGCAAATCATGGTACATCTTGTTACTTCCTGGATGGATGGACAACTTGGAATGATAAGCTTCCTCCAAAATCTTTCTTCTAAGTTCCTCACTTGAGGGAACAACCAATCTGTTCTTGAACCTCACTACACCTCTATCATCAATACTAAAATGAGGACCATGCCCTTCGGCAATTAACTTCTTGATGTGCAGGATTTCTAAAGCATCATGCCTTTTCTCTATAATAATTTGCTCGAGTAAATCTGAGATTAGAGCAATATGGGCTAGCACCTCAACATGGTTGAGAGACATGGGTGCTTCTTCAACTTAATATGACTTCCGGCTCAAAGCATCAGCTACCAAATTAGCTTTTCCAGGATGGTAATGAACCTCCAAATTATAATCCTTGATTAGCTCCAACCATCTCCGTTGCCTCATGTTTAGCTCGGACTGAGTGAAAATATATTTGAGGCTCTTGTAATCCATAAAAATATGTACTTTATTTCTCAACAAATAATGCCTCCAAATTTTTAGAGCATGCACCACAGCGCTAGCTCTAAATCATGGGTGGGATAATTCACCTCGTGCTTTTTTAGCTGATGTGAAGCATAAGCTATCACATGTCCATCCTGCATAAGCATGCATCCCAGTCCAATCCTTGAGGCATCACAATACACATCAAATGGCTTGTCAATATCTGGTTGGGGAAGAATTGGAGCAGCAGTAAAAAATTTCTTCAGGGCTTGGAAAGCTTCTTCACAAGCCAGACTCCATACAAACTTGACGTCCTTCTGGAGCAACTTGGTCATGGGTTGGGCTATTTTGGAGAAGTCAGGAATGAAGCGCCGATAATAACCAGCAAGAGCAAGGAACTAACGGATCTGATGCACTAACTTTGGAGATTTCCAATTTAGAACATCTTGCACCTTGCTTGGGTCTACAGAGATACCTTCAGGTGTCAGAACATGTCCAAAAAACTACACTCGATCTAATCAAAACTCACACTTGCTGAATTTGGCATACAACTTGTGTTCCCTTAATTGAGTCAGTACTATCTGAAGATGCTATGCATGCTCTTCTTGGTTCTTGGAGTACATCAAAAAATCATCAATGAACACCACTATAAATTTATCCAACTCTGGCATAAAGACTGAATTCATGAGATACATGAAGAATGCAGGAGCATTGGTGAGACCAAAAGACTTGACTAAGTATTCATACAGCCCATACCTAGTAGAGAAAATTGTCTTTGGTATATCTTGTGGTCGGATCTTAATTTGATGATACCCAGAACAAAGATCAATCTTTAAAAACACTTTGGCACCAGCCAACTAATCGAACAAAGTATCAATACAAGGTAAAGGATACTTGTTCTTAATGGTTACCGCATTGAGAGGTCAGTAATCCACACACATCCACAGAGTACTGTCCTTCTTCACAAAATTAGCTAGACAACCCTATGGTGAAGAACTAGGACGGATAAATCACTTTTCCAATAATTCCTCTAACTGCTTCTTCATTTTAGCTAGTTCTTTAAGAGCCATGCGGTAGGGACGCCGGGAAATAGGAGCAATGCTAGGTTTTAACTCAATGAAAAACTCCACATCTCTATCCAGTGGCAACCTAGGTAGATCTTCAGGAAAGACATCCGAAAACTCATAGACCATAGGAATAGAGGCAAGATTAGGAGATGCGTCAACATGAGTAGCAACTGGTAAGGCTAGATCTAAGGGCATAGGAAGAGGCATCCTATCCTCAAAAGAAGGAAGCCATAAGAGATATATTGTGCCTCTAGGCAAACCCCATGCTCATGAATGAATGTGATGCACTAGAATCAAACAACACATATGCTGGGTGGGAATCAATGGTAAACATAGCAGCCATCACCGGTTCATTCTGCAAGATCTCCTCAGCCTTAATGAAGTTGACTTACCTAGAGCAGCTTACAGGCACCTTCTTCTTAATAATCGTCCGCTTGACCAGATGGGAGTTGGCTGAAGGCTGGAAAGACTGCACATGCTAGTTCTATGGACACTCCTGAGCATAGTGGCCTTCCTTGCCACACTTAAAACAAGCACCTGGCTTGTTCCCCTGCCCCTGACGAGGCGGAACCTGCTGTCCCTGAGGCTGCTGTGGCACCTACTGAGTAGGTGCATGATACTAAGTGGAAGGTGCCTAGTAGGTCTGTTGAGGCTGACAGAATGACTGTCCACCCGAAGACTGATAGGGCACCCGCCTAACAACCTGTATCTTCTGAGCCTAGGGGTGACTAGAAGACCCAGTAATCAGCCGCTTGCGTTTCCATTTAGCCTAAGAGTCACACTGAAGTCCTTCCATGGCAATAGCAGCATTCATCATAGCACCAAAAGTCTGGTAGTTCCCTGTGTACAACTCCTTCTATAGACTACATGACAAGCCACGATAGAAACTGTCCCTCTTCTTCTCATCAGTACCGACATGGGTCCCAACATATTATGACAGATGATTGAACTTGTTCACGTAATCCATCATAGACATGCTCCCTTGCTTCAGGTCTAGGAACTCCATCAACTTCCTATTCAGTACACCAGCAGGAATGTAGTACTCTCTAAAAGTAGCGGTAAACTCCTGCCAAGTCACATGGTGATCCACTGGTGCATGGCATTGAACATGTCCCACCATGCACTGGCAGAACCCAACAGCTGCTGCACTGCAAAGCACACCTGCTCCTCAGTTACAGTGAGTAGCAGAAACTTTTGCTCTAGAATACAAAGCCAATGCTCCATATCCAGAGGCTTAGCAGTCGACGTGAATGTGGGTGGGTGCATCTTCAAGAAATCCTAGTAAGAATAGGGTCCCTCGGGACTGTGGGCACCACCCCTATTCCCACCATTGCCTCTGTGGCCCCCACAAGCGAAGCCACCAATCGCCTAGGCTAGCATCTCTAAGGCACGGGCTAACTCATGCCTAGTAGCCATCATCTCTGCCATCATCTCTGCATTTGTCATCGGAGGTGGTGGTGGCAGAGGAGGAGGAGCCAGAAGTGGGGCCTCATGGCTCTCCTCGTTGCCATTCTCATTGCCACGACCACTTTCACCTTGGCCTTCACCAAGGCCATAGCCCATCCCAGCACTGGTACTCCTACGACTAGACCTTAGGTTCATCTATAAATAGATAAGAACCAACCATTAGGGCCAACCCTCTAGATTAGGAACAAGAGACTTAGAGAAATGATAAGACTTTTATTAAAGCATTCTTTTAGATTATCCTATCAATTTACTAATCCATATTATACATGTGGGGAAAGTCTAGTTTAAGCAAGATTCTCTTTTCATGATGCATGCATCAGCCTACCCGTTCACTCAAGCCGGAATATAGCGGCATTCGCAAAAAAATTTGGCACATCGCACACTCACTTTCCGCTTGCTAAACGATTCTTATGCAGCATAAGTTATTGTACCTGTAGAAACTTGATTAGATAAAACCAGTGCCGCTATCCTAGATAGACCATATTACTAGGGCTTATACTTATTCGCATAATTTTATCGCATCCTACTTTTCACAAAACTTTTGTTGGTCAAATTTTAGGTTTTGAAAAGAGTTATGAAACTCGTAGACTCGTTATTGGCTCTAATACCACCTATGGCAGAACCGCCCGAAATAGCACACTTTCGGAGGCGCTCGTCTTCCACTAGACACTAAGCGCCCCAAAAGTAAGCTACACCGGAAGGTTTCGTCGAGCACACCCCAAGGGAGAACTTGAATAATCCACTATTTTCCTCTAGGATCCAATAATGAGAACGAGTTTATAATACTTAGTCCATTTCATACAACGAGAGTTCTTAGAAAGACATTATTACAATACTAAGTTTAGAGTGTGGAATTTAAACAGTGTAATTACAATAAACATCTAACGGTAGAATACAAGGATCCATCTGTGCCCACCAGAAGAATCCTCCACACAACAGCTACTCTTCAAGTAGCACCTGCAACAGGGGTAAACAAACCCTGAGTACACAATGTACTCACAAGACTTACCCGACTAGTGGGAATAATTTCCCAACTCCAAAGGATATGATAAGCTTTATGGGTTGCTAGGTTTCCTTTTACACCCACCAATACTCGTACCATATCCCTACCCGGTCTCCATTTCTTTTCATGATTTATCATGAGAGTGATAATAATAATCACCTATTGTGAGTAACGGCAGGTTACTCATGCTACCGTAAAACCTAAGCATAGCAGCTACTCAACCTAAGCTAGTAGGACTCATAGGTAGGTATATCTATGCATGTAGTTTCAATTAAATCCTATAACGCAAATGCACATCATATATACATTTCCAGTGATTATTCAAAATAAGGGTTATTCACCGGGGCTTGCCTTGGGCAGGCGTGGTGTCAGCTCAGTCAGTCAGTGGTGGCTTCGAGACCTCCTCCTGCATGAGGATCTCCTCCTCATACTCTTCAATCACCTCCTCGTATTCCAGCTCTCCAGCAGCCATGAACTCCACCAACGCATTCTCTACATGCATACAATGATGATGCAACACT
The DNA here is from genome assembly GCF_019320115.1 of Miscanthus floridulus. Taxonomy (NCBI): domain Eukaryota; kingdom Viridiplantae; phylum Streptophyta; class Magnoliopsida; order Poales; family Poaceae; genus Miscanthus; species Miscanthus floridulus. The sequence goes on along the minus strand of NC_089585.1, from coordinate 82,728,261 downwards.
TAGCATTTTAGCAACATCAGCTCTTAAAATAGCAATACATCAACCAAGCTACTAAGCTAACTCTAATGACTAAGATGCTAAGCTACCCATCCTTTCCACTAAACAGGTATGAAACATTCAAGTATTATCTTAGCAACTAAAAATGCATTTCTTAATTTATTTACGAGTTCATACATACTAAAACAAGGAGTACTTAACTACCCTATTTATCAACCTATTCTAAGGCTACAAAAATTATAGTGAGCACATAATAATACAGTGAACCTACTGTAAAAATTTTATGGACAAAACTATTACCCATTTGCCACAAAAATTCCAAAAAAATTAATCTAAATAATACTAAACACTCGCAATTGATTTAATAGGCCTCAGTATCAACTCAGACATGCATAAACTAACTATGCCATCAGATAGACAACATTTTAGGAACCAAACAAAATTTATTTCATAATATTTGGACATCTATAAGAATTGATATTAATTTTCAAAGTTTAGCTCAGAAATTAAAATATAAAGCTATTTCTAATTACTTAAGAAAAGGAAAAACGAATTCCACTCTATGGCCCACCACCGCGCTGCCCGCACGGACGCGGCCCACCATAAGGCGGCCCATGACCGGGTGACCCACGCGTGCTGCCAACTTCACAAAAATGCCCCCGTGCTAAGGCCGAATCAACCCACCATCCACTTCACTATTTCCCGAGAGAGAGCCTATGCGAATAGGACCCTGCAATCTATCGCCTTTACCACAGCTAGGTCCTTGGGCACCCCTACGCTCGCCAGCGTGGCGGACATGGCACTAGACGGCCACGCCGACCAACCAGGACTCGCCTTAGCCTAGCTAGTGGGCCGACCTACGCCTATAGCCCTAGCGCCTACACTAGCTGAATTTATGGTAGCGGCAGAGCTTGCGGGAGTGACGGCCACAGTGAGAGCATCTCTAGCTTACCCTGGTCACAACTGTGGTGATGGTTTGGTCTAAGATACCTCGAGTAGGGCTGCCCATGTGTGGCCTACGGGAGGCGGTGGCACTCTACGACGGCGCAGCCTCATCAACAGCACCGGTGAGGCGGTAGAGGCACAAGTGAGGCGCACAGGGTGTAGTGGAGGTGGAGGTGAAGCTCGTGGCACAGTTGGCTGGGCGTAGGATGGTGCGGTGAGCGGTTGCCCTCCGCCGTGGCTGAACCCGACCTTAATGGCACGGCGGAGGGAAAACTCCAAATTGGAGCATGTTGTGATGCAATTCAAGGTGGGGTGGGGACAGTTGGCACACGGATGCCAAGGCAGAGACACGAGCACATGAGATTTAAAGCAAGCTCCTGCGCTCTGGCTCACCGAGGTCATGAAGTGACCGTGGCGGGAAGTAGGGGAGGGCGTAGCGGTGGAAACAACGACGAGCAGTGATGTGGCTGGCACTCTTTGGCAGGACACGGGCGTCGCAACTAGAATACACACACCAAGCATAAGCGACAAGCACAAGCGGCCACGGCTGGCTTTGGCCTGTGCGCCGCAGCACCATTAATGGCGGGCCGATGGTGCCACATGGCGGCATCCCACGTGCGGTGTAGGAGCACATGGCAGTGCAGTGGCAGCGAGGCACGTCGTAGCGAGCAAGCGTGTAGCGTGGTGATGGGACAACGGTGGTAGCATCATAGCGTGGCGGCTTGCGTTGATGGCTAGCTAGCGCACCCGAGCGGGCAGCCTATGGCAGCAGCGGTTGGCCAGCGTGTGGCCACGCATGCATGTGCATGCACCGATGCCGCGTCGTCCGAGCAGCGGGCCCAGTGATCGCACATAGACTAGGAAGTTGGCCAAGAACACGTTGTGCATGGTTTTTAAAGTGTTCGAAACCTCTAACCAGTTGCTCCAATCCCGAAACCAACTTCGCTACACCTTAGGGGGTCCATTAGGCTACTAGAACAAGCCATAATACTTCACTATTCCTTAACCGAATCAATCGTGATAAATTGCTAAACATAGCAGTGTCTAACAGTTGACAAACTTGAAAATTCCTAAGTTTTTTAGCTGAATTTGGTTTCAAATTACGATTTCTAAGCTAGTGGAAATATTAGTGTCGGTGCGAAAAGTGACCAACAAGTAAATATTTGTCATTTTGCCATACGTTGTGATAGGATGTGGCCTAGCACTCAATGACATAGGGTTTATACTGGTTCAGGCAACATACCCTACGTCCAGTTTGAGTCGGTCGGTGACTTTATTCCTGAGCCCAGGTGCTTGAAGTTTGCTATGGAGTTACAAACAAGTGGGAATAAGATGGGGGTGTTAGAGGTCCAATCGGACTCTGGACTGAAGGACCGAGAGTGATGGGAGCTCCTACGTGCACTATGTATTGGAACATATGCTCTGTGTTGCTTTAGAGTTCTAGAGCTATGAAGCTGTTCGAGTGCTCAGAACGTCTAAAGCTAGTAGAGAGAGAGTCAGAATGATCCGTCTATTGTTCGTTGTCCTTTTAGGAGGGAGCGCATCCCCTTTTATAGGTGAAGGGGATGGCCTTACAAGTTAGGAGAGAGAGAGAGAGTGTGTGTGTGTGTTTCCTAGTCTTATTGCCCATGTCGTCGGGTATAAGACAGTTTGTCGAAGCCCATAATACTGCTAACGCCCAGATGCGTGTATCAGGCTTCATCATGTTCGTCTTGTATGGAAAATGTCGGCGCCTACCATACCATTGAACAAATGTCAGCGCCCACAACACTGTTCATGTTCTGACATGTTTGAAAGGTTGGAAAGCACCCTTCTGGTATGACCTGATGGTACTATCCTACAGGTGTGCAGGGTATGGTCCTCAGTATTGCGGTTGACTTGAGCACCTTACCTTATCTGCTCCACCTGATTTCTTAGGTCCTCACTGAGCGAGCATCCCCGGCCAGTCGTTCCTAGTTGGCTCTGACCGCGCCGATTAGAGAAGAGTCGTAAGCAGAGGTTCGGTGTATTCCCGTTTGGAGAGGCAGGTCAGAGTCAAAAGCGAGCATCGTCCTCTCCTTGGCTAGGCCTTCTAGTCGGAGAGACAGGTTAGACTCGGAAGCGAGTGTTATCCCCTCCTTGGCCAGGCCTTCTGGTCGGAGAGGCGGATCAGAGTTGGAAGCGAGCGCCGTCCCCTCCTTGTCTAGGCCTTCCGGTTGAAGACTGGATTGCTCTTCTGGCCAGTCGTTAGGTATTTGGGCCGACCTAGGAGTTGCACGTCGTTTGTAATGTCGTCTGCTAAGCCAAGCTTTTGCTGGGAAGTGGGCCCATTAGGGACCCTGGGTTCATGAAACCGACAGGAGACCCCGAGCCCCTGGGTGATTCGGGTAGAATCGTCTGGGGGATTTTTTGTTTTGCCGGCGAGTGCGCGAGAGCGCACCTGGTGGGTGTAGCCCTCGAGCCCCTAGGCAATTTGAGTAGAATCGTCTGGGGGATTTTTCAACTTGCCAGCGGGTGCGCTCACCTTGGTACACTTTTTTAGGGCCACAAACTCCTATGTTTCTGCCATTTAGGGTGTTCACCCGTGCTTGTCCCGCCTGCGACCTACGCGGCCGATTGATTTCCTGAGTCGGTGTCGGGCAACCTGAGTCCCTGAGCCCCATTAGGCTTAGTAGGGTTTGGTCTTGTTTTGTGCATTACCCCATCTGTGGTTTCCACAACTGGAGGGGCTGAGCTAACGTCGCTTGCCTCGATGGCTGGAGCGACATGCTCGGTGAGCTCACTAACGGGCATGTTCGAGCAAAATTCAGGCCCGTTGTTCATAACAGGGTCGGCATAGCCCTCATGTGGCATTCCACTTCTCCTTAACCTGCCTCTCGGTAGATGCCCAGGTTGTTCTAGAGACTGACCCTAGTGGCCCGCTGGCCTCCCCTCGATGGAGATTCTATGGGCATGGCTCAAGGTGAGGATCGAACGAGAAGGTCGAGATGACCCTATCTGCTTCTGAGCATGCTGAGCGAGGGCCACTAGGGCTCATTCACATTTTCTCTCCTAGTTTTGTTTGTTGTGAGGTGGCCTCGAGCCCTCCATGAGCCGGCCTTCAAACCCCGGTCGATCGTTGCTCATGTTGAATGAGGCAACAACCACTTCATGACGCAACATGAAGCGTTGTGGTGCATTAATTGCATATGCGATGCTTTGGATGTATGGGATGAATGAATGAATGTGTGAATGCATGTATGAGAAAGGATGAATGAATGATCATGCATCAGAAAATGAAGTAAGAAGGTTTGGTAAAGTTACCTTGATGACTCATGTGACGGGTTTGAGGAGCTCTTATTGGATATGTCCGAATGGGATCCATGTTTGTCATTCATGACAGAGTCAGCGTATCCCGCATGGGGCATCCCACTGCCCCTTACCTATCCTCGGTAGTCGCCTGAGCCGTCCGATCGAATTAGGTAGCCCGTTGGTCTCTCCTTAATGGAGATCCTATTGGTGGGCCCATCCAAACCCTATCTAGGAAGGCAAAGGGTCATTTGCATGTGATTGCACCTTATTTCCTATGCCTAGGTTGTGGTAGTAGTGGGCCCAACCTAGGCCACGTCCTGCTTTAACTGGGTGATGTTTCATTGGGCAAGGTGCATCCCATCAGTCAGGACACGTCCCATCGCATGCCTATTCACACTTAAATAGGGGAAAGGAGAGGGGTTTTGTCCCATTCCTTCACCTTTCTCCATCTGCCGCCTCTCCTCCTGCTTCCTTCTTCCCAAGCGCATTCATGTGCCGCGGCGGTTTCTGAGAGAGAGAGAGAGAGTATAAAGCGAGGGAGAGGAGAACTCATAGATCCGTTCATGAATCCAGAGAGCGATGTCGAACTAGAGGCCATCCAACATAGATGAGGCAGTGCTGGCCACCTAAACCAAGAAGGGGCTGCTTCCACCAAAGGATGTGGTCACTGGAGGGCTCCTATGCCAGGGGAAGCCATTCCGCAACCTTAGGCCAATGAGGTTGTCTCCTTCCTTGCCTTCCATTAGCATTGGCTAGGATATCCCACGCACTGGTTCCTGCGTGGGCTCCTCAATGAGTGGGGCCTGGAGCTACAACACCTCAATCCGACTGGGGTGCTGCACATTATCGGTTTCGTCACCATCTATGAGGCCTTCCTCGGGATGGAGCCACACGTGGATCTATTCTGGTAGATCTCCACTAGGCAAGCCCTATCAGAGGGGAAGCCACCCAGGACCACACCGGTTGGGGGCTTCACCTTATAGAAGAAGCCAAGGCCACTGGGCTCCTACCCTGCGTACTCCTACGACTCCAATCAGGGGTGGCATTGGGAGTGGTTCTACATCAGGAACCCAGCGGAGGTGCCATTCTCACTGTTCATTGAAAGAAGGCTAGAGAGGTGGGATAGTTGGTCATGGGGTCCCTCTAGTTGGTAGAACAAGCTAGAGGTCATCAAGGTAGAGCTCTAGAAGCTGGTGCAAAATAGGGTGCGGGTGTTCCACACCTTCTTCCGCCATCACGTCGCCTCGCTGGCAGAGAGGAGGTGGCCAATGTGAAACTACTCTGGCCTAATGGATCCTGACCCCATGTCGTAGGAGGAGATGGCGAAGGATGAAGCCTGGAGCCGACTCAACTGGGTGCTGCAACAGAGGGATAAGGAGTCCCTCGAAGGAAAGCCCAGACCTCTCCACACCGTGAAGCTGTCCAATCTAGTATGCTCCCCTCCTCTTATTCCGTGACCTTTTTTCTCTTGCTCTCCTTTGTTCTAACTTTGAGTCATCCATTTTGTAGGGACTTGCCGGTTACAAATCCTAGCCATATCTTCGAAGGGGGTCGGAGGGTGTGGCTCGGTAAGATGCCCTAAAGGAGGCGGCAGACATCAAGAAGAAGAAGAGAGCTGCGAAGGCTTGGAGGAGGCACGAGAAGGAGAAGGAGATCGCCCAGTGGGTGCAGGCCAGTGAAAACCGAAGCGACGTGGAGGTGAACCTCGAGTCGGATGAGCCCATGGAGATGGGTGGCAATGCAAGCGCCTTTGAGGATGACAGAGACCGAGGCATCGTTGTGACTTTGGTGGAGCGTCACAAGCATGTGGCCACGTCCGTCAGTGGTGGGCAAGACGTAGAGAGGCACAGAGACATCCCACATCAAGGAAGCACACTACGAGCTTGAACGCTATCGTCGAGCGAGAGGCAACGCAGGCATGGTCGCCATGCCCTTCGAAGGTGTCGTTGGCTCCACACCCTCCAGCTCTGAGCGAGGTGGGGCGTGCCGGCCAGTCGAAGGAGCGTGCCCATACCCCACATCTTTGGGGTCGGTGGGTGCGTGTGAGTCACAATGGGGAGATGCCTCGTTGGTTGCTCTAGTGGGTGCGCCGTGAGCCGGCGATCGTGGCCATTTGTGGGCCGATCGGGAACCGGCTGGGTCTACTCCTCCCTCGGACGATATGAGGGGGCATGGGTCACGACCTGTGAGCAGTCCTCGTCCAGCAGGCTCATTGCCAGCGGGTCAGGGCTTCAGGGCCCTGCCCCTTTCGTCTAGGTATGTACCTATGTTACTTTTCAATCTCATAGTTGAGTTCTTTGAGCATGACTGACCTATACTTTTTTGATAGCGGCCAGGGACTGATGGGACTAGCCATCGCCCTGCCTCCTATGTGAGAGGAGTGGAGGCCTAGCCTGTAGCG